>NC_140562.1:46447223-46832223 GCF_057381845.1 Rhamphochromis longiceps
GAAGCTGCAGCCCACCTCGCCGTCGTCGGGGTCATCGTCCTCCTCGGCCAGCTTAATCACGAACTGCGGATTCGTCCAGAACGTGTCTGCAGACAGAAACATGCAGCCTGAAACCTCCTGCAGCTGCAAAGCATCACAGCGAGGAAAGCCCCGCCCCCGCCAGGTTATCCTCCACTAGCGGTTCTAGAAAACTTAAGCCCCCACAAATAATGCTCATTTCTGATTGGTTACACGGTCTCAGTGTTGCAGCAGGTTACTCACACGGGTTATTCCTGCAGCCTCCGGCAGTGGAGCCTCTCCTCCAGCCGCCGTCAAACTTGCTGACGCTCCAGTGTTTGACGGAGTCGTTCTCGATGGTGTCCGGGGTCAGAGTGCACACCTCGATACGAGAGTAGTGACGCTGGAAGTCGCTGAAGGACATCCTGGGGAGAAAGAACAGAGAAGAGCGCTTCCTGTCAGCACACCTGAGCTTCCGGCGTCAGCAGGTGTGCAGTGCGCACAGAGACTCCGCCTACCAGAACTCTCCATCTTCTGCGTTGCTGTGAGGACACTCCCCCTGCACGTAGTTCCACTCAGACGACCTACAAAGAGCAGAACCGATCAAAGCCTCAGAGTTCTGAACCTTCTTCCTGTTAAAAGGGAGTTTTTCCTTCCTGCTGTCGCCAAGGTGCTTTCTCACATGGGGTCATGTGACTGTTGGGTGTTTCTCTGCATGTATTATTGTAGGATCTACTTTACAATATAAAGCACCTTGAGGCGACCGTTGTTGTGATGTGGTGCTGGAGTGACTCAGCATGTTTGATTGTCGTTCCACATCCTGCTTTCTTAGAACAGGTAACTGGACCGACCAATCAGGCTTCAGCACTGAAGGTACCCTGCAGGACAGGTATGTGTTTTGTTGTAACCGGTTAGGTTGCCCTACAGGTGGGGCGGGTGCGGTGACCTCCACACGCTGCTACTCTGGTTAAATGGCTTTTTCCCCAGCATCTGTTTTTGTTCATCGGTGCACTCGAGTGAAAAGACCACTCACTAAACTCTGCACAGCCAATCAGAGGCCACCTGCTAGTAACCAGGGTGACGGCAGCTGGAGTTCAGATAACTTCAGCAGGTTTACTGTCAGCTGATCTGTCGTCCTAGCCTGACTTCAGACATTTTAGCAGATACAAACTGAGCTCGAGCAGCTGGAGGCACTCTCAGGCTGAGTTGGTTACCCGTCACTCCACGGTCCCGTCCACTCCACCTGGCCCCACGGGTTCCTCATCCTCACCAGCTTCTCCTGACGCCCTCGGTAGTTCACCTGGGAATGAAAACAGTTACGTGTCACTTCCTCCTCCTTCATCTCCGTCTCATCCTCACTGCTTCTCTTTTGACGTTACCTCCACGGCGCCCGTCAGCGAGTAGGCGTGGCCTTTCACCAGCTTCTGATGAGTCACAGCTTCAGAGTCTGCGGCGCTCGTGATCTGCAGAGAGACAAGCACAGCCCATCACCACTGACCCCGAGTCCAAGGCCAACAACCCAACTCCGACCCCGGCTTTCGCCTCCTCCATCGAATAATCCCGAAACACACCTCGGAGAATCTGAGAGAACCTCACTAACTGAAGGAAAAAGATGGTTTCTCTCCACACTCACATCGATGGAGCAACCCAGCAGCGATCCAGCTTCCAGCGCCTTCTTGATGATCTGGAACAAGTTGGAAGGGGGCTTTTTGAGGTCGTAGTTCTCTGCGATGCCGCCGGTGAAGTCCTCGAAGCCCTCAGTGGTGGACCCGCCAGACAGCGCCTCGTAGCAGCCGTTCACTCTGCACACAAAGAGCACAGAATGGCATGAAGGTAGAGCCCTTTCAGAGCACCAGAAGACCAAGAGCATCCACGGCGGGGGTCAGAAGCTCCCATGCACTAACCCTGGGCGTGAATGTGAGGTTTACCCTGTAAAGCCTGTTATATCATATTGGATACATGAGTTTCTGAGACCTCCATCTCATCAACGTGATCAATACTCGACATAATTTCAACATGTTACAGACTAAACTATGTTTTTGTCCAAAATTGTTGCCAAAACTGCCGAATGTATCAAATGCGATACAAAACTATATAATAAATAAATATAAAAACATATTATACACAACATATAGCCAAAAAACGTTTGTGGATTTTGTTATAAGGGTTGATAAACATCTCAGTTCCAGACAATCTGAATTTTCTGACTGTCAGAAACCCCAGGCTCCTGATTCCCAGAAGCCTTTGCCCTGGTCCTGCTCCTCTCCCTTTGGTTGAGGCGGGTCTTACTTGGCGTAGGCTTTCTCCAACAAGGCGCTCCAAAACTCCCTCCCCTCGGCCGAGTGCACGAACATCAGCTCGCCGTCTTTGACCGGCAGCCGGTCGTCGATCACCACGTCCACCCACTCACCGAACTGCCAGAACTGCGGAGGGACAGCAGAGGACAGAATGTCAGGCTTTTACTTTAAAAGTCTCTGTGAATTTGCAACCTATCACTGCATTGTGGGCGGGTCTAATGGTCAGGGCCCACCCACTTCAATAACAGCTGTGAGAATATTTTTAGGTTTCAGTTTTTAAGCAAACAAAAGGCTGAACGTGTTTTCATTTCTGTAAAAGTAAAAATAACATTTATGAACTTATCGCAGGTGAATTCTGACCAATCACAGCAGCCCATTTCTCACGGACCAGTAACAGTGAGACCCGAGCGGCGTGATGCTTCAGAGTAGGGCTGAAGGTCAGGTGCTCCAAACCAACCTCAGACTCAAACGCTAGAACGGGCGTTTCCCCGCAGCACGCCGTGTAGAGAGACAGAAAGGCATGAAAAACAGATGGTTTCATGCATCGGTCAGAACACTGCGCTGAAAACACCTCACACAGGTCGAGTTACAGGAAAAGCAGAAAGATAAGGTTATTGCGCCGTCCTCCTTCAGAGGTCGCTCTGTATCTGCGAGGTCATTGGTCGCTTGTGTTTCTGCTGGATTCTCTCTCTCGGGGTTTAACGACCCACACTCAGTGAGTCCTCGCACACAGCAGGAATAACACACTCACGCAGTATTGTTTCTGCAGGGCGTGCCCCCGTCATAAACAGAAGCTTCAGCAACAAAAGCATAACTCTCAGTAATTACAAGGCCCCGCCCAGCTCGCTGCCGTGCCCGGCATGAAGCACTAACACATAAACTCCCACGTGAGTGGAAAGCTTGGTGGAGCGTGAGGCGTGACAAACATGGCTGCTGGCGTTGTTGTGAGAGCCGCAGCTTTCTGCCGATTGCCGCCGGCCGCTGACGCAGCTCCACAGGGTCCAGCTTTACGTCAGCGAGGCCTGACAACATCAACCTGTACAGGTGTTTCACAGAATCACACATTAGTTACCTGGAAGTGGAAGATGCCGGCGTAGCTGTCCCCAAAGTCCTGGTCCGTGGGAACAACTCTGGCCATCACATATTCATTCAGGGTCAGAGAGGCGATGGCCGCCAGCAGCCAGCAGTCACCTGGACAGACAGGAAACACTCAGTCAGCGCCCACTCCTCAGCACTGCCCCCTGCAGGCCTTACTTCCTGTTACAACTAAAACACTCATAAATATGTTTTACACCTGATTGGCCCTTATGACATCCTCCGCACTAAAGCCATGATCGCCTCTTTCACTGGGTTTTAATCAAACGTGTTGCATCTGTGGTGCTCGCGGTCAAAGGTGACCGCCACAGGAAATGACAGCTGGAGGGCCAAGCAGTCATTGGGTCATTTCAGGAAATGGTTATATTTAGACAAGTACTATCTCACACACACACCTGCTAATCAGTAACAAACAATCATAAGCCTTCGTCATACAGTAACCTCACAGCAGCCAGGTTAGTGGTCACATGGCATCATTAAAGACGCTGCAGAAACAGGGTCCAGAGATCCAGCTCGGGTCAAGCTAGCAGCTACTGTGTCACCATCCACCTGTCGGTCAAAGAGGCCGCGCCCCCTAATCCATTATAAAATCATTGTGGCGGGGGCGTGGTCTGCTGGCCTGCTGCAGAGGAGGGGTGACACAGTGACTTGTACAGGACTGTTTTATTGAGGGAGATGTGTCTTATCTGTGTCCGCAGTGAGAAGGAGCAGGTGATGCTGGGAGAGAGTCGGAGTGGCTGCGTCCGAGGCGGGCGCCAAAAACCGCAGATTATTTCTCAATAAAAGACAGTCTAAGCATTAACCAGTCGTGTGCGCGTGTCCTGTGTTACAGTCATGCTCCCCCAGTTGCTGACATTCTGCACACACCATTACACACTCACTACAAATACAGGACTCGACACAGTCACTTTAACCGCTTTAAATCCTCATTGCACAGCTTTTACACAACTGTAAATACGAAACAGCCGTCTTACATTCTCTAATATTGAATACTTTAGTATTTTGTTATTTTTATTATTATTTTTATTTTCTTCTTTAATATAACTGCACACTTCTATATGTTCATGTAAAGCTGAGGAGCACGAGCCAACAAATTTCATTACGGGTAAATGTTGCTATGCTGTTTATCTGCATATGACAATAAAATCTGAAACTTGAAACTTGCATTGAAGGATGAAACTACCTACAGAGATCGATCAGTTTGAGTATCAGGCTGTAAACATGTTTGTTTTAACATGGGAGTCTATGGGCACTGACTCACTGCTGCCTCCGCTGGACGTCAGAGGAACTGCAGGTCTGGAGTGGCTGGTTAGTGCTGCCCCCTACAGGCTGCACAGAAGCTAATGAGATTAGCGTGCAGTTTAACCCTGAAAATATGCCCAGCTCTGATTGGTGCACACCGTTACAGGTCACACTTTTCTAACAGAGCCCGGAGAAAAAAAACACGCTGCCACAGGTATTCATCATCATCATCATCACATGTTCAGACAGACGCTCTGCTTCCTGTCATGCAAAAGCAAGAAAAACCTCAGCTCACACTTTAATTATTCGCTCGACCGCCGTGACGCCTAGGGAGTAACTCAGACAGCGCCGCAGGAAGTGAGTGCAGTGAAAGAAGCCTGTGACCACAAACATCCAGAGACAGAGCTCCGCCTCTAATCGCAGCTCAGCGTTACACAACAGTGCTCTGGGGTTTCACCGAGGCACGAACATGACTCATCCACCACCACACAGGCACTGGGTTTGTGTCCCTGTGAGGACCGCCGGGCTGCAGGCACGCTCACACCTGGATCAGGTCCACATCTGGATCAGGGTCCACATGGAACCAGACTCAATTTCAGGCTGTGAGTCATGTGACAGCAGGATGTCCTCAAAGAGTTGCAAACACAGGCGTGTGTGAGTGTGTGTGTGAGGGTGTGTCCTCATTGGCTGACAGCTCATGCCCCTCGCTCTCTCTCTGATATTTGATGTCCCTCTCTCTCTAACAATGGCTGGTAGCCTTTTCCTGTCTGCTGCTTCCTGTTCAGCCAATCAGGGACCAGCGTGGCAGAGCCGCTCAGCTGCTTCTCATTAAAATAAAAGTTCTTCAGCAATTTGATGGAGAGGGGGCATGTGACCCCCCCCAACTGTGAGCCTGAGACTTTAAAGCCTGTGATCATGTGACCACAGAGATACTATCTTTGTGTGTGTGTGTGTGTGTGTGTGTGTGTGTGTGTGTGTGTGTGTGTGTGGCATGAAGGAGATTAGACTGAACCAGCTGAGAGCATTGTCATGGCAACTTTGTTTTCTTTCTGCCTTTTAAGGTGGAAATGATTCTGCAGCCTCTGTCTGTGCGACAACGACGGCCTGAGGCAGAATGACATGTTATTAAATGTGTTATTAACATGTTTATTAACATGTTTAATAAAATAAACATGTCATTAAACAGGTTTATTAACATGTTAATAAACCTGTTAATGTTTATGTTAATAAACATGTTTAATAACATGTTTATTAACATTATTGGGGGTGGCTGTAGCTCAGGTGGCAGAGCAGGTCAGCCACTAATCAGAAGGTCGGTGGTTCAATCCCAGGCTGCCTCCTGGCTGCATGCCAACATGATATTAAACGGGTTTATTAACATGTTATTAAACAGATTTATTAACATGTTATTAAACAGGTTTATTAACATGATATTAAACGGGTTTATTAACATGTTATTAAACAGATTTATTAACATGTTATTAAACAGGTTTATTAACATGTTATTAAACGGGTTTATTAACATGTTATTAAACGGGTTTATTAACATGTTATTAAACGGGTTTATTAACATGTTATTAAACAGATTTATTAACATGTTATTAAACAGGTTTATTAACATGTTATTAAACGGGTTTATTAACATGTTATTAAACAGATTTATTAACATGTTATTAAACGGGTTTATTAACATGTTATTAAACAGGTTTATTAACATGTTATTAAATGGGTTTATTAACATGTTATTAAACGGGTTTATTAACATGTTATTAAACAGGTTTATTAACATGTTATTAAACAGATTTATTAACATGTTATTAAACGGGTTTATTAACATGTTATTAAACGGGTTTATTAACATGTTATTAAACGGGTTTATTAACATGTTATTAAACGGGTTTAATAACATGTTAATAAATCTGTTTAATAACATGTTAATAAACCCGTTTAATAACATGTTATTAAACGGGTTTATTAACATGTTATTAAACGGGTTTATTAACATGTTATTAAACGGGTTTATTAACATGATATTAAACAGGTTTATTAACATGTTATTAAACAGATTTATTAACATGTTATTAAACAGGTTTATTAACATGTTATTAAACAGGTTTATTAACATGTTATTAAACGGGTTTATTAACATGTTATTAAACAGGTTTATTAACATGTTATTAAACGGGTTTATTAACATGTTATTAAACGGGTTTATTAACATGTTATTAAACAGGTTTATTAACATGTTATTAAACAGATTTATTAACATGTTATTAAACGGGTTTATTAACATGTTATTAAACGGGTTTATTAACATGTTATTAAACGGGTTTATTAACATGTTATTAAACGGGTTTAATAACATGTTAATAAATCTGTTTAATAACATGTTAATAAACCCGTTTAATAACATGTTATTAAACGGGTTTATTAACATGTTATTAAACGGGTTTATTAACATGTTATTAAACGGGTTTATTAACATGATATTAAACAGGTTTATTAACATGTTATTAAACAGATTTATTAACATGTTATTAAACAGGTTTATTAACATGTTATTAAACAGGTTTATTAACATGTTATTAAACAGGTTTATTAACATGTTAATAAGCTTGTTATTAAACATGTAAGAACCCATATTGAGTAATAAATAGCGAGAGCTGTACAACACACTTTATTCTTTCGTTATGACACCCTGTGACATCACGAGGACGTCAGAACATCCTGACGTCATCACATCATAATAAAATGTCATAAACCATGAAAGAGCATGACAGCGCGGCAGTCGGGGAGATGCGCTCTGGTTTGTTTGTGGAATAAATAAAGTTTGAAATGAAAAGCGCAGCGCTTTACTGAGTAAAGGGCTGTTGCTGAGGTCTCCATGATGACGAAATGGGGTCAGAATCGATCAGCTGACCATTTCACAGATCCTTTTATGGCTGAAAGCTCTGTGGCCTCTGACCTCTGTGCAGTCTGATTCAAAATGAGAATTCAGCTGACTGAAGCTGTGAGTGATGTCACACCAGCACTGCTCTCGGATTGGTTTTCGTTAAATCGGCTCAATGAGTTTGAACGCTCAGGAGGCGTGGCAGCCAGCACAGACCGGGTGAGATGTGCTCAGAGACAGTAGGAAACTCACCCAGTGCGCCCTGGCAGATATCAGTCCTGGTGGCCCCGCCCACGATGAACTCCGGTTTAGAGACGAGCTCCTGGAAGACAAACCAGAGACAGTGTTAATGATGCTGGTCAGGGCCACGCCCACTCAGAGTGGGGAACACAGAGCTGCTGGGGTGTGTGTCCAGATTCAGATTGCTCCTCAGACTGAATCTGCTCCCAACACACACCATCACTTGAAGCTCTCAGGTTAACCTCAGCTCCTCCACCTGAAACAGCTGGTCGGACTCACTGTCTGCGTGCACGCCCACCGCTCCCTCACTGCTATTCCTCCCGCAGCAGCAAGCACTGACTCATCAGGGAGTGACTCAGTGCGCATGCTTAAGATTGAAGGGACGCATTTTATGAAACGGAGCAGAGATTCACCAAAACTCCTCTCTGCTCCTTCATGTCCCTGCCGGAGGCCTGCTCCTCTCACAGGTCTGTGAGATTATCATCTGTGAAAATCTCTCTGGGTACCAAACAGTGTGTTTTTCCATCAGGCACAACCACCCCTCCCCCCCCCCGGTCCCGGTTCTCACCGTGGGCCTCTTCCAGCTGACTCCGCGGACCTTGTAGGAGCTCGGGCCCAGCTCGTTGAAGCCCAGAGACTCGGGCGCGGCGGGGAACGTCGGGTCGCAGAAGAGCTTGCCCGCGGAACGGCACTGGGCGCGCAGCGCGTTGAAGTTCTGGTTCAGGTACGGGACCGCGTTCGCGTTGGTGCCAAAGCCCGCGGACAGAGCGCGCTTCTTGGCCAGAGTGGACGCAACGCCGGACATGATGAAGAGGAGGAGAGGAGGAAGATCACACGGCTGTAAACTCCAACAACTTCAGCTGCTCAAAGTTTTCCCCACGCAGACCGCGCCCCGAACCAGAGGAGGAGCCACAGCCTCTGCCAGCCTCCACCCACCTCCAACCGCTCAGACGTACACCTCCCTCTGAGCAGGGAAACACAGCACGCGACGTGTTTACTGTATTTAAGACATCATATCACGCACACACACAGACCCACGCACACTTACCACCATCATTATCAGTGCTCTGCTGCCCCGCCCATTCTGATCACCTTCAGTTTTACAGAGCACCCAATCACAACAACAGTCGCCTCAAGGCGCTTTATATTGTACAGTAGAGCCCACAATAATAGATACAGAGAAAACCCAACAATCATATGAGCCCCTATGAGCACTTTGGACAGTGGGAAGGAAAAACTCCCTTTGAACAGGAAGAAACCTCCAGCAGAACCAGGCTCAGGGAGGGCATGACCGGGAGCAGCCCTGGAACAGTGCGACTTCCTCTCACCTGTCTTTCAAAGAAACATGAAGAGCGCCCCCTGCAGGCAAACAACTCATTTTAATTGATCCTAATAATCAGTAAATATCATGTTATTTGATTATTGTTATTGATTTCTGCACCATCCACAGCAAATATGATGCAAATCATGTTCAGCAAAGCATCTCCATCCTCCGCTGATCCAGCCGCTCAGGTTATACAGGTGTTGATCAGAGTGGAAGTGCCGTGATTGGTCAGAATCAGCCCGAGATACATTCATAAAACACAAACCCCTGTCACAGGTGCTGTTGGGCTCCTGTTTCTATGGCAATTTCTCCCAATCAGCTGTTCGTCAAACGTTTTGATGCTCTGGTGTAATAATGTGTGTGATTGAATGCATTATCATCATGCGACGATAGCCACCTGTGCTTTCAAGTTCAAGTTTTATTTGCTGTGTCCAAGTAACATAGATACATCTGTCAAATCAGCATACACTGTGAGATCGCCATACCTGTATCATCAAACGACACAATGAAATTCTTCAGCTCAGAGCGCCTCAGCATTGCACATGAAGTAACACTTTGAGACAAGACGTATATCAATAAACATGTACAGCGTGCCCAGTGATTGTGCAACATACTGTCTGATGTCTTAGCAGTTCAGCAGGTTGATGGCTTGAGGGTGTCGCCATGGAGATGGCGTCAGGCAAAACTACAAAAACGTGTCCGAATTTCAAAGAGAAGAAGAAACGACAGGAGAAGAAAAGCAAAGAGAGAACGAGAAGAGAGCCCTGTCGGTCACATCTGTGCGAATTCATGTGGAGGAAACAGGAAGCGCGTCTGTGTGTTACTGCGTTGTCATGGCGTCAGGTCTCTTTCCTGTTTTATATTTGAGAAAAGCTTTAATATGTAGAAGGTTTTTATGTTCCCGAGCCTCTGAAGCTGAGCTCATGTGTTTGTTTAAGCAGTGCTAAGATACTAACCCTGTTATTAATAACAATAATAAACCCACCACCAGTAAACACACTTCATCCAGATTCAGTCCGCTTTCATTTACACAGCTCTCACTGCTTCACGCTGGAGCAATTTGGCAACAGTGGAAAGGAAGAACGACCTTTTAACAGGAAGAGCCCTCTAACAGATCCAGGATCAGCATGAAGAGCGTGAGCAGGCTTGCGCAGCGGCCCGCCTCTCTCTGTTGCGTGCCAAGCGTTTGCTGTTTTTTGGGCGTCTTATCAAAGAGCCGTTTAGACTGAGCGGCTCAGACATCAGAGAGAAAACAAACGAGCTGCTGTTTGAAGAAAGAGGCTCCGGCCGTTAAACATTAATGAGATAACAAGCAGCCGAGCTGCTCCATCTGCTGCACAGGTGAGAACAGGGCTTCAGTTCAGCTGCTGTCTTTCAACAGCGTGCAGAGTAAGGATCGCGTGACGATGTGAGCTGACGCTTCTCAGTGACATCAGTTCTGAGCAGGAATTTAAAATAACGCGTAAAATAAAAACAGGTGACAGGAGCCGTTTCTGCTCGGTCTGAGTCACTCCTCGGGCTTCTGCACGAGAAAAATTTCACATCAGTCGATGTTTGATGACCCTCGTCATCAGCTCCATGCTTCCCTCCATCAGAACCGGGCTTCGTCACAGCAGACTGAACGTCATCGTCACCTCTTAGCCGATCGATAGAAACACTGCTGCGGTTCGTAATGATTGTTATCATCGCTAATCATGTCTCGTCCAATCAGGAGCTGTGTTCTGATCCTCGCTTCATCGCTGACGGAGCCTGAAGAACAGACGTCTGTCAGGGAGATATTAATGTACAGAATTCACCTGCTTGCTGCTACTACTGCACATTCACCCAGTGTATATACTAATATATATATATATATATATATATATATATATATACATACATACATACACACAGGGGGCGTGCTGGGTGTTTTATATATATAAAAACACCCAGCACGCCCCTGTGGGCGGTTTATCCTTCAAGCTCGGGTCCTCTACCAGAGGCCTGGGAGCTTGAGGGTCCTGCAGTATCTTAGCTGTTCCCAGGACTGCGCTCTTCTGGACAGAGATCTCCGATGTTGTTCCCGGGATCTGCTGGAGCCACTCGCCTAGCTTGGGAGTCACCGCACCTAGTGCTCCGATTACCACGGGGACCACCGTTACCTTCACCCTCCACATCCTCTCGAGCTCTTCTCTGAGCCCTTGGTATTTCTCCAGCTTCTCGTGTTCCTTCTTCCTGATATTGCTGTCATTCGGAACCGCTACATCGATCACTACGGCCGTCTTCTTCTGTTTGTCTACCACCACTATGTCCGGTTGGTTAGCCACCACCATTTTGTCCGTCTGTATCTGGAAGTCCCACAGGATCTTAGCTCGGTCATTCTCCACCACCCTTGGGGGCATCTCCCATTTTGACCTCGGGACTTCCAGGTTATACTCGGCACAGATGTTCCTGTACACTATGCCGGCCACTTGGTTATGGCGTTCCATGTATGCCTTGCCTGCTAGCATCTTGCACCCTGCTGTTATGTGCTGGATTGTCTCTGGGGCATCTTTACACAGCCCGCACCTGGGGTCTTGCCTGGTGTGATAGACCCCAGCCTCTATGGATCTTGTACTCAGAGCTTGTTCTTGTGCTGCCATGATTAGTGCCTCTGTGCTGTCTTTCAGTCCAGCTTTGTCCAGCCACTGGTAGGATTTCTGGATATCAGCCACCTCCTCTATCTGCCGGTGGTACATACCGTGCAGGGGCCTGTCCTTCCATGATGGTTCCTCGTCTCCCTCCTCTTTCTTGGGTTTCTGCTGCCTGAGGTATTCACTGAGCACTCGGTCAGTTGGGGCCATCTTCCCAATGTATTCTTGGATGTTCGTTGTCTCATCCTGGACTGTGGTGCTGACACTCACCAGTCCCCGGCCCCCTTCCTTCCGCTTAGCGTACAGCCTCAGGGTGCTGGATTTGGGGTGAAACCCTCCATGCATGGTAAGGAGCTTTCTTGTCTTTATGTCAGTGGCTTCTATCTCCTCCTTTGGCCAGCCTATTACCCCAGCAGGGTACCTGATCACGGGCAGGGCGTACGTGTTGATGGCCCGGATCTTGTTCTTACCATTCAGCTGACTCCTCAGGACTTGCCTGACCCTCTGCAGGTACTTGGTGGTTGCAGCTTTTCTAGCGGCCTCTTCATGGTTCCCATTCGCCTGCGGGATCCCCAGGTACTTGTAACTGTCCTCTATGTCTGCAATGTTGCCTTCTGGTAGTTCAATCCCCTCAGTTCTGACTACCTTCCCTCTCTTTGTTACCATCCGACTACACTTCTCCAGTCCGAACGACATTGGAACGACATTGGATATATATATATATATATATATAATGTTCTTCCTCTACACCCCCCCCCCAATTTTTGCACATGTCGAGGAGCGTGTCAGGCTACATTTCACTGTGTGTTATACTTGTATAACTATGCATGTGACAAATAATAAAGAACCTTGAACCTTGAACCTTGAGAGCTGGGTGAGTTTGATGACAGCGGGCGTGCTCGTCGCTGACAGGAAAAGGAAACATCACACAACACTTAAACTCTGCTTTAAGAAGTTTGTAAAATAAAATGCGACAGAGAAAATCACCCCAGAGAATAAATTTTCTGAAGTGGTTTGACAAGTAAAGGACAAAAACTTTCAGCTCCTTTATCCACAGAAATGACCTCTCAGAGGCTCAGAGAGTGATCATGTGACCTGTGTCTGTCAGGTGACTGCTGGCTCCTGGCGGCCATTGCCTGACTCTGGACCCTCAGATCCTGAACAGAGTGGTCCCTCCTGGGCAGAGCTTCACCTCACAGTATGCCGGCATCTTCCACTTCCAGGTCGCTCACCTTTCTAAAGAAACAGAAATAACACACAGTACAGGGTGGGGGTGTAATTACAGAGGAAGTGACATCTTGTTCACATCTGTCCTCTGTAGTTATGGCAGTACGGGGAGTGGGCGGACGTAGTCGTGGACGACCGGCTGCCCATCAGAGATGGGAAACTGCTGTTCGTCCACTCAGCGGAGGGAGTGGAGTTCTGGAGTGCTGTGCTGGAGAAAGCCTACGCTAAGTAAGAGCAACATGTGAGGTCTAACAAAGCTGACCTGTAATTAAACTCACTTTTATTTATGTGGCACCGAATCACAACAACAAGTGGCTTCATGGACAGATAGAGCTGGGTGTCATCTGCATAGCTGTAAATGTATGCTATGTCTTCTAATGATGCTGCCTAAGGGAAGCATGTATAATGTAAACAGAATTGGTCCTAGCACTGAACCCTGTGGAACTCCATAATTAACCTCAGTGTGTGAAGAGGACTCTCCATTTACATGCACAAACTGGAGTCTATTAGATAGATATGATACAAACCACTGCAGTGCAGTACCTGTAATACCTACAGCATGTTCTAATCGCTCTAATAGGATATTATGGTCGACAGTATCGAACGCTGCACTGAGGTCTAGCAGGACAAGCACAGAGATGAGTCCACTGTCAGAGGCCATAAGAAGATCATTTGTAACCTTCACTAAAGCTGTTTCTGTGCTGTGATGAGCTCTGAAACCTGACTGAAACTCTTCAAATAAACCTCTGCAGATGATCTGTTAGCTGTTTGACAACTACTCTTTCAAGGATGTTTGATATAAAGGAAGGTTGGAGATTGGCCTATAATTAGCTAAGACTGCTGGGTCTAGAGATGCTTTTTGAGTAAAGGTTTAACTACAGCCAGCTTGAAGGCCTGTGGTACATAGCCGATTATTAGAGATAGGTTGATCATATTTAAGATTGAAGCATTAGTCTGAAAGAAGCTGTTTTAGCTCCTCCTATTTTGAGGCCACCCTTTCTTCTGACCCTCAGCTGACCCTTCTCACCCTGGACACCCTGTTTGACCTGCTCCCCTCAGGCAGGAGGCTCCGGTCCATTCGCACCAGAACCTCTCGCCATAAGAACAGTTTCTTCCCCTCTGCTGTTGGACACATGAACAATAACCATATGACTGTCCCCGCCACTAACAAATGACCCTACGCTGTGTCACTGCATCATTCCATGTTTGGCACTGATCACCACCTGCACTCATGTATATATCTTTCAACGTAGCACTCTTAATTCTTATTCTCATGTATATATCTCATGTATATCTCATGCACATATCTTTCTACGTAGCACTTTTAATTCTTATTCCTACTTTTATTTTTTCATGTCTATTTAAGTGCTATTTATGACAGCATGTTTGCACTGAAGCACCGCAGCAATTTCCTAATGTTGTAAACCTGCTCAACATTTGGCAATAAACCCCTTTCTGATTCTGATTCTGATTCTGATTCTGACTGGTCAGCTTCTGGAAGGCTGCTGAGGGGCAGCACTCTCTGTACTTGTTGTGAGAGCTGTGTATCATACAGGGAGTGCAGAATTATTAGGCAAATGAGTATTTTGTCATCCTCTTCATGCATGTTGTCTTACTCCAAGCTGTATAGGCTCGAAAGCCTACTACCAATTAAGCATATTAGGTGATGTGCATCTCTGTAATGAGAAGGGGTGTGGTCTAATGACATCAACACCCTATATCAGGTGTGCATAATTATTAGGCAACGTCCTTTCCTTTGGCAAAATGGGTCAAAAGAAGGACTTGACAGGCTCAGAAAAGTCAAAAATAGTGAGATATCTTGCAGAGGGATGCAGCAGTCTCAAAATTGCAAAGCTTCTGAAGCGTGATCATCGAACAATCAAGCGTTTCATTCAAAATAGTCAACAGGGTCGCAAGAAGCGTGTGGAAAAACCAAGGCGCAAAATAACTGCCCATGAACTGAGAAAAGTCAAGCGTGCAGCTGCCAAGATGCCACTTGCCACCAGTTTGGCCATATTTCAGAGCTGCAACATCACTGGAGTGCCCAAAAGCACAAGGTGTGCAATACTCAGAGACATGGCCAAGGTAAGAAAGGCTGAAAGACGACCACCACTGAACAAGACACACAAGCTGAAACGTCAAGACTGGGCCAAGAAATATCTCAAGACTGGTTTTTCTAAGGTTTTATGGACTGATGAAATGAGAGTGAGTCTTGATGGGCCCGTGGCTGGATTGGTAAAGGGCAGAGAGCTCCAGTCCGACTCAGACGCCAGCAAGGTGGAGGTGGAGTACTGGTTTGGGCTGGTATCATCAAAGATGAGCTTGTGGGGCCTTTTCGGGTTGAGGATGGAGTCAAGCTCAACTCCCAGTCCTACTGCCAGTTTCTGGAAGACACCTTCTTCAAGCAGTGGTACAGGAAGAAGTCTGCATCCTTCAAGAAAAACATGATTTCCATGCAGGACAATGCTCCATCACACGCGTCCAAGTACTCCACAGCGTGGCTGCAAGAAAGGGTATAAAAGAAGAAAAACTAATGACATGGCCTCCTTGTTCACCTGATCTGAACCCCATTGAGAACCTGTGGTCCATCATCAAATGTGAGATTTACAAGGAGGGAAAACAGTACACCTCTCTGAACAGTGTCTGGGAGGCTGTGGTTGCTGCTGCATGCAATGTTGATGGTGAACAGATCAAAACACTGACAGAATCCATGGATGGCAGGCTTTTGAGTGTCCTTGCAAAGAAAGGTGGCTATATTGGTCGCTGATTTGTTTTTGTTTTGTTTTTGAATGTCAGAAATGTATATTTGTGAATGTGGAGATGTTATATTGGTTTCACTGGTAAAAATAAATAATTGAAATGGGTATATATTGGTTTTTTGTTAAGTTGCCTAATAATTATGCACAGTAATAGTCACCTGCACACACAGATATCCCCCTAAAATAGCTAAAACTAAAAACAAACTAAAAACTACTTCCACAAACATTCAGCTTTGATATTAATGAGTTTTTTGGGTTCATTGAGAACATGGTTGTTGTTCAATAATAAAATTATTCCTCAAAAATACAACTTGCCTAATAATTCTGCACTCCCTGTATATAAAAACAGCAATAAGGAACCTGTAGCTGTGAGGTTTACTTATGTGTTTAATACCAGTGTCTGAATATGACAGGAAGTGAGGTCAGGCCCTCGGGTACTTGTCACATCATCAACTCTTCATCAGCTGTCCAGACCTCCATATGTGATTAATGCCGTATTTAAGCAGCTGTTTATTGTGACTGCATCTCTCTGACAGCAGGAGGTGGTGGTGGGTGGAGGCATTTACTCAGTAAACATGGAGCGCCGCCCAGCCCGGAAAGCAAACAGAGCTGCACAATCAGCGTTTCAGGTCAAAGTGATTTCCAAAGCTCACCGACCTCCAACACACTCGAAGCGCTTCATAACTGGGCTTTTATTTTAGAGGGCTCTGCTGTAGTTTCTCTGGTCATTTTTTATAAATGATATTTGGTCCTGAGCTTCTCTGCTCCTTCATCCTGCTCTCAGCTCCTCGTCCTCCTCTGTGGAGAACAGAAGCTCTCAGCTCTAAACTCATAAGTTCTAATATTCAGAGAGACGGTGGATATACACTACCTGTCAAAGGTCTGGACACACCTCACTTATTTTTACGACATTCGACAGCGTTGATACTGAAGACATCAAATATATGAAGCAACATGTATGCAATCATGTAGCAAAGAAAAAACAGATAAATGTGTTCATATTTTAGATTCCACCCTTTGATTTGTCGACAGCGCTGCAAACCCTCGGCCTTCTCCCAGTGAGCTTCATGATGTCGTCACCTGACATGGCTTCACCTCACAGGTGTGCCCGTCAGGGTTCATTGATGGAGTTGGTACAGCTGACAGCCTGTTTGACAACTGTTAGAATTCATCTTATGGGAGGAACCAATCAGCTAATTAAAGAGAAACAAGAGTCCATCATTACTGTGTGTATAAATCCTGCACTTAACACTATGTTACTCTGTTGGTGTCGGGGACCCGATCCTTTGGGTGGACCAGTTTTTGGCGCAGCGTGTTTTGGGGTTTAAAAGCCACAGAGACCCGGTATTTAGAAAAAATACATCTCTGCTGCTCCGATACTCCTGACACGTACGGGATCACTGCAGGTTTCTCTTAGGCAGCGGTTGTCCTTCTCTCCTGGATCAGCTGGAGCTTTCCCAGCTTTGACAAATGTCTTGACCATCAGTGACTGTTGATCAACGACAATCTGCAATTTTAATGATCAAGAAACTGACCTCACAGCCCATTGTTCACACAGTGGGCTGGTTTCAGTCTTTATTTCCTGTTTATAAGGTTGTAAACCTGCAGTCAGCTGAGACTGAAGGAGTCACCTGACGATGCTGAAACATCCAGATGAACAGAATCAACCTTTTGGGATTTCTGCACCTGGATAACCGCGCATCAACAACCAAGCAAAGGGTGGTGACTCTACAGAATCAAAGTTATTTCACACTTTTTGTTTCCCACGTGTTCATTCATAGTTCTGATGCCTTCAGTGAGAATCATGAAAATAAAGAAAAAAACCATTAAATGAGAGGCTGTGTCCACACTTTAGACTGTAAAAGGTCTGCAGCGCACATAGATTCGATAAATAGACAAATAGATGAGAAGTGAAACAGAAACTCTGAATGCCCCTCAAAGTAAAGCTTTGAGCGTTTTTGTGTCAGAGCCTGTCAGACCTCTCCCTCAGCAGCACTCAGTCACAGTGTGACGGCGCCCTCTGCTGGTTCCTCACAGCGTCTCAGCTGGACTCAGGCTCGAGTGCCAGACGTGCACCACCTTCTGTTGTCGTTGTGCTGGAAGGTGAAACTCATCTTCATCTTTCTGGGACCCCTGCAAACAGAAACCACCACACCACGCAGACTTTACAATATAGGCACCTTCAAGTGTCTGCTGTCTGTTTTGTGACAAATAGATCGAATTGAAATAAGCCTAATCTTGAAAGTAGAGATAGTGTCTGTCTCCTGAATCCAAACTGGAAGCTGGTTCCACAGAAGAGGGGCCTGAAAACTGAAGGCTCTGCCTCCCATTCTACTTTTAAATACTCTAGGAACAACAAGTAGGCCTGCAGAGCGAGAGCGAAGTGCTCTAATAGGGTGATATGGTACTACAAGGTCATTAAGATAAGATGAAGATGCTGAGGCACTGAAATCAATATATAAATCATGATGTCACTGGCTTCCTGTTAATGTTACAGTGCCCGATGTCATTAAGCACCAATGACATCATGGAGAGGACCAGTCAGAGAGTAAATGAGTACATTTACTGTATTACTAATGTACTTGTAGTGAAGTTCTTCTGTTTTATTCTACTTTCATATGTTGGATTCAAATATTTCACTTTTTTTTCTGTCACTTTAATTATTGAAACATGCAGTCAGTTCTTTACTCACCAGGGGCCCACATGTTCAGTCTAGTGTCCTCTGACACTGAGCCATGTGTCAGAGCAGCTCTGAGCCACCGGCATGGTCCTCACAGGTGTCCCTGTAGATATGACTTCACGGAGACACCAACCCTCCTCTTCCTCCTCACTGCACTGTTAGCACTTGGCCCCAACCCTAAAAATATCCTTTTTTTTTTTTTTTTTTGGCCTGTCCCGTTTGGCTCTTTTGCATCAGAATTGTTGTCTAAAGGCAAAGAAAGATGCCCAACGGATTTACTTTACCAAACTGACCATCCCAGCCTTGCCGTAATGGTCCATTTGATTCACCTTTTATTGTTCATTTTATTTTCACTTACTGAATACGGGACAGACTTGACTGGGGGAAAGAAGGGGAGAAAGAAAGAGGGAAAGAGAAACAGCTGAGAAGAGGGACGGGGGAGAAGGGCAAAAGACAAAAACCAACAGAACGGGCAGAGGAAAAAAAATGCATATATCGATCACCTGGATCACCTGCTGAGAAAGAAAAAAGAAAACAAGCAGAAGAGAACAAGAGTAATAGAATAAACAACATCACAATGATATATGGGAACATGACAGTAAATACTAAATATTAAACATTATTGTGCAGCACATAAGATCAACAGAACACAGTGTGCTTTGAGGTAGGAGCCAAAAAGGGTGTAGTTTGTGGGTGTGATCACCCGTGTGTACACCTGTGAGCATGGACGTGCTTTCCACGTTTCAGATTTCCAGCTCGTATGAGACGGAGCTCATCAGAAGCTGGCCAAAGGCCACACCTACTCCATCGCGGCGGCCGAGCAGGTGAGGGAGAATCTGTGATCATGTGATCAGATCGACAGCTGGACAGATGCTCACAGGTGTAACGTTCTGCAGGTGCATCACTGTGGTTCTCTGGTGGAGCTGATCCAGATCAGGACCCCCTGGGGTCAGGTGGAGTGGACGGGCGCCTGGAGCGACAGGTGAGTCATGGTGCTCTGAGGTTCTGGAGCATCATCCTTAGCTGTGGTTTCACTGAACTTCCTGTGGTCAGCTCGAAGGAGTGGGACGGCGTTCGGGCAGCGGAGAAGAGGCGGCTGGATTGCTGCGCCGAGGACGGCGAGTTCTGGTAGGTGGAGCCTGACAGTAGCGGGTTAAAATGTCTGCAGCTGCTGCAAACTCAGCCCGTCTCTGCCGCCTGCAGGATATTCTACCACGACTTCCTGAGTCACTTCTCCCGCCTCGACATCTGTAACCTGACACACTGACAAGCAACGAGGTCGGCCGCTGGAACTTTGCTGAGTTTGAGGGCACGTGGTGGGTGGGATCCATCGCCGGCGGCTGCAGGAACTACCCCGGTAGCCCACAGGAAGTGAAGCACTCTGGGTGATGATGTTTGATGTTCATGATGCAGAGCGCTCAGCTAACATGTGCTCCTGTGTCTCCGCAGCCACCTTCTTCATCCAGCTGGACGATGATCCTCACGATGGCGAGGAAGGCTGCACCATCCTCATTGGTCTGATGCAGAAAGATGCTCGAAGGGAGAGGCGCTTCGGACGTGACCTCAACACCATCGGCTTCGCCATCTACGAGGTTCAAACGCACCCGGCGCTGAGCTGATCACTTCCTGTTTAGCTTTGCTGTGCATCAACAAAGGTTTGGCGAGTCTCATGCTCTCTGTCGGTGTGCTTCCAGGTGCCCGATCAGGTGAGAACACAGCAGAAGTTCACCGAGTACACGGCTCCTGCGATGACCTCAGCAGGTTAGAAGGTCGATGCCTAAGGTGGACCTCATTCGTTAATATCTCCATGGAAACGCCCTAATGAGCATAAAAAACTAGCCCAAAAATCACAGTCACACTCAAACCTCTGTTAGCCAATCAGAATCAGGCTTCTTGACACATTCTGCCAACACCCACACCTGCGCATATAAAGAAACAGGTGGAGGTGCAGAGAGACGCCGAGCATCGCCATAGAAACAAAAAAATACAAGATGGCGCGGCCACGTCCAGACGCCTTCCTGACCGCTCCGCTCCGACTATCTACTTTTCTTGTTTTTTACCTATTTTTTGCTCTGGTTTACATCCCAAAATCCTCTAGTCTTATAGTTTACGACAGCGGATCACTTGTAAACATCGGTGCCAAGGTTGCACATCTAATCTTGGACACTTTTAAACCTGACCCTTCCTGGCCCTCAGAGATTCTACACGGCGCGGAGAACAACAAAGGACGGGCTGCTCATCCGAGGCGCAGAACAAAGAAGCGCCGGGGGAAACGCGCTGGTATTAGGAACAGACTGAGACAGCAGGCGCATCGCGCACCACTGCCCAGTATCCTACTGGCCAATGTACAATCCATGGAGAACAAGCTCGATGACCTAAGAGCAAGGGTCACCTTCCAACGTGACATGAGGGACTGCAACATTCTGTGCTTCACGGAGACATGGCTGACCCCCACCGTGCCGGACCAGGCCGTAACTCCGTCGGATTCATTCTTTGTGCTCCGCGCGGACAGAACGGCAGAGTCGAACAAAACCAAAGGTGGAGGAGTGTGTTTCATGGTAAACAGAAAGTGGTGTGATGCCAGGAGCATTTCTACTCTCTCCAGCGGCTGCTCGCCACATCTGGAGTTCCTGAGCATTAAGTGCCGCCCTTTCTATCTGCCCCGTGAGTTCACCTCAGTCATCGCCACGGCGGTCTACATCCCACCCCAAGCGGACACAGGTATGGCTTTGTCCGAATTACATGATGTGCTGAGCTCGCTTCAAAACAAGGACCCGGGCGCAGCCCTCATTGTAGCAGGAGACTTTAACAAAGCGAACCTCAGACAAGTCATGCCAAACTTTTACCAGCATGTCTCGTGTCCAACGAGAGGGGATCGGATTTTGGATCACTGCTACACGCCATACAAGCAGGGCTACAAAGCTGTCTCACACCTGGCTTTTGGGAAGTCTGACCACAACGCCATCTTCCTCATCCCCCAGTATAAACAAAGCATACGGAGGGAAGACGTGACCACGAGGGAGGTAAAACGGTGGACTGCCCAATCAGAAGCTACGCTACAGGACGCACTCAACGACGTAGACTGGGACATGTTCAGAGCATGCGCAGTCGACATCAACGAGTTTACGGAAGTAGCAGTATGCTTCGTCAATATGCTAGCGGAGGAGATTATCCCCACTGCGAGAGTCACCACATTCCCAAACCAGAAACCGTGGATGGACAGATCGATCCGCACTGCAGTAAACGCCAGGACCGCCTCCTACAACACGGGTCTCGCCACTGGCGATATGAGCGCCTACAAAGCGTCCTCATATGGCGCGCGGTGAGAGATGCCAAACGCCGGTACCGGGAACGTGTGGAGTCCCGCTTCCACAATGTACATTTCAATTCCTTTAATTTTAAATATGTTTATATTGTCTATCCTGTAAAATAGTCAGATGTCTATTCATATTAATGTACAGAATTCACCTGCTTGCTGCTACTACTGCACATTCACCCAATGTATATACTATATGTATGTATGTGTGTGTGTATATATATATATATATATATAATGTTCTTCCTCTACACCCCCCCCCCCAATTTCTTTGCACATGTCGAGGAGCGTGTCAGGTTACATTTCACTGTGTGTTATACTTGTATAACTATGCATGTGACAAATAAAGAACCTTGAACCTTGAACTTGAACTTGAACCAGGGCGACACACAGAGTATGTGGCACGGACTACGCACCATTACGGACTACAAAGCCAGGGACACTGCGCTGATCAACGCTGACTCTGCATTCACCAACGAGCTGAATCGGTTCTACGCCCGTTTCGAGGTTAGCCAGGCGGCTAATGCTAACTACCGCCTGACTACCGAGGACAGTGACGTCATCAGCGAGAGACCGGTGACCAGCATCGCGGAGCATGACGTCCGAGCGGCACTGAGGAGAGTGAACACAAGGAAAGCGGCGGGGCCAGACGGCATCACCGGCCGTCTGCTGCGCTGCTGTGCTGACCAGCTAGCAGGTGTGTTCACTTACATCTTCAACGAGTCCCTGACGAAGTCTGTGGTCCCCACATGCTTCAAAAGATCCACCATCATCCCTGTGCCCAAGAACAGCAAACCCTCATCCCTGAACGATTACTGGCCAGTTGCACTGACCTCGGTAGTAATGAAGGTGTTTGAGAGGCTGCTGAAGAACATCATCTCCTCCTCCATCCCAGACACCACAGATCCGCTGCAGTTCGCCTACAGATCCAACAGATCCACAGAGGATGCCATCGCCCACGTCCTACACACCACCCTCAGCCACGTGGACAAGAAACAGGGTAACTATGTGCGAATGCTGTTTGTTGATTACAGTTCAGCGTTTAACACAATAGTGCCCTGCAGACTGTTCACAAAGCTGAGGGATCTGGGACTTAACAGCCGTCTGTGTGCATGGGTGTTGGACTTCCTCACTGGCAGAACTCAGGTGGTGATGGTGGGCAGGTGCTTCTCCAACAGCATCACCATCAACACAGGAGCACCTCAGGGATGTGTCCTCTCGCCACTGCTCTACTCCCTCTACACTTCAGACTGTGTGGCCACCCATGGCTCCAACACCATTGTGAAGTTTGCTGACGACACAGTGGTGTTGGGTGCCATCTCCAACAACGATGAGGCGGCCTACATGGATGAAGTGAAGAATCTAGCATCGTGGTGCCAGGACAACCACCTCCAGCTGAACGTCAGCAAGACCAAGGAGCTGGTGGTGGACTTCAGAAGGGGTCAGCACAGAGACTACAAGCCCATCATCATCAATGGAGCTCCAGTGGAGAGGGTGCAGTCCTTCAAGTATCTTGGTGTCCACATCTCCTCAGACCTGACATGGGCTGCCCACATTCAGGTCCAGACCAAAAAGGCTAGGCAGCGCCTGTATCACCTACGACAACTGAGGAAGTTCAGGGTCTCTCCAAAGATCCTCAGGATTTTCTATACAGGCGCTGTGGAGAGCATCCTCACACAGAACATGACATCGTGGTTTGGGAACAGCTGTGTGAAGGACCAAAAAGCTCTCCAGAGAGTGATCCGTACAGCAGAACGCTGCTGCAGGATTGCTCTCCCCCCGCTTCAGGACACCTACACCAGGAGATGCCGGACTAGAGCAGATACTGAAGGACCCGTCCCATCCTGGCAACAAACTGTTCCAACTTCTGCAATCTGGTAGAAGGTTCCGCATCTTCCGGGCAAGGACAGAGAGACTCAAGAGGAGCTTCTATCCCCAAGCCATCCGGGCCCTAAACACACACACCCGCCCTCTCACATCATCTATAACTGACTGAGTCAGGACTCTTCCAGACACTAAACCAAGGCACAATGTACATTTCAATTCCTTTAATTTTAAATATGTTTATATTGTCTATCCTGTAAAATAGTCAGATGTCTATTCATATTAATGTACAGAATTCACCTGCTTGCTGCTACTACTGCACATTCACCCAGTGTATATACTATATATATATATATATATATATATATATATATATATATATATATATATATATATATATATATATATATATATATATATATATATATATATATATATATATATATATATATATATATATAATGTTCTTCCTCTACACCCCCCCCCCCCCCCCCCCAATTTTTGCACATGTCGAGGAGCGTGTCAGGCTACATTTCACTGTGTGTTATACTTGTATAACTATGCATGTGACAAATAAAGAACCTTGAACCTTGAAATGAACCAGCTGCTAGTTAACGAGAGACACCCGGAATGGCTAACTGAAGGCCGGACGGTCCTGATCCCCAAGGACCCCAAGAAGGGACCGGTCCCCTCCAACTACCGACCAATAACCTGCCTCAGTACTACATGGAAGCTCCTGTCAGGCATCATATCGGCTAAGATGAACAGGCACATGGGTCAATACATGAGCGGGACACAGAAAGGAATTGGCAAGAATACCAGAGGCGCAAAACACCAGCTACTGGTAGACAGAACAATCAGCCGAGACTGCAAGACCAGACTGACCAACCTGTGCACTGCCTGGATTGATTACAAGAAGGCCTATGACTCAATGCCCCACAGCTGGATACTAGAATGCCTAGAATTGTACAAGATCAATGGGACCCTAAGAGCCTTCATCAGGAACTCAATGGGGATGTGGCGTACAACACTAGAGGCCAACTCCAAGCCCATAGCACAAGTCACCATCAAGTGCAGGATCTACCAAGGAGATGCTCTGTCCCCACTGCTGTTCTGCATAGGCCTGAACCCCCTCAGTGAGATCATTAACAAGACTGGCTACGGATACCGACTACGGAACGGAGCAGTTGTCAGCCACCTCCTGTACATGGATGACATCAAGCTTTATGCCAAGAGTGAACGAGACATCGATTCACTGATCCACACTACCAGGCTATACAGCAATGACATTGGAATGTCGTTCGGACTGGAGAAGTGTAGTCGGATGGTAACAAAGAGAGGGAAGGTAGTCAGAACTGAGGGGATTGAACTACCAGAAGGCAACATTACAGACATAGAGGACAGCTACAAGTACCTGGGGATCCCGCAGGCGAATGGGAACCATGAAGAGGCCACTAGAAAAGCTGCAACCACCAAGTACCTGCAGAGGGTCAGGCAAGTCCTGAGGAGTCAGCTGAATGGTAAGAACAAGATCCGGGCCATCAACACGTACGCCCTGCCCGTGATCAGGTACCCTGCTGGGGTAATAGGCTGGCCAAAGGAGGAGATAGAAGCCACTGACATAAAGACAAGAAAGCTCCTTACCATGCATGGAGGGTTTCACCCCAAGTCCAGCACCCTGAGGCTGTACGCTAAGCGGAAGGAAGGGGGCCGGGGACTGGTGAGTGTCAGCACCACAGTCCAGGATGAGACAACGAACATCCAAGAATACATTGGGAAGATGGCCCCAACTGACCGAGTGCTCAGTGAATACCTCAGGCAGCAGAAACCCAAGAAAGAGGAGGGAGACGAGGAACCATCATGGAAGGACAGGCCCCTGCACGGTATGTACCACCGGCAGATAGAGGAGGTGGCTGATATCCAGAAATCCTACCAGTGGCTGGACAAAGCTGGACTGAAAGACAGCACAGAGGCACTAATCATGGCAGCACAAGAACAAGCTCTGAGTACAAGATCCATAGAGGCTGGGGTCTATCACACCAGGCAAGACCCCAGGTGCAGGCTGTGTAAAGATGCCCCAGAGACAATCCAGCACATAACAGCAGGGTGCAAGATGCTAGCAGGCAAGGCATACATGGAACGCCATAACCAAGTGGCCGGCATAGTGTACAGGAACATCTGTGCCGAGTATAACCTGGAAGTCCCGAGGTCAAAATGGGAGATGCCCCCAAGGGTGGTGGAGAATGACCGAGCTAAGATCCTGTGGGACTTCCAGATACAGACGGACAAAATGGTGGTGGCTAACCAACCGGACATAGTGGTGGTAGACAAACCGAAGAAGACGGCCGTAGTGATCGATGTAGCGGTTCCGAATGACAGCAATATCAGGAAGAAGGAACACGAGAAGCTGGAGAAATACCAAGGGCTCAGAGAAGAGCTCGAGAGGATGTGGAGGGTGAAGGTAACGGTGGTCCCCGTGGTAATCGGAGCACTAGGTGCGGTGACTCCCAAGCTAGGCGAGTGGCTCCAGCAGATCCCGGGAATAACATCGGAGATCTCTGTCCAGAAGAGCGCAGTCCTGGGAACAGCTAAGATACTGCAGGACCCTCAAGCTCCCAGGCCTCTGGTAGAGGACCCGAGCTTGAAGGATAAACCGCCCGCAGGGGCGTGCTGGGTGTTGTTTTTTTTTTATAATGTTCTTCCTCTACACCCCCCCCCCAATTTTTTTGCACATGTCGAGGAGCGTGTCAGGCTACATTTCACTGTGTGTTATACTTGTATAACTATGCATGTGACAAATAAAGAACCTTGAACCTTGAACCTTGAGAAACTGTATCATGTTGAGGTCTGAATGTTTCTAACATTTAATATGAACCCTGCTCTTTGGTGTTGATGTCTTTATTTCATCTTCCCCCTCCGACGTCACGTTCCCCGTCTGTGTTTGTTTCATGCGTCGCGTTCATCACTCAATGTTTCTCTTTTTAAATATTCAACCTTTATTGAACCAGGACGATCCCACTGAGATTAAAACTCTTTTTAAGGGAGACCTGGCCAAATATCACACAGTTACAAAGATTAAACACACACACGAAAATAAAATGAAATGACAATCTACATGAAACAGTTACATGTTATGGAACTGGCCTCCAGGACTCTTAGTTTTGATTTAAAAAAACAAATGGTCCAAGGAGCGTGGAAAGAAAAGCGTCTGGACTTCTTTAAGGCTGTGTCCACACTAATGCGCTTTCATTTTGAAACGCGTGGTTTTCTCTCTCCCTTTTGGCCTCCCGTCCACACTGAGACGCGTTTTCCCTGAAAGAAAACGAAGTGTTTTGAAAACGCTGCTTTTGTGTCGCAGTGTGGACAGCGAAAAGGGAGACTTTATAAAACAATGATATATGTTAGTCATGTGATGCAGTGACCAATTAAACTAAGATAGTGGAGGGCATTACACAGCATTGTTTTGTCTGCCCTATTAAAGATTAACATCAGTCTGTATGCGCTCCAGAGAGCTTTTCTTCAAATTCTTCAATTCTCACTCGCTTTTGCAACTTTGCACTTTTGTGTTACTCGCAGCAACAACTCCACCTCATTGTTAGTCCATTTTAAAAACTCGGTGCTTTTCCTCGACATTTTGCCGCAACGTTTCAAAGAGCTGGAAAGTAAATAAATGGCAGACAGAAATGAGGCAGGTCGAATCTTCTTGTGTTTCACACATGCACAGTACTGGAACGTCAGCGTTTTGGGCCGTTTCAATGTGAATGAAAGACTCTGTGAAAACGATTGAAAGCGATAGCGTGGACGCGTTTTCAAATCTATCCAGGCTAGTGCGGACGTGGCCAAAGTTGTCTGTGAGGTGTGAAAACAGGTGTGGGTCACAATCACCCCAAACCTTGGCTGATTGTGACCCACACAGTATCAACCATTCAAAGACACTGAAGCATTCATATGTAGAATATCTCCATAATGCAGCAACAGTAGAAATGTTGCAGCAACAAGTCGCTTCTTTGTATTAACAGAAAAACAACTTATTGTGAAAATCAAAGTTTGTTTGTCTACATGTGGTTTAAAGGTGAGTCATCAATAAAGACGGGGTGGCTGTAACTCAAGAGGTACAGCAGGTTACCTACTAATCGGAAGGTTGTTGGTTTGATCCCTGGCTCCTCCAGTCTGCATACCAAGTATCCTTGGGCAGCATAATAAGCCCAAGTTGCTCTCTGATAGAGTATGAATGTAGTTAGGAAGCATCTCAGTTTAGAGGAAGTGCTTGTGTGAATGTGGCTTGTTGTATAGAGCGCTTTGAGTACTCCGGGAGAGAAGAAAAGCGCTATATAAGAATCGGTCCTATTAAAGATGCCTGGATATTTATACGTGTGAACCAACTTCCTTGATTGGGAAAACAACATGAGCTTTGTTTTGTCTGTATTGAGAACAGGTTTAAGTAATGAGTGCTGGACTTTCTGCAAGGAGTCAGAGGCTTGGACAGCAGTTGGACCACAGCTGTAAATAACTGTGTCATCAGCACAGAAGTGCAAGTTTGCATCTGGCACAATGTAAATGATGAATAGAAGAGGACCTAATACAGAGCCCTGTGGCACTGACACTTTCACTGCAGCTGTGACAGTTCTGTGATTTTTCCTCAAACATGATTCAGATAAAATATCATAGGTGTACAAAAACTGCTTTAACTACTCGCACACAAGAGCTTCAAGAACTTTGGCCAGCACAGATAGATTAGATGTTGGTCTAATCCCCCCCCCACTCCGATGCGTTCATCGGAGTGTGAATTTAGCTTGTGTGAGTGGGTGAATGAGAGTAGAAAAGCGCTATATAAGAATCAGTCTATTTACCATTTTACGCTGGAGGGTTTGTGCTGGATTTTACAGAGAGTCAAACACAGAGACAGACGATATATAGTGCTTGTTAAAGCAGTTCATAATCTCCTTCCTATCGTAAACAGGAACAGAGTCCTTAAAAACATAGGTGGGTAGAGCATTAGAGCTGTTGCTCACTGAAAGAGACTTAATGATTTTCCAGAACTGCTGTGGGTTATTTAGGTTCTCCATCCATCCATCCATCCATCCATCCATCCATCTTCATCCGCTTTATCCGAGGCCGGGTCGCGGGGGCAGCAGCCTAAGCAGAGAGGCCCAGACCTCCCTCTCCCCAGCCACCTCCTCCAGCTTATCCGGGGGAACACCAAGGCGTTCCCAGGCCAGCCGAGAGATATAATCTCTCCAGCGTGTCCTGGGTCTGCCCCGGGGCCTCCTCCCGGTGGGACATGCCTGGAACACCTCACCCAGCATCCTTGTCAGATGCCCGATCCACCTCAGCTGGCTCCTTTCGATGTGGAGCAGCAGCGGCTCTACTCTGAGCCCCTCCCGGATGGCCGAACTTCTCACCCTATCTCTAAGAGAGAGGCCAGCCACCCTTCGGAGGAAGCTCATTTCTGCCGCTTGTATCCGCGATCTCGTTCTTTCGGTCACTACCCACAGCTCGTGGCCATAGGTGAGGGTAGGGACGTAGATCGACCGGTAAATTGAGAGCTTTGCTTTTACACTCAGCTCCCTCTTCACCACGACGGACCGGTGCAGTGTCCGCATTACTGCAGCTGCAGCCCCAATCCGTCTGTCGATCTCCGGCTCCCTTCTCCCATCACTCGCGAACAAGACCCCGAGATACTTGAACTCCTCCACTTGGGGCAGGAACTCATCCCCGACCCGGAGTGGGCACTCCACCCTTTTCCGGCTGAGAACCATGGCCTCAGATTTGGAGGTGCTGATCCTCATTCCCGCTGCTTCACACTCGGCTGCGAACCGTTCCAGTGCGAGCTGGAGGCCCTCACCCGATGAAGCCAACAGAACCACATCATCTGCAAAAATCAGAGATGAGATTCTGAGGCCACCAAAGTGAAAGCCCTCCGCCACTTGGCTGTGCCTAGAAATCCTGTCCATAAAAATTATGAACAGAACCGGAGACAAAGGGCAGCCCTGGCGGAGCCCATCACCCACCGGGAACGAGTCCGACTTATTGCCGGCAATGCGAACCAAGCTCTTGCAACGGTTGTATAGGGATCAAATGGCCCGTAGCAATGGGCCAGACACTCCATACTCCCGCAACACCTCCCACAGGACACCCCGAGGGACACGGTCGAATGCCTTCTCCAAGTCCACAAAACACATGTAGACTGGTTGGGAAAACTCCCATGCACCCTCAAGTATCCTGGAGAGGATAAAGAGCTGGTCCAGTGTTCCGCGACCAGGACGAAAACCGCATTATTCCTTCTGTATCTGAGGTTTGACTTGCGGACGAACTCTCCTTTCCAGCACCCTGGCATAGACTTTCCCAGGGAGGTTCTCAGTGGTGACAAATAGTCTTCTGATTTAGCTTTCTTAATAGAGGAAATACATTTGTTTCTTAGTTGTCTGAAAGAAGCCAATCAGTGGGAGAACCTGTTTTCCTAACTTTGGCCAAGGTTACACTCATGAATGATATCTGCCAGCTCTGGGGAGAACCTGGCATTTTTTCCTAAATCTCTTTAATGGAGCATGTTTATACACAATTTACATCCCTAAAAAATTGTCCACGCTACTCCTACACCAGGGATCAATCCTATTTTCCTCCAGTCATTGTTGGGACTTGGGCACCTCAGTGTTTCTATTAACAGCAGCATCACAGCGGACACTTAAGTCACAAGACCCCCAAGGATGAGAATTTATGAGAAACATTTGTCAGAATCAGGATAACCAAGGTAGACTTTTCAGGGCTTTGAACCAGCTGGGTAAGATTGATAGAATCACAGAAAGATTTGAAATCATGAAACAGCTTTGAGCCAATCCCAGTTAGAGTCACCGGCTAACCCAAGCTCACTGTAGTCTGGACAGGAAACGCTCCTGTAGAGGCAGAAGGACAACAAACAGATGAACCATTGTGGCATCAAACTTTAACATAAGCAGCAACAGTGCCACCTTTCTTAAGCCTGTAAGCCGGTACGATAAACACTGTATCCAGTCATGCTAATATAGTCATCAGAAATATACTTAGACACGTTTCAGAAATTAAATATCCACATCTGTTGATCGAACCCAAACCCTGACCATATCCATCTAACAAACTGCACACACTAAGATGAACAATCTTCAGGTGAGGATTTAAATCCAGATGGTGTCTGAGCTCAGGGCCAGGTTAGGTTGCACATTATCAGATAAGCGCAGTAATAAGACGGGAGTCTTTGCTTCGTAATATTACGTACTGAATTGGACTTTTCGAATGTTGAAAGTAAGCACAATGTTTCATAACTCGTGAGGTAATCAGGCAAAGCAAGGAGGTTTTGAAGTTGAGGTACATCTTTGGGTGAATCAGGTGATAAGTTCAAGTCCTGTGGCAAATGCATTGATGGTTGTACAGGATGTAGAGCAGCAATGATGTATGTGGACCTGGGAACAATGAGCATGCTGTTAAATGTGCTCAGTGCCCCAAAGTCCCCCAAACCAATAAGGAAAATAAGGTTACTGTCATGGTCCTGCGGCCATGACTCAGTGACTTTGTGTTTGTGTTCTTTATTGTTATTACTTTCATGATTATTCGTGGCTGTTTTGGGATGGTTTGTGTTTGGGATTTTAGATACTGGGTTCTGGGTTTGTGCTCCCTCTATTGGTCCCTGGTGTTAGTGTTCCCCTGTCTCGTCAGGTTAATCAGGTCCAGCTGTTTCCCCCACCTGTGTGTGATTCCCAGTGTCTCTCTGTGTACTTATAGTGCGTGTTTTCCTCTGCTCCTCGTCGCGTCGTCTGTGTTCATACCCTGTGAAATCCCCTGCGTGCTCTCCCTGCTGTTCTCCCTTCATGTTCAGGTTTGCCACTCCTTTGTGTAGTTTCTCCCAGTTTAGTTCGTCCTTAGTTCAGTTTTGCCATCTCCACTTTATGCTTGGTATTGTCAATAAATCACCCTTCACGTCTGAAATAGTGCTGCGTTTGAGTCCTCCTTCCACTCTTCACACGGCCGCTGACCCGGACCGTGACAGTTACAAAGAGCCAAGAGCTATCTGTAACACACACTTGTTGATGCAGAGTTAAGCAAACATCAGCGAGCTGCACAAACCTAGACAAGCAACAAAGGCTTCACTGGAGCACATCTAAGACTAAAGATGTGATCACTGATTTTGGGACGAGCACTTACACATGAAGTCCTCTTCTAAAGTGCAGGGGTGTGTTTATCGACTCAGGGCTGAAGTTTAAAGCAAACTGAAGCTGTGTGTCAGAAGCCTCATCGGCGACTCTCGAGCCTCAGAGGCTTTCTCACTCGCACTTTGATAAAAACACGATGGTTTCATTTCATCAGCTTTTACTGATTACATGTTTAAGTAACAGCTGATTGGTGAAGCACATCCCTGTACAGCAGTTAGCCGTTTGCACGGCGAGTCTCAGCTGTTGTTGTTGTTTGCTGCCTGTGAGGATGGATGACTGCAGAACAAACGGCCTACAGGTGCAAATAAAATAACTACAACCTGAATCAAATAAATGCCTTGGTAGGACTCAGAGATGCCTCCGTCTCCAGGTCTCACCTTCTTATTCTTCTGCGGTCCGTATAAAGGTCGTTCTAACGTCCGCCTGGGCCCGGACGTCCTCCTGAGAGACCAGTCAGTGGCTCGCAGTCACGCCTTCATCAACCTGAGGGAGGTATGCGATCGCTTCAAATTGCCACCCGGAGAGTACGCCATCGTCCCGTCCACCTTCGAACTGCACCGCAAAGGAAGCTTCGTACTGACGGTGTTTACGGAGAAGGAAGCCCACACCAGGTCCCGACTTCAGGGTGACAGGGTTACGCTGCATAACCGCTACACAGTCTGACATCTGCTCTCCTGTTTCAGCCCCATGAGCTCCAGCAGATTTTGGACAAAGCGGAGTAAGAAGAGTTTAACGTTTCACCGGATTGGGCCCACAGGAAAGTCCTGCTGATGGTTGTGCTCTGCTCTGATTTCAGGGTCGGACATTACAACCGATGGCTTCAGCCTGCAAACCTGCTGTGACATCATCAGCCTGCTGGATGTATCCTTCATACGAAATCATGACACGCAGACAGTATCACATGCTAACGTGTGTTTGATAGCGTTTTAGGACACGCCTCCACTGGAAACTACAAAAAACACAGAAAACCAGAATTTTCTAACATCCATGCAGTTTACAGCCCATCAGCAGAAAACTGATACGTGATCAAGGAGTGATCGAACTGACTGAGCAGTTACAGAGTGTGAGCCAACCATCGATGATGCGTGTGACTCACCTGTGTGGCGTCAGGTGATCAGGTGTGCGGTTCCTGAACTGACCTCAGACTGACGGCAGCTCCAGACTGGGCCTGCTGGGTGAAGATGCAGACGTACCTGGTGAGTTCTCGCCTGTGTGTGAGCACTGTTACAGCTTCTGTCAGAGTCGGCATGGCGATGACCTCACTGCTCGCTGCTGTCGTGTGCAGGAGATCTTTAAGAGTCACGACTCGGACGGGTCTGGCACGATGAGCAGCCACGAGATGAGAGCGGCTCTGGCTGAAGCCGGTAAGACTCCTAAATTCAAATTTTATTTGTCACGTACACAGTCATACACAGTACGATATGCAGTGAAATGCTTGGACAACTGCTCGTGACCTAAAGAAAACAAAAAAGGAAAAGGCTATGAATAAGATAGGAAATAAATATGAAAAATTAAAAAGGGTAAATTTAACTAGGAAGGAATAAAATATAAATTAAGGTTAAAAATGAAATAACTGTACAACACAAATTAGAATGAAGGGTAAATTTAACTGGGAAGGAATAAGATAAAATATATAAATTAAAGTTGAAAATAAAATAACTGTACAACAAAATACATAATATAGAACTATATAAGAATGTATGAAGAAATCTAAATATAAATAAATATATACACAATAACAGCAGCTGTACAAGTATTAACCGGAAATGAAGAATATAGTGACCAGTGTTGTGCAAAAACAATGTCCAGAAAGTCCAGTGTGTGTGTAAGAACCATATGTGTGGGTCAGTACTGTGTGGTGGTGTGATTGAGAGACCGTATCGCCTGCAGGAAGAAGCTCCTCCTCAGTCTCTCTGTGTTGGTCTTCAGGGAGCGGAATCGCTTTCCTGACCTCAGCAGAGAGAACAGTCTGTTGTTGGGATGGCTGAGGTCCTTCACCATCTTCCTGGCCTTGGTCCTGTAGATTGAGTGCAGGTCAGGGAGCTCGGAGCGGCCCCCTTTCAGCCCACTCCACGCACTTCCACAAACTCTCCTTCAAAGCTGACATCTACTGCTGTGGGAGGAGCTACAGCAGGAGACGTATCCATGATTGGCCCTCTCAGGTGGAAAACAGAGCTCCTGGACAGGTCTACCTGGCATGCGTGTCTCACCTGGTGGCTCCTCCTCTTGTGTTTCAGGGTTCCAGCTGAACAGCACAGTGATCCAAGAGATTGTCGCTCGCTACACCGACAGAAGCTACGCCATCGACTTCGACTGTTTCATCGGCTGCTTGATCCGTCTGGAGATGCTCTTCAGTGAGTTCCCACCGCTCCTAGTATTCCCACTGCTCACACTATTCCCAGTATTCGAACTGTTCCCACTCAGTGTTCCCACTGTTCCCAGTGTCCTCAGCTGTCTGTGGTTGTGCTTGTACGTAACGTTTTAAATGTTTTCTTATTTCCCAGGTAAACCACACCTAAGCAGTGCAGTCCCTCTCTTATTGGCTGACATACATGAAATCATCACTGACCTCATTTCCTTCTGCAGTGGCTGTGCCTCACCATCAACTGACAGCTGCCACTCCAGGAGCATGCTGGGAAAATGATTTAGGCAGCACTGTCTTTGGTAAGCTGAAGGCATCGTATCCAAAGCAGCGTTAGCATCATGCAGTAGCTGAACAGTTTAACGTGCACGTTTGTGTTGGAGGATAATGTTGGCAAAAAGTCTAAAGAGGCTCCAGCGAGCATCGCGAACATGTTCACTGTGAATGATTTTGTTTCCTTGCAAGTAAAATAAACACGTTGGATTGGCTGCTGTGTCTCAGTTATAACAGATACCATGGTTACCGTGCAAAGGACAGGAAGCTGATGCTGCGGTCGCTGACTCTGAAACAGTCCAAATAAAATCTGAAGAAAAGCTTTTGTGTTTGTTTTCTGTTTGCGGCTGTTACCCAATCAGCACTCTGCCTCTGCTGGACGTCAGAGGAACTGCAGTGAGTCAGTGCCCACAGACTCATGCTAACATGTTTACAGCCTGATACACAAACTGGTCACAACACCTGCACCGTTGACTCACCTGTTGAAATTATCACCCGAACTCCTCCAAGGTCCGCGGCGTGTCCTGGAAGAGACCTACGGTCAGTACCCGCTCCAATCCCGCACCTGTCGCACCTGCGTTACCTGAAACACGCTGATCAAACGGGCCGCTGTCAGGGTTGATTGGCAGATTGATTGATGATCAGGCTGAGCATGAGTGATTGATCACTTTTATCTGGTCAATGAAACTGACCTGAGAGCAGCCGAGCTACCTGTGGCTCTGCTCGGCTCTCAGGTGAGTCTCACCTGAGCTCCGCTGCTTAAATTAGATGTTTTTTGCATGGAGTCTGGTTTGATAGCAATCATCTGTTTTTGCTCAGCCTGCTTCCTCAGAGCTGATAATCAGCCGTGACATCACACACCTCTCAGACCACTCAGAGATCAGCTGATCACAGGTGTGATTAAAGTGCCTGAAGGAGAGCTCCTCAGGTGAGCTGACCCTGTTTCTTGATCACGAGCTTTCACTTTGATCAGTGAGATTGAACTGTCACAGAGCCGCGTCTGTCTGGTGATTATTGATCACTACGGAACGAGTTGGCGGCCGTGTGATGAAAACGCTGTTTCAGGTGCACACAGGAAGCACGATGACCTCACGCACAGGAAGAGTGACCTCAGAGAGCTGGCTGTTAAAAACCCTTTTGCTCAGTTTTCTCCACCATCAATCAATCAATCAATTAGTCTTTATTTGTACAGCAGTGTTGGTGCACGTCAGGCAGCTGATGATGACTGTTGCTTATGTGCAGGAGCTGACCTCTGACCCAGAGTTCATTGTATCCGGGGCCTCGAGGACCGACATCTGTCAGGGAGCTCTGGGTGAGAAACTGCTGTTCTTTGATTACCTGCGCAGGTAACGCAGGTAACTTGATGATTTGATGTTTTTATCCACAGCGTTAATGTGCGCAGTGAAGGATTCCACTTCTTGTGTCTTGATTTTGACCCAGGTGTCGTCCACATATCTGTACCAGTGGCTGGGTACTCTTCCTTTGAAAGAGCCAAGAGCCTTCCTTTCCACTTCCTCCATGTAAAGGTTGGCTACAATAGGTGACACGGGGGAGCCCATGGCACAGCCATGTTTTTGTCTGTAAAAGCCTTCGTTGTACTTGAAATATGTAGTGGTGAGGCAGAGGTCTAACAGTGTGCAGATCTGATCGGGTGTGAAGTTGGTCCTGTCCTCCTTCACTGCTCACATTAACGCTGTGGATAAAAACATCAAGTTCACCAGGGAAGACACAAAGGACAACTGTTTGCCTTTCCTGGACTGCGCTGTGCACATTGAAGAGAACGGCAAACTCAACATCGAAGTTTACCGGAAGCCCACACACACGGACCAGTACCTCCTCTTTGACTCCCATCACCCTCTGGAACACAAACTTGGAGTAATTAGGACCCTACACCACCGGGCAGAACATGTTCCCTCTAAGCCTGAAGGAAAAAGAAGGAACACACACATGTAAAGGAAGCACTCAAAACATGCGGCTATCCTAAATGGGCGTTCTTAAAGTCAGCAAAGAGGCACAGAAAAGAAGCTCAGACACCAGCGAGGGAGGATAAGAAGGACAGACGCAACAACATTGTCATCCCCTATGTAGCCGGTGTATCAGAGAAACTCAGGAGAGTTTTCTCCAAGCATGACATCCCGGTGTATTTCAGACCCAGCAACACGCTCAGACACAAACTGGTTCACCCGAAAGACAAAACGCCAAAACACAGACTTAACAATATGGTGTATGCTGTACAGTGCAGCGAGGAATGCCCAGACCTCTACATCGGAGAGACCAAACAGCCACTTCACAAGCGCATGGTACAACACAGAAGAGCCACCTCCACAGGACAAGACTCAGCAGTCCATCAGCATCTAAGGTCAAAGGTCACTCTTTCGAGGATGCCAATGTTCACATTTTGGACAGAGAGGACAGATGGTTTGAAAGAGGAGTGAAAGAAGCATCTATGTCCACTGTGAGCGACCATCTTTGAACAGAGGCGGGGCTTACGACACCAACTCTCTGCCATCTATAATCCAGTTTTGAGATCCCTTCCCAGACGCCTTAACGCCCACTCACATCCTGGGCCATCTGACCTCAGGAATTCGCATGATAAGGTGGGGCCAGGTTTCACAATGAACCCACCCGAAACTCTGGCTGATTGGGACCCACACCCAGTTTCCCACCTTGGCTCAGGTGATTAGAGGATCATCAGGGGTCCTTTTGTCCCTCTGTGGGGGGAAACTCCCACTAGGTTTATATCTGGGATTCTCCACCATTTGACCTTAGAACTGAAGAAGCTTCTCAGATGAAGGTGAAACGTCTTCAAGCTACTTAAAGAAGTCCAGACGCTTTTCTTTGTAAGCTCCTTTGACTACGATGACCTGGATGACTGAGAACTTTCACAGACATCTGATAACGTTAGTGGTTCATATTAAAGTAGATAAAAGTAAATTCTTTTAATCGTATCTGAGTCGATCAATCGATGATGCCAGTCGTTAGAAAACGCACTCATGTGCGGGGGACACCTGAGACAGTCTGTTTGTGTTTCACATCCACAGCAGAGCTGGAAAATTCCACTCAGCTGCGTGTGTTTTTTAACAGGTGTGTGTGTGTGGCGAGTGTCATCTTGTCAACACAAACTATAAACATGCTGACAGGTGAGTGGGTGGCAGCTACTTCACTGTGACGTGAGCCTGTAGTCTAGTAATAGTTTCTATAGTAACAGAGGGAGACGCCCAGCAGAGTGTAGCCAATCAGACGGCAGCTTCCCCTGTAAAGGTGTCTGACTCCAAACAAGGAAACGGGTGAAGTTTTCTTTGAAAACAGGTGTGAAAAACACCTGAGGCGGGTGTGTCATCCACCTGTCAAACATGTTCTGTTTACATCTTACAGCCTGTAGAGTAATCAGAGTATCAGCTGACTGCGTGGCATCACAGGCCCATTGGCAGGTTAAAGGACCAATCAGATTTGGCTTTGATGTCCATCAGCAGTTTCCCCTCGCCGACTTCATATTCTGTGTGTGCATTTTGTTTATTTGACTTAAGTCCCCCCCCCTGTCTGTCGTCGTCCAGGTGACTGCTGGCTGCTCGCCACCATTGCCTCTCTGACCCTGAATGAAGAGATCCTGGCTCGAGTGGTCCCGCAGGGTCAGAGCTTCAGAGATGGAGAGTACGCTGGCATCTTCCACTTCCAGGTAGACTTTCAGAAATTGCCCCGCTGACACCTGCACGCCGTGGCGGCGGCTTTGCACTCACTAACACGTCTCCGGTCACTCTAGAATAGAATAGAGTATAGTAGTCCTTTATGGGTGCTCCACCCGACAGGAATTCAATTCAGTTTTATTTATAAAGCACATCAAGGCGCTTTATATTACACAATAATACATACAGAGAAAAACCCAACAATCATATGACCCCCTATGTGCAGCACCTTGGCGACTGAGGCACCGACCACAGTTGGTAGGTGGGGTTATTAGGGCTTACCTGTGATGGTTTACCTGAGACAGGAGGATCTGGCGATGGGCTCCAGGGGTGGCAGGGGTCAGCCAATGATTTTTTTGGGTGGTGTTAATGACCCTCTGGGCAGACTTCCTGTTCTCAGTCATACCAAACACCAGGAGAGCTCGCTCTCCACTGATCATCCTCATCATTTCTGCTTCACTGGCAGGGTTAGGGGCCAGGACTCTCCTCTTCATGTTTTTGGGGATGTTGCTAACTCCGGGTCCGATAACAGGCACCACACCCGCAGTAGATGCGCTCGGTGTGAGGTCTCGCAGCAAGCTATCAAATACGGCGCATTTCTCGGCTTTTAAAAAAAAAAGCTATGCGTCGCCAGGTGTTTCATCGGATTTGAGGTGTTACCTCCTTTGCACAGTATCACAGTATTAGCTTAAAGCACTTGTTGCTGCTGAGTTTGCATCTTTTGCTGTGAAGTACAGCCAGACTTTGACCGCTTCACCTTGGGCATTTTTAATCTGTAGCTCTGCTCTAAAAGAACGTACGTACCTGGGCCCGCCTACTATCCTTGGAAACGTAAAATGATTGGCTAGAATCTAAAGTGTGTCACAGCTCAGGAAAATAAAGCACCGAAATGTGCGCTGCTTTTCGGTCTGGTTACTACCGTTTATGTCAGAACCAGTGCCATCATGGCACTGGACACCGGTACCCATCCCTAGTCACGTGTGCTCCGCGACATGTCTGTGTGGCTGCGAGCAGAACATGAGCACAGCATGAGGTGCTCTCAAAGCTGTTTTGACAGAATGAGTCACCTGAGCAGGTGTCCGTGAGTCTGCCCCTCCCTGCTCAGGCGGAGGCTGAGTGTCTGCTGCCTCCTGCTGGCAGGTCGTTGCAGGAGTGAGACTGGAGAGTGGCAGGTTAGGTGTGAGGTCAGACAGATGCTTAGATTACAATAGAAGGCCTTTATTGTCCCTATACAGATGGACAATGATATACAGAGAGGAGAGGAGAGGGCAGTCGATGATCTTTTGTGTTGTCTTGACTACACTTTAGTGCAGCTGCCGTACCATACTGTGATGCAGTAGGTTAGCAGGCTCTCAATGGACGCTCGGTAGAAGGTCAGCAGCAGGTTGGAGTTCAGCTTGTACTTCCTGAGGACCCTCAGGAAGTGCAGCCACTGTTGGGCCTTCTTAATGACTGCTGAGATGTTGTCTGTCCAGGAGATGTCAGCAGAGATGAGGACACCAAGGAACCGGAAGGTGTGGACCCTCTCCACACACTCCCTGTTGATGTAAAGGGGGGCCAAGTCAGTGCTGTGTCTCCTGAAGTCAACAATGAGCTCTTTGGTTTTCTTAGTGTTCAGTGTCAGGTTGTTCTCTGAACATTAGTGACGGCTCAGAGACGTCCACACTGTAAAAAATATTCTTAGTTTGTTAACTTGTTTTTGACAGGCGCTTTAAATCTGTTCAGGACTGTATATGATCATGTTGCCTGGCAACCGCATTAAAATCCCAGGTGAAACCAGAGCGCGTCACTGTCAGATCTCTGGAAGGTGGCGCGACCGCTCGCTGGAGCGACCGCTCGCTGGAGCAGCCCTCTTTGTTCTACAGTCTTTGTGCAGCTGATCGCACAGCTGGTGTTGGAGCTTGTTGGTCTGGTGACTCAGGCGGGCTCTCCATCAGTCCTCGTTTATAAAGTGCTTTAAGAACAGTGGCGCTCAGTGGGGTAATTAGCCTGTAGCGCTTCGCGGCCCGTTTGACTCGAGCTAAACAAGTAAAAGAATGTTTGTGGCAGCTGCTCGAAGCTTTATTGATCTGCTGTGATATTGATAGCATCGATTAGTTTGGTCCTAGCGCTCCTTCATCCTCCATCTGCTGTGCTGCCTTTACCCTAAGATACACAACCTCTTTGTGCCCAATTACAAAAGAGGCGGAGTTTGCTGCAATCAAACTCCGCCTCTTTCATGTGATCTCGCTCGTAGCTAGAGTAATGAATCCCAGACGTGTGCCTGATCATGTAATTGCACACCTGCTGCTTCAGTGACGCCGGACAGCGAACCCATCCTGGAGCCAGAGGTCATTCCACCGGGCATAGGCGTGCTGATCTGACGCCGCTGTGATGCGTTTCTGTTGTCAGAGTCTAGCGTGACAGGGACGTGGACAATTCAGGGTCCATGAGGTCGGCGGTGGAAGACGCAGGTGAGCTTCGTCAGGCCTGTTTGCTTGCTTGAGTGCTTACCTGTATGTGCTCACATGTGTGACCTCTGTGTGCTGCAGGTTTCTCCCTGAACAATCAGCTCCATCAGGTCCTGTGGCTTGCTACAGCGAACCTGATCTCACCATCGACTTTGACAACTTCGTGGGCTGCTTGGTGCGTCTGGAGGCCATGTTTGGTGAGTCGTCGCAGCCCTGAGTCACAGATGTTTCCATCTTCATCCTCCTCTTCATCCTGTCCATTTCCTCTCTGCAGAAGCTTTCAGCGCTCTGGAGAAAGACGGGTTGGGAACCATCGAGCTCAACCTGATGGAGGTACCATCTTCATTATTAACCACACAGCCATCCTCACTCAGCGCTGAAGCAGGCTCCACCTACTGGTGACTCTAAGCAATTAAGAGTTGACCTTTTCATGACCCTTGAAGGGTTCCTCACCTGTAAGGAGGCGGAGCTCTGAGTGTAATGAAATGACAAAACGGTGAACAAAGTTTTTTATTAATATTCAAACCCAAAACAAAGACACAGCACCTCTGCAGGACACCTTTAAAGCTGCTGAGACTCTTATTTAGAAAGTCTACATGTTTACTTCCTGTTCACAACAGGAATTTCAGGTGAATGTGAAGCTGCTGGTTTCTCGTTTATAACCAATCTATGGGTTGGACGGGTCATAGCTTTATTCAGGAAATGAAACTTTATTCTGAAAAACAAAGTTTGGTTTTAAGCTGAGTTGTCACCCCTGGCAGGCTTTTATTTTGAAAGCCCAGACTTGGTGAGGGATCACCTTTGAAAAGATTTAGGTGTGTTTGGTCACATGATTTAACACCTGTGTTTGTGTCTTTGCAGTGGCTCAACGTGTCGCTGCTCTGAGGTCCTCGAAACGCCAGGTGATGAACCTGCTGGGTGCTGGTTTCTGATTGGTTAATCCTCCCTGTGCTGTGATTAGCTGAGTGTTTCATAATGTAACCTTTCACAATAAAGAGAATATCGAGAGCAGGGCTGTCTGTCCTCTTTGAAATCAAACTTCATGTGTTCAAAAAGTTCGCCTCAGCCTATCATCCAATGAGAAGAGGGTCTCTTTATGACATCATCACTGCATTCTCTGGGAGGCGAACTCCTTGGCCCACCTCAGAGCCTTGGTGATGTCATTGCTGTTTCCTGTTCCCTTGGCAACCACCTCTGAGCCACCGGCGCTCCCGTTGAGGTGGTAACACACAGCCACTGCCCAATCAGAAGCGACGAGGGATGGCGAGACCTGCAGAGGAAGGGGCGGTCAATTAGGCGCTTCCTTTTCCTGATCAGACATTGTCCAAACAGCTCTGAGAATGTTCACCGTGTTTTAGTGATAGAAAGCTACCGTCAATAGAGCACTGTTACCACGGTAACTGACTGAGCATTTAACTGTCTCCTGGAAGCAGAAAAGTTTGATCTCAGAATTAACAAACTCAGAGTTTCATTTACACCTTTGTTTAAATAAGAACGGCTTTTTTGATGTCACATCCTGTTAAGCCTCACATTTAAGACAAACATCACAGTGGGCGGAGCCTGGCTGCTTAATGGTAGTTACCTTGGGAACCTGACAGGCACACAAAACCTTGCCAGAATGCCTCTGGTGAGCGAGCAGCATCACATGACTGAGAGGAGCAGTGGAGCTCAGCTGGTTCACCGTCTTCATCAGAACCTGAAACATTAGAACCACATCAGAGCAGAACCTCAGTGATCCGACAGAACCAGGCTCAAGATGTCCCCGCCCCTCTCTGAGCCTGGCTCTGCCGGAGGTTTCTTCCTGTTAAAAGGGAGTTTTTCCTTCCCACTGTCGCCAAAGTGCTGCTCATAGGGGGTCATATGATTGTTGGGTTTTTCTGTCTGTATTATTGTAGGGTCGACCTTACAGTATAAAGCGCTGTGAGGCGACTGTTGTTGGTGCTGCATAAATATATTGAATTGAAAGTTCTTCGTTCCCACTGTCACCTAGTGGTAGGATGCTTCTTGAGGCACCTTCTGTGATTTTGTGCTGCATGAATCAAACTGAACAGGGATTAAAAGCATGAATTTAAAGTGTGTGAGGCTTCATTAGGAACGGTCTCTACGTACTGACAGAGAGCTGGTCTCCACCAAGTCCACCAGCAGCTCCGTCCTTCCGTGTTTCTCCTGCAGGGCCTGAGCTTGCACTGCCGCCTGAGAAAAGCATGATGGGAAAAGAGTGTCAAAGCAGCCACACACTCAAACTGTCCCCCATCACACAGTCAGGTGGATCACACGTAAATCACCTGGGTTTAATGACATCATCAGCAGAGCACCAATGGGTGGGGGTGTAATCAGCTCTGATTGATTAGCCCTGCGTGCGTCTCAGGGCGTGCTCACCTCTCTGGTCTCCAGTTTCCTGACGGCGGTGTTGCTCGTCCTCTGCAGAGCGCGGAGTCGACTCTGCAGCTCTCTGCGCTGCCACTGTGGGATGGGGGTGTTATCCACAGCCTGGGAGACACAGCACAGGGTCAAAGTGCACACAGGCTCACACGGGAAGCTGGGACGTGTGCTGTTCCTGGGTCAGTCCACAGCCTCATACACAAACTGTTTGGGTGTCTATAGATAATATTTCCTCTGCTGATTATAACTCACCTGTTTAAACTCTATAACGTTTGGATTGTTAGGGGCGTGGCTTCTCTGACTGACAGGTCATCGTACTTACATCTGAGAGGACGCCCACCTCCTTGGAAAAGCACTGGGCAGTGTCCAGGCAGGAGGGGGCGGAGCGTCCAAGTCTGGCTGACAGCGAGTCGACGTCCTGAGATAAAACGTGCCCCGCCTCCCGAGCCTGAGAGCACAGAGTGTTAAAAGAGCTACGTCTCATTTTATTCCACCTAATCATTATGTCATGACTTCACTGACCCGTGCCGCTTCCTGTCCCGTCACGGCAACGATCCGACTGATTCCTTTCACCAGCTGCCTCTCAGAGACGATCACCAGGTCCTCGATGGCGCCGGTCTGCAGCAGGTGACTGAACACAGAGACGGCCGGCAGAGCGCCAGGTGACACGTCTACACCTGCTAGTTAAACTTAACCTCTCAAACAATGACAGGTCACATGACATCTGATTATCCTGACTAATGGCAGCTGTAATATAACTGTAAATAAAAGATGGAATGGCTGCTGTGACGTCATCCCCTGGTTTCTTATTTAAAGCATGTTCACCTCCTTTTAACCTGAGGGGCGTGTGTGTCTGTCTGTGTGTCTGTGCCTGTGTGTGTGTGTGTGTCTGTCTGTGCCTGTGTGTGTGTGTCTGTCTGTGTGTGTGTGTCTGTGTGTCTGTCTGTGTGTGTGTGTGTGTGTCTGTCTGTGTGCCTGTGTGTGTGCCAGTGTCTGTCTGTGCCTGTGTGTGTGTGTCTGTCTGTGTGTGTGTGTCTGTGTGTCTGTCTGTGTCTGTGTGTCTGTCTCTGTCTGTGTGTGTGTGTCTGTCTGTGTGTGTGTGTGTGTGTCTGTGTGTGTCTGTCTGTGTGTGTCTGTCTGTGTCTGTCTGTGTGTGTGTGTGTGTGTGTGTCTGTCTGTGTGTGTGTCTGTCTGTGTGTGTGTGTGTGTGTGTCTGTCTCTGTCTGTGTCTGTGTGTCTGTGTGTGTGTGTCTGTCTGTGTGTCTGTGTGTGTGTGTGTGTCTGTCTGTGTGTGTGTCTGTCTGTGTGTGTGTCTGTCTGTGTGTGTGTGTCTGTCTGTGTGTGTCTGTGTGTGTGTGTGTCTGTCTGTGTGTGTGTGTCTGTCTGTGTGTGTGTCTGTCTGTGTGTGTGTGTCTGTCTGTGTGTGTGTGTCTGTCTGTGTGTGTCTGTGTGTGTGTCTGTCTGTGTGTGTGTCTGTCTGTGTGTGTCTGTCTGTGTGATATGTGTGTCTGTCTGTGTGTGTGTCTGTCTGTGTGTGTGTCTGTCTGTGTGTGTGTGTGTCTGTCTGTGTGTGTGTGTCTGTCTGTGTGTGTGTGTCTGTCTGTGTGTGTCTGTGTGTGTGTCTGTCTGTGTGTGTGTCTGTCTGTGTGTGTCTGTGTGTGTGTCTGTCTGTGTCTGTCTGTGTGATATGTGTGTCTGTCTGTGTGTGTCTGTGTGTGTGTCTGTCTGTGTGTGTGTCTGTGTGTGTCTGTCTGTGTGTGTGTCTGTGTGTGTGTGTGTCTGTGTGTGTGTGTGTGCCTGTGTGTGTGTGTGTGTGTGTGTCTGTGTGTGTGTGTGTGTCTGTGTGTCTGTCTGTGTGTCTGTCTGTGTGTGTGTGTGTGCCTGTGTGTGTGCCTGTCTAGCTATCTTCATGAGGACCAACAGTCACACACACCGGTCCTCACAAGTTTGAAGCCTTTTTGAGACTCAAAATGTGGTTTTAGTGTCAGGGTTATGTCAATGAAGGTCCTCAATAAGATAGACACACATACAAGCCCGTTCAGCTGTCTGTGTGTGTGTGTGTGTCTGTGTCCAGGTGAGCACAGACTCACGTTCCACAGCAGAGCTCCACAGACGTCTGTCTGTCCGACTGTTTGTCCAGAAGCTCGGTCACCGGCAGCTCCACTGACACGACCCGAACAGGATCAGGATACACCTGCAGAAACAGGTGACGGTGGCAGGTGAGACAGCAGGTGAGACAGCAGGTGACCCAAAATGCGAAGTCTGAGCTCACCTCATCCACTGTCCTCAGGCCGCTGATGCCGCGAGCTCTCTGGAGGGGAAGCTCCTGACTGTGAACGATCTGATTGGCTGAGATGATGTCATTAACGCACCTTTCCACTTGCTGCAGCTGTGACACGCTCAGAGAGCCCTGAGGACAACACACAGACGCATCAGAACCTGCGCGGCCTGCACCATGCCGCCATTGTCGGGCTCACGAATGGCGGCCTGACCTTTACGCTGAAATCGAAGCGAAGGCGATCGGCCGACACGTGCGAGCCTCGCTGCTGCACCGAAGCACCCAGAACCTTCCTCAGGGCGAAGTTCAGGATGTGCGTGGCCGTGTGCTTAACCATGCAGGACAGCCTGTGCACCTGGAACCCCAACAGGAAACAGGAAGTCAGCAGAGGAAACAAGAAACACTCTTACAAGGTGAGATCAAATCATGAAAGGCAGCAACAAAGAAACTGAACACGGCTACACGACACAGCGCCGACGGTAAAGAGTGAGATCAGCACAGGTGGAGGTGACAGAGTCGCCACCAGACCCAAGGCAATTCTGGAGGAGGCGGTGCCTCGAGTCAGCGTCGCAGGGAATCAATCTGTTTCACTCGTCCAGGATTTGAGGTTGATGGAGGAATTCGAGAATTCTCACCGCTTTTGTTCATCGTGGTCACAGAATTGTGCTCTGATTAAACTGAAGGTTAGATGTGATGAGCGGAGAGATGATCCCAGCCCGACTTTGGAGCCATCACCGTTTGTCCAAAGCATCGGGTCCACATGTGAATAAATGTGGGTGTTTAATGTGCTCAAATATGTTTCTCTTCCTCCTAAAGTAAAAGACGTAAAGAGAGATCGACCCACCAAGAGTCGCCGCAGTGATGTGACTGATATCAAACTGTGGACGCTGACACAGAGGTCACAGATGCTTTAAAGCCAACACGTGGCGGCTCAACAAATTTAACGAAGCGAGCCCGAGATTCTCCGTTCAGATGACCGTAGCGTCTCCATCGCTGTTGAGTAGTCGAGGTTTTTTGCTGCCGAACTTTTCGTGCTGCTGGTTTTTGCATTGTTGTTTCACCTTCAGACCGAACTAACTGAGCTTCAGAGCGACAGCGGCCTGAGAGCAATCGAAGCTGCAATCAAGCACTTTGATGCCACAGCTCCGATTTCATGCTGCTCGTGTTCGGTCCGTGTGTGGGAGCGCTGGGCTGTGCACACACCGTTACTCTGGCCCTTAGTGAACTGCCCCTTTAAATGTCAATTGAACCCAGCTTTTTACCTGATCCAGGTGCAGCTGGAGCTGGTCGCCGGTCTTCAGGTTGTCGGCCACGGTGACCCGATGGACCACGTAGCCCCCCGCCCGGACCACCGCCTCCACAGGAAAGAGCACGTCCTGAGAGACAGGAAAGAGGTGGAGTCATAGGGACACAAAAATGTTTCTCACGATGCACTGAGGGAGGCGCCTGCTGACCTGCAGCTCATACAGGGTGAAGTAGCCCTGGTCATGTGACTGGCCCCCCTGCTCGGCGTAGAAGCAGGTACGGTCCAGTATGACGCTGCAGCGCTGACCCTCGGAGACCTCCGACACCAAAGCCTGCCCGTCGTAGAGTGCGAGAACTGTCGCACGGCACGGTGGGAACACTGGGAGGAAGTATGTGGACATCATTAGCTGACCACCGAGGCTCAGGTGTGTTACCTGTGCAGGTGGAACATACCGTATCGACCCTCGGCCAGGCGGTAGTCATATTTGAGACTGTCGTCGGTGTGAGGAACGCCAAGACGCTGCAGCTCCGTCAGACTGAGGACGTCCAGTGTCACCTGGGCACGGTCACCTGCCTGAAGCTCTAAAGCCACCTGAGACACACAGACAGGTGTGTGGATCTCATTCCAGTAGGCAATGAAAACCTTTGTCTTTTCAGAATAAAAGCAGCCTTCTCTGTCCTTCACAGTAAAAGCCCTCACTGTTTCCAGATTAAGACGAGTGAATTAAGCCCCACCTTCTGGTTCTCGGCAATCAGGCGGTCCAGCTCCTGGCGGTCTACATGGACCCCCCTTTCCTCCAGGATCAGGTCCACCAGGTCCAGAGGGAAGCCCAGGTCCCGGTGGAGAGACCAAGCCACTGAGGCTGCCGGAAGAAAGGAAATAATTAACCAGGTATGAACACCTGAGCCCAACAGGTGGGCTCGGCTCAGGCCATCGTCAACCTCAGACTGTTAATTAAAGGCTTCATTAACATCCTGATTAACTCAGGTGTGTTCACGAGGTGTGTTCACGTGTCAGAGTCTGGACCTGGACTGACCGGGGAAGACTCCATGTTTGTAGTCCTTCCTGCTAAGCGTGCGCTCGATCAGCCTGCTGCCCTGCTGCAGAGACGACAGGAAGTGAGCCTCGTTCTCGTTGATGATGTCCACAATCTGGAAGACAAACACCATCTGATGACAATTTCCTGCTATATCACGTGACCCAACTTTCATGATCTGACTCTGAAAGTCAGGAGCGATGAGGTCAGAGGTCATAATACAAACTCACCCGGTCTGTCTCCTGGTGCAGCTCTGGATAAATGTTACCCTGGCAACAGAAACCAGGTAATCGATAAAACAGCCTTCAATTTACTGTAAAATGCAAAATAATGTCAGTTCAGAGGCATTATGGGATGGCGTTTTACCAGCAGGTCGGCGACGGTGGGAACTAGGCTGGCGAGCGTTCCCTGGGGAGCACGAAGGACCTCGACACAGAACCGAACCGCCCGCCGTAAAATCCTCCTCAGCACCAACCTGACACCCACACACAGGTAAACATAAGATGCCTGCTTCTGGCGTCACGCTGACAGCTGATTGGTAGGTGACTCACTCGGCTCCTGACATGCCCGGGTAAACTCCGTCAGCGATGCACACCGATAATGTCCGGACGTGGTCAGCTACGACTCTGTAGGCCAGATCCACCTGACCAACATCCACCGCCCCCATCCTGCCCCTATACGGCTCCACCCCCGACCTCTGAGGACATGGTACACGTGTCACCATGACAACCTGTGCAGGACACCTGTGTGTGCTCTTGTGTGTGCCGGCATACCTGGTGGATGGCGTGCAGCAGCGGTGTGAACAGATCTGTGTCATAGTTGGAGGTTTTGCCCTGCAGGACGCTCACCAGTCTCTCCAGACCCATCCCAGTATCCACGCTGACCTGGGGCAGCAGCCGCAGACTGTGGTCCACCTCCCTGAGACGGGATGGGACCAAGATTCAAGACAAAGGAAGTGCTCTACGCATGGACTAAAGTAACTACACATGGACTCTAAAGTAACTACGCATGGACTCAAGTAACTACACATGGACTCAAGTAACTACGCATGGACTCTAAAGTAACTACGCATGGACTCTAAAGTAACTACACATGGACTCTAAAGTAACTACACATGGACTCTAAAGTAACTACGCATGGACTCTAAAGTAACTACACATGGACTCTAAAGTAACTACGCATGGACTAAAGTAACTACGCATGGACTCTAAAGTAACTACGCATGGACTCTAAAGTAACTACGCATGGACTCTAAAGTAACTACGCATGGACTCTAAAGTAACTACACATGGACTCAAGTAACTACACATGGACTCAAGTAACTACACATGGACTCTAAAGTAACTACGCATGGACTCTAAAGTAACTACACATGGACTCAAGTAACTACACATGGACTCTAAAGTAACTACGCATGGACTCTAAAGTAACTACGCATGGACTCTAAAGTAACTACACATGGACTCTAAAGTAACTACACATGGACTAAAGTAACTACGCATGGACTCTAAAGTAACTACACATGGACTCTAAAGTAACTACACATGGACTCTAAAGTAACTACACATGGACTCTAAAGTAACTACGCATGGACTCTAAAGTAACTACACATGGACTAAAGTAACTACACATGGACTCTAAAGTAACTACACATGGACTCAAGTAACTACACATGGACTCAAGTAACTACGCATGGACTCTAAAGTAACTACGCATGGACTCTAAAGTAACTACACATGGACTCAAGTAACTACGCATGGACTCTAAAGTAACTACGCATGGACTCTAAAGTAACTACGCATGGACTCTAAAGTAACTACGCATGGACTCTAAAGTAACTACGCATGGACTAAAGTAACTACACATGGACTCTAAAGTAACTACGCATGGACTCTAAAGTAACTACACATGGACTCAAGTAACTACACATGGACTCAAGTAACTACGCATGGACTCTAAAGTAACTACGCATGGACTAAAGTAACTACACGTGGACTCTAAAGTAACTACACATGGACTCTAAAGTAACTACGCATGGACTCTAAAGTAACTACACATGGACTCTAAAGTAACTACACATGGACTAAAGTAACTACACATGGACTCTAAAGTAACTACACATGGACTAAAGTAACTACACATGGACTCTAAAGTAACTACACATGGACTCTAAAGTAACTACACATGGACTCTAAAGTAACTACACATGGACTCTAAAGTAACTACGCATGGACTAAAGTAACTACGCATGGACTCTAAAGTAACTACACATGGACTCTAAAGTAACTACGCATGGACTCTAAAGTAACTACACATGGACTAAAGTAACTACACATGGACTCTAAAGTAACTACACATGGACTCTAAAGTAACTACACATGGACTAAAGTAACTACGCATGGACTCTAAAGTAACTACACATGGACTCTAAAGTAACTACGCATGGACTAAAGTAACTACGCATGGACTCTAAAGTAACTACGCATGGACTAAAGTAACTACGCATGGACTCTAAAGTAACTACGCATGGACTCTAAAGTAACTACGCATGGACTCTAAAGTAACTACACATGGACTAAAGTAACTACACATGGACTCTAAAGTAACTACGCATGGACTCTAAAGTAACTACGCATGGACTCTAAAGTAACTACGCATGGACTAAATTAACTACGCATGGACTCTAAAGTAACTACGCATGGACTCTAAAGTAACTACGCATGGACTCTAAAGTAACTACGCATGGACTCTAAAGTAACTACACATGGACTAAAGTAACTACACATGGACTAAAGCAGACCTTCCCAAAGTGTGGGGCCCGCCCAGTGCTTTAAAGTTTGCCATACACACACAGTACGGTAATATTACGTTGAAGCACCGTACGTGGGAGGGGGAGATACAGGAGAGGTGGAGGAAGATCTCAGCCTGGTTTTCTCTGTGGTGGGGTTGGGTGGACTGTGCCAGGCTCTGTGGGGCCGGGGGGCGCTGCTGCACTGGGCCCCGGTCTGGATGGGCCTGGGCCCCCTTTCCCTGGCGGGTCGCGGAGTATGGGGGTGCCTACTGAGGTCAGCGGGGGAGCTGGCCCCAGGGAGGGGTCACTTGCCCCTCCCTTCCTTCCCTGCCCATCTCCAGCTGCCTCCCTCTTCCCGCTCCACCACAACCACCCACACATGCAGGGCCTTGGAGTAGGGGTATGTCACCAGGGTGCAGAGGAGGCCACCCCCCCGTCCCCTTCTGGCTGCCTCTGCCTCAATTTTATCCCACAACTTAGACATTCACATTACTCACACTCTCATTACACATACATATAGGATCTTGGGGGTGGGCACGATACACGGACTCCAAATTACCATCAGGGTGTACACCCCACCCCTGGCATCGTTGCCCACCTCTCAATGTTAAATACACGTAGACATTGAGGGCTAGCAGGAGGGACCATGCGCTTACCTGCTGCTCTCTGGCAGGTAGCTCCATGCCCTCCTGGGTTTTAAATGCACCTTAGAACACACATGCATCAACACTACAATGAGCGGGTGGAGGGAGGTTTGGAGTCTTCTCTCACCCCCATTCTCTGCGGCCTGCTGGAGCGGGGGGGCTAGGAGGAGGAGTTGGCCGTCCGACTGCGGTCTGGAGTGTGGGGCCTCCCTGCTGCTGCGGAGTCGGGGCGGTCTGCCTCCCCCCACTGCAGGGAAAAGGGTAACACCACCTGGGTCTGGGTGCAGTTCCCCCCCCCCAGGGGCAAGGGTACCTAGACCCGGTTCGTAGAGTACGCTTGGGGAGTGTGATCGTGTGTACAACGTCTCTTTATGTCTGTCTCCACGTTGGTTGAGTGTGGAGTAAGTGTATATGAGAGCATGAGGGTGGGAATGGATGTTTGTGTCTGTGTGTGCCTGTATGTCTGTGTCTATATGTCAGGTTGGGTATCAGACGCCACCTCTCTGGGGACATCTCAGGCCCTCCAAGGTTCCCCTGCCAGTGGCGGACTCCCTCAGGTGTCGGTGCGTTGGTGGTTCTTTGTGTCCGGGGATGGGCGTCCAGGTACACACCGGCTCACTCCTTGGCGGCCGCTTATCGGGGCCTGGAGCCTGGGGCTCGCTCGGGCCACTTCGGAGGTGGGGTGCCCTCGGCCTCTCGGCCTGGGGCTCGGTCACTCAGGCGCAGCTGGCTGCCGGCGGAGCTCACGGGCGCGTCACTGCAACTCCCCCTGGCTTCTGCTCCGCGGCTGCTGAGTGAGCCCTCATCTGGGACTCTCCTCAGCTCTTTCTGGGACAGTGGCGCGGCTGCCCCTCTGTTGGTCTTCCTTGGTCTCTTGTGTTCTGGGGGCCTCTGGATGTCTGGAGTTTTGATCTCCTCCATACCTGCTTCATACCCTGGGGGACGGGGCTGTGGCTCCCCACACTCCCTAGCAGATCGTTACATGGAGAAACCTTTGGAATGCAAGCATGCTGATCCACACAGGTATGCACACAGGTGTACACACGGGTATTCACAGACGCGGACTACAGCTTTCTTGGCTGCTGCCTCAAAGCACATTGTGCGCTGTCTATCTTGCGTGCTGCACAATATCGTTTATTATTTAGTATCTACTGATATCTACTGCTAGCTAGTTTATTGTGATGGTGCCGTTTTTTTTATTATGTTGCTCTTTGTTGTTTGCTTTCTCTTCTGTTTTTTTTCTCCATACAGGTGACCCAGGTGTTTTTTTTCTTTTTTCTTTTTTTTTTTCTTTCTTCCCCCCCTTCTCACCGTCTCTTCTCCCCTTTGGTTTTCTTTCTCTCCCTCTCTTTCTTTCATTCTTTCTCCCTGTCCTATCCCCCAGTCATGTCTGTCCCGTTTGTAGCAACTGAAAATAAAATAAATTCATAATTATAATAAAGGTCAATCAAATGGACCAATATGGCAAGGCCATGATGATCCACTTGGTAAAATAAATCCGCTTGGCATCTTTCTTGGCCTTAAGACAACAATTCTGATGCTAAAGATCCAAACAGGACACAAAAAAGAGAGAGAGAAAAAAAAAAGGAAGCACAGTACGTATCACTCCGCGAGGCTCCTCGGTAGCCGTAATGCTCCGACAATCCATCAAGCCTCCGTAGCTTAGCAAAGTTGTACTAAAACATTTTTTGACAGATTGCTGAGCACCGTGCAGCACATAAAATCGGTTCGCGGCCATCAAGCACAACCAGAATTCATACATAAGGCGCGCTGTCAACTTTTGAGAAAATGAAAGGATTTCAGGCCATGCATGGCGTTAGCGTGGTTAGCTCGTTAGCGTGGTTAGCTTGTTAGCACGTTGACGCCGTCCAGCCCCACGCACGGGGCGATGCGCAGTAACTCGTTAACGGAGATTTGCCGTGTCCAGCTTGTCGCTGCCTGCAGGCGAAGCGATGGGGGAGGAGGGGGAGCTGTGTTCAGTGAAGGAGAGGCGAGGCCGAGTAACGTTGCGTAGAGACAAAAGTGGACGAAAGAGAGGCAAACCTATGGCTCCACAACTATAATTATAACGTAACATAGACTATATTGATATAAACGATATTGTCACATTTTATATCTCGTATAAAAATATATCGATATTTTTAAAGAACCTCGATATATCGCCCAGCCCCAACTACACATCACCTTGTTTTACTTACACATATTACACAGGTAATGTTCCATTCAAACAAAATCGCGGGTCTTCCTCTGCATCACATAGGTATCACTTTCTAGTTTTAACATATTGTAACGATGGTTAAATGTTATTTTACAGTGACAGGTTGGTTATCTCTGCACGCTGTTGTTGTTTCTTTAAGATACATACTTGGTTGTGCTGCAGGAAAAAGGGAGTTAATGTGTGCAGGAAAGGGAGGGGGTCTTCGTTGTTGTGTGACTGTACGCGGCTGAAGTGAGGTGTTATATGAGGGCACTCTCCCCTGAGTTAACGGCCCGTTTGCCTGTGTTACGGAATAAATGGACAAACTGAGATCAAAACGTCTGGTTCTTGAGAACGTTAAAGTGTAACGATCCCATCTTTCCCAAAGTCTCTCTCCTTTCTCCCTCTGCAGCTGCAGTGAGAAGGTAATCTATTCCATATGATGGATTACGTTAATAATGTCTATGACCAGCTTCCGTGTGGGGGGGCTTGTCTGCAACCAACATTTAGTAATCGCCTTTTTGCATGCAACCATAATTATTTTCAGGAGTTTTCCCAAGGTACATGGTACTAAAGGAGAAGTCCAGTGTTACTTCAAGCACATCCACCAGTATTTATCTCTTCCCAAAAGGTCTTCAGTTTAGGGCATGACCAGAAGACATGGAAGCAACCTGCAGCGACCTCCCCGCACTCCCTCGAAGCGCCTGAACCACTTATTTTGGATTTCTGCTTTGGTGTGATGAAGAATCTACTTAAATTCTGCCATCCAAAATCTCGCCATGTTAAAGAATTTATGCCTCGAGGTGCTTTATATAATCAATGACTGACATATGTTGTTGAGCTCTTTTTCATAGATATGAAACTTCTGTACACTTTGCCTATAGTACCTCTTATAAGGTTCTCACCATAAGCATCCACAAATATTTGGATCACCCCACTAGCATCTGCGTCAAGCATTCTAATTTCCTTCCGGAAGAAGCTCCGAACCTGTAGGTAACGATAAAAATCTTCCCTGCCGATCTCGTAAATCTGACACGTCCTCAAAATTGATCAGCTCCCCATGCTTCACTATCTTACAGATCGCAGTGATTCCATGCCTGGACCACTCCCTGAATTTATGTTCTAACAATGCTGGAAGGAAGCGTGGGAGATACGCTGGCCATCCCAGCAACCCTATTTCCCTATTAACTCATTCACTGCCATTGACGTCTATAGCCGTCAATTGCAGTGAATGAGTCAATGGGTTTAACTCATTCACTGCCAATGGCTGGCAGTGAATGAGTTAACACAAAGAATTGTAATCACATCTGCACATTTTTTCAGGGAAAAACTTACACATAAATTTTGCATCTGATATGCCTGTCGCAAACTCTCAAGAGACCCCAGAACAGACTGTATTGGGAAATCCATCAAAGAAAGCTCAATGTGCTTCCATTTTGCCTCAAACTTAGAGTTACACCAGCACAGAGGTCTGATCTGGGCTGCCAGATAGTAATCCTCAAAGCACGGTAGAGCCATGCCCCCCCGCTCACCAGGCAGCTGCATTGTTGCATATCTCACTCTCGGCCTTTTATTTCCCCATATGAATCTTGAGCAATGCATATCCCACTCCCTAAATTGTTTTGCTGGAACCTCCAGTGGAAGTGCTGCAAACAAATATAGCAGCTTTGGGAGGATATTTATCTTTATCGCTAACTCTGCTGCCCAGATCGAGGTGGAGCAGACCCCACCTCTCCAGATCTTCATATATCTTCTTGTTCGCCCGATTATAATTAACTTCATATAACAATGCAAGGTCTTTTGTCAGCAGGATCCCCAAATACTCCATTTGAGATTGATGCCATCCGAATCTATATCTTGCTACCAATTGTCTTGAGGGGTTAAAAAAAGAACGTCAAGATGTGAGTTTTTTGAATGTTTAGTCTATAACCAGACAGTCTGCCATATTCTTCCAGTATTTCCATAGCAGAGGAATTCCCTCTTCCAGGTTTCCTAGTGTTACCAGCACGCCATCCCCGTTGTAACCCCCTCGAGTGTCTTCCCTGATGCATTGAGCCAACGGCTCAATGAAAAGGTTAAAGAGCAGCGGGCTCAACGGGCAGCCCTGCCTGCAGCCACGTTGTAGTGTTATCCGATTTGAAAGGCTTCCATTAACTTTGATCCTCGCTGTTGGAGACATATAAATCATTCTTATACACTGAATAAACCCGTCACATAGCCCAAATCTCTTCAACACATGAAACAGAAACTCCCACCTGACCGTATCGTATGCCTTTTCCGCATCAAGCCCAATGAGAACTGTTCCAGTTTTCCCTTTAAGTATCTGGCCAATAATATGAATGGCCCTTCTGATATTATCGTGTGTTTGTCTGTTACCAATGACGCCTGTTTGATCCTCCAGCATGGGCATCAATGTACTCAACCTCCTAGCCAAAATCAGGGCAAATAGTTTGTAGTCTATATTTAACACGATAAGAGGTCTCTAACATCTGGGATCAGTTTTATCCTTCCCTGCTTTTGGTATGACAGAGATATACACCTCCCACCACGATGGTGGGAGCGCCCCCCCACTCAGAGTGTAATTAAAAGAGGCCTTTAGTAGTGGGATTAAGGGTTCCCTCATCTGCCTATACCACTCTGGTGGGAATCCATCACATCCTGGGCTTTAAAAGTCTTGAGTTTTGAGATCCCAATGTTGAGCTCTTCTGCTGATATTTCTCTGACGAGTTTTTCATTCTGCTGCTTACCTATAAATGGCAGATCTAAGCTGGATAAGAAATTCTGAATCTTATGGTAAATGGTAAATGGCCTGTATTTATATAGCCCAAAGCGCTTTACACATCCAGTCACACACACATTCACACACTGGTGATGGCAGCTACATTGTAGCGCACTGACAGAGGCGAGGCTGCCGGACACTGGCGCCACCGGGCCCTCTGACCACCACCAGTAGGCAACGGGTGAAGTGTCTCGCCCAAGGACACAACGACCGAGACTGCCGGAGCCGGGGCTCGAACCGGCAACCTTCCGATTACAAGGCGAACTCCCAACTCTTGAGCCACGATCCGCTTTACCCGGTTGTGTGTATAGCTCAGCGTAATATTCTTCAAATGCGCTCTGAATTTCTTCGAGTTTATTAGTTATCTTATTTGTTTTTAGATTTCGAACTTTATGAATGTTGTTGCCTCCTGAGTCTCCATGATAATAGCCTAGCAGCTTTGGGTCCTGCCTCATACCACCGTTGTCTATTATATTTTAATTTTCTTTCAATTTCTTCACTTAAAATTTTGTGGATCTCCTGTTTAACCGGCCTCATCTGCTCCAACACACGGGGGCACCTTGTAACGGTGTGCAGTTGCTCCAATTTTTGCTCTCACCTTCTTTAGGACTGCACATTTTGCAATAATTTTACCCCTAAGGCATGCTTTAGCTGCTGGTCATGATGTCGGTTTGGATATGTGGTGAGAGGGAAACATGAAGGTGATACAAATCATACATATATACCAACAACACAGTGTACATCACCGTCACAACAGCGTTTGTTTTAGTTCAAAGGCTTTATGGTTTTTGCTGTAACACCTGGTGGTGTAGTCGGTGATTTTTTGTCAGTTCAGCCTTTTATATTATGTTTAACCCGAGTGACCACCCGGTCAGCTGGTGGGTAACAGGCATCTCCAAAAACGTTAGAGCACTTATGCAAATATGTGATGTCTTGATGAGTCGAGCAGATATTTGAAGTTTACACAGAAACATTCTCACATGAAAATATCTTAAAAGTTTATTTTGTGACCCAGAAAGAGTAACATTTCAAACTCCGCCCCTCTGTGTCCCTCCGCCACTGCTTCCTTTGAGTTTTGGACCAAATGCATTCTGGGATATTGCATTTCGTCATTTCGAGCTGATTGGAGACCAAAACAGCCAATCAGATTTTTTTGCATCCAAGTCTGTGATTGGCTGGTTTTGTGGCACAGATATAACGGTGTAGAGAAAGAGTTGAGCGCACACGGGCAGAAATGTTGAGAGCGCGAGCGACACAATGCGAGCGAGCGCAAATGCAAAAACTGAGTGAGAGGGGCTGCTGTTGTGTGTGTGTGTGTGTGTGTGTGTGTGTGTGTGTGTGTGTGTGTGTGTGTGTGGATAATAGCAAACACTGAAATACAGTTTTTGCACGCAGCAATGAATTTTGTTCACTCAAATTCAGCTTTTCTTCGCTCAAAATAAATTTCTCCTCAAAATGAAACACTTGCACCTGCAAACTTTTTTTACGTGCGCTCAGAATAGTGGCACAAAAATGACGCCATATTTCTGGGGCTAGCTTTAAACCCAATCCTCATAGTAATCCCGAATGATCAGATAAATCTCTGTCCTATTAAACAATCCTTCACTCTGTGGAGATCTTTACTAAAAGTAAAACAATAATCAATCCTCGAGTACATATCACGTCTCGCTGAATAAAATGTAATGCGTTCATTTTTGTGTAAATATCTCCAAATATCTATAAGCCCCAACTCAGCATTGTTTATACTTGTTTCTCTAATTTAGTTCCCCTCCGGTCTCGGCTAGTTGTATCCCATTTTGGATGGAGAATTGAAATCTCCTGCACATATACATGTTCCAACACTTTCTGCGGCAATAAGCCTGAATATCTCCTTAAAGAACCCTGTACTACTACCAGGGGGTGCATACCGTATTTTCACGACCATAAGGCGCACTTAAAAGTCTTAGATTTTCTTCAAAAAGTGCGGCGCGCCCTATAGCGCAGTGCGCCCTGTGTGTTGTAAGGAGGACGTAGTAGAGAACACCATGAGAACGCTAAAGGGTGAAGTGTGTGCGTTGACTTTATTGCACATACCTGTATAAAAGAACAGGTATGTGCGTTATGCAGGACATCGTTGTTTTAACAACCCTGAAAATGGCAAAGAGACACGCTTACGAAGCACAGTTTAAACTGAAGGCCATCAGCTACGCGGAGGAACATGGAAATCGAGCAGCGGCGAGAGAATTTAAGATTAATGAATCGATGGTTCGCAAGTGGAGGAAGCTGGAAAACAAGCTCCGGCAGGTCAAGAAGACGCAGCTGAGTTTCCGCGGACATAAGGCGATCATCGAGCAAAGAACGAGCGGGAGAAGCGTTTCGACGGTCACCATTCGGCTAAAAGCAGTTTCACTTTCACTTTTTATGAAACGGTGCCATTTTTCCATCCGGACCAGGACTACGGTAGCGCAGCAACTTCCAGCGGATTATAAGGAAAAGCTGGCCATCTTCCGCTCCTACTGCAGCAAACACATCGGCGACAAACACATCCAGCGATGGATGACCGATGGAGACCACAGTTTAACCAAGAGTGGAAACCTGCGCCGGGCGAGTTACGCCACAATTTGCCAATGGATTGTAGATGCTTGGGCTAACATGTCTGCTGGCACTGTTGTTCGAGCTTTCGCAAAAGCCGGCATCATTTCCGAGGAGCCGCACGGCACGGAAAGTGACTCTGACAGTGAAGACAGTGAACCTGGCATGTTTGATGAAGATTTAGCGCAGCTGTTCAATTCAGACACAGAGGATGAGGACTTCCATGGGTTTGATTGATGATAAAAATGTGAGTACCAAACTTTGTTTTGCTCCTGCTTTATTTTTAAATACGCACACTTGTATGCTTGTGTGTTGTTGATGATGACGATTACTGGTAATAAAAATGTGAGTAAGGTACCGAACTCAGGTTTGCTCCCGCTTTATTTTTAAATACGCATACGGTACTTGTATGCGCCCTATAATCCAGTGCGCCTTATGTGTGTGTTAAATACAGTAATGGCACACATAACTGAGACTGCGCCTTTTAGCACAGTGCGTCTTATGGTCGTGAAAATACGGTATATATTACACAGCGTGACGTCTTGCTGTTCCATTTTCCCTTTCACCAACACAAATCTTCCCTCTTTATGTTCTCCAGTAAACTCAAAAGCTTGTTTGGTATCAGAATGGCCACTCCTCTTTTTTTCCCAGTTCTATGTGAGGCATAATAAATATTTTTGATCCCCGTTCTCTTCCACTCCTCATGTTCTTCGTTTGATATTTGATATTTTGATTTTTAAACTTTGAAACTATCTTATGACTAAGGTAGTCTCATGTGGACTAAAGTGGTCTCAGGCAGATTAAAAGGTCTAGGTGAGTCATGTACAGTACCTGTTGTACTGCATGAAGACCAGGTTCCAGATCTCCACCACCTCTGGGCTGTCAGCGTTGACGAGCGCCGCCGCCTCTCGCCCACCGACGTGGTCGTAGTGGATCTCGGTGCAGGGACCACAGGGCCCCGTGTCCCCCATCTCCCAAAAGTTGTCCTTGAGTCCGAATGGCAGCAGACGGTGGGTGGGGACCCTGAAGGGACAGCAAGGGTCAGCTGACCTGTAGCAGTGCGGCCCCAGCTGCAGACAGATGTGCACCTACCCGATCTCCAGCCAGATGTTCCGTGTATCCTCATCCGCTGGCAACCCTGCTGCTGCATCACCGCCAAAATAAGAGACATACAGCCTGTCAGCAGGTATCCCGTAATGCTCTGTGAGGAGGCTCCATGCCATCTGACACGCTTCCTCCTGAGTGCACACAGAGCAGAGTGAGCCTCTTTTAAACAGGAAGTAAACTCCCACCTTAAAGAAAACAGGAAGGGGACCCACCTTGAAATAGTCTCCAAACGACCAGTTTCCCAGCATCTCAAAGAAGGTGTGGTGGTAGCCGTCCCGGCCCACGTCATCCAGGTCGTTGTGTTTGCCGCCGGCTCGGACGCATTTTTGGCTGTTGACCACGCGGCGGTACGACGCCATGTTGCTACGAGGGTCCGCTGTGCCCAGGAAGATGGGCTTGAACTGTGAGCGCCACACAAAGATGGAGAGAAGGCTCTGATTGGTTAAATCACAAGGTTTTTTTTTTAAAAAAAGTGCTTCTCACACGCGCGCACACACAATAAAACATACACACAGAAGGACATATACGCAGACCACTTCCTCCCCCGCCATCTGTGTTTACCTGCACAGGTGTGACAACTGTTGTTAATCTGGACTAAAATATTCAATAAAACGAAACATCAATAAAGTCTAATCGATCCGCAGTCAGCCTCTGACAGGCTCTTATTTTGAAATCTCCCGGTACCCCCGGACCGGGTCGGGTCTGTACTGACCTGGTTCATGCCGGCGTTGACGAACAGCAGGCTCGGGTCTCCTCTGGGCCGGACCGGGGAGGACGGGACCGGCAGGTGTCCGTGTTTGTCCCGGAAAAACTCCACGAAGGCGCTCCGGACCCGGGCGGCGGGCAGCGGCGGCGGTGAGCCGCTGAAGGAGCGCTCTGAGGCGGCGGAGAGGAAGCCCGGCGTCCCGCTGAGCGGCCGGAGCCTCCGCAGGAGCAGCCTCATCATCCAGATCACAGCGAGCCGAGCCGAACCGGTACCGCAAGGACTGCAAGCTGCCAAGACACGCATGCGCACAGCCAGCCGTTTCTTCTTCTCGTGAGGGTGTAAAACCGTCAGAGCTGCGCCGCCACCTGCTGGTGTCACGGTGGAACCGCAGCGTGACGTCATACACAGCTGAGCGCAGGTTCTCCTGCAGAACATCAGCTGATCACGGAACCAGAGAGAAAGGTGACGTCACGGGTCCCCGTCGGAGAGTAACTAAGAACTTGTACTGCAGATTGAGAGTAGAGCTGTCTTTAAAGTCACGCAGCAGCGCGTTTCTGCTGTTTCATTGTTTACGCCTCTTGTCCTCGGCCTGGAAGCTGCTGTCCCCGCGTGAATCTCACTGACACGTCGCTCCGTGTTATAAACACAAGTAAAACATCAGCAACCAGTCACATAATAACACAAACATGACGTTAAACAAAAAGCAGCGCTGGTATTTCCGAGCCCGGGCCGGTCCGCGAAGGCCTCAGCAGCACCGCGAGGCTCCGCGCGCCCATCAGACCTGATTAATCCCACCTGAGCTCGCGGGCTCGCGTTCAGTCCGTGTGCAGGTGACGGAGTGGCGGCGCGATGCAGAAAGGCCTGAAGAAGTACTTCGTGAACATGGACGAGTACCTGTGCAGCCTCGGCCTGTACCGGAAGATGGTGGCACGCGATGCGTCCAGCCTGTTCCGGGCCGTGTCCGAGCAGGTGAGCTGGGTGGCGGGAGGGAGGCGTACCGAGTACAGTTACGGTGTGAGGGAACTTTGTTTAAACTCTGGGTCAAACTGGGCGAGGTCAAAGGTCACAGACGTCAGTGCACACAGTTTCATTCCGCCGCACAAAGCAGGTCTGCGGAGAGTGTGGGCCGAACCAGAACCAGGAGGCAGCGAGCTCATGAGGAGGGACAGCAACACTAACACGTGTCAGTGACCTGTGGACTCCTCAGAGGTTTCACCTGTCCTCAGATGTCTGTGTGAAGCTCCTCCCATCAGCTTCGCTTGTTACTCTGAGTAATCCATTACCTGTGACTCTTACCTCAATGGGAGTGTAGTGGATTACTTTTCTCCTGCAGGAAGAGATTGTCACTCTTGTGTTTTGTTAGAGGTGCAACTTCCTGTTTCCTTCCCGCTGAGGCGTTTGGCAGGTTCCCCAGGAGCGACACACCTGAGCTCACCTGAGCTTTGCTGCTCAGCAGTCTGAGGTTGTCCCTAACTCGTCCCCCTGACTGTTAGTGACGGCTGTTTGTCATCTCGGAGTGGTTTCTGGGTGTGTGCGTCAGCGTGATGGCGACCCGCGAGGCTAACCTCAGAAAAACTGTTCTCGTGTGTGTGTGTGTGTGTGTGTGTGTGTGTGTGTGTGTGTAGTTGTATTTCTCTCAGAATTACCATCAGAAGATCCGTCAGGACTGCGCTAACTTCATGAGAGCCAATAGATGCAACTTTGAGCCGGTGAGTTCAGAGTATTCTGAGTATGAGAGAAATACTCAGTTACTTCATTGTGCTGTGTTTTCTGTCCTCTGCAGTTTGTTGAAGGCTCGTTTGAGAAATACCTGGAACGTCTGGAGGATCCAAAGGTGAATATCTCTGACCTTTGACCTTCAGTCAGCTGTTCACCTGCAGGCAGTGTGTTAACCTGTGTGTGTTTTCAGGAGACGGTGGGTCAGGTGGAGATCAAGGCTCTGTCTCAGCTGTACAGGTGAGTGATGCAGGTATGCTGTGTTTTCTTCGATGACCTCAAAGCAGTCACGGCGTGTTTCGAAACCAGCTGACCTGAGGGGTGTGGCTACCAAACCAGAATTTTCCTTTTGTTTCTTTTTTTGTTTTATACCATCCTAAATCACAATACAATTTTATTTATATAACGCCAAATCACAACAAGCAAGCACTTTGGCGACAGTGGGAAGGAAAAACTCCCTTTTAACAGGAAGAAACCTCCGGCAGAACCGGGCTCAGGGAGGGGCGGGGCCATCTGCTGTGATTGGTTGGGGTGAGAGAAGGAAGACAGGATAAAGACATGCTGTGGAAGAGAGACAGAGGTTAATAACAGATATGATTCAATGCAGAGAGGTCTGTTAACACATAGTGAGTGAAGAAGAAACACCCAGTGCATCATGGGAATCCCCGGCAGGCTACACCTGTTGCAGCATAACTAAGGGAGGAGTTTGAAGCCTGATCTTGAAAGTAGAGATAGTGTCTGTCTCCTGAATCCAAACTGGAAGCTGGTTCCACAGAAGAGGGGCCTGAAAACTGAAGGCTCTGCCTCCCATTCTACTTTTAAGATAAGATAACCTTAATTTCCCACGTGTGGGACTAATATGTTTTGTTACAGCAGAAAGTGGACAGTGCAAAGTTATATAGCAAAAATTAGAGAACACTGGAATAGAATAAGATACTGTACACAACTGTACAGAATAAAATAGAATAAAATATACAATAGGATAAAAATAGAATACAAATGCTATATACAACTGAGTAAAAATACAGCAGGTACAGCCTGCTCTGCCCTTTCCTGTAGAGGGCGTCTGAGTTATGAGTCCAGTCCAGTCTGTTGTTCAGATGAACACCAAGGTACCTGTAGCTGTCCACAGCCTCAATGTCCATACCTTGGATGTTCAGTGGTTGCAGTGGAGAATGCTTGTGCCTGTGGAAGTCTACCACCAGTTCCTTGGTTTTACTGGTGTTGATCTGGAGGTAGTTCAGCTGGCACCAGTCCACAAAGTCTTGTGTCAGTTTCTGTACTCCCTGTCGTCCCCATCAGTGATGAGGCCGACTATTGCAGAGTCATCAGAGAACTTCTGCAGGAAGCACTGGGTGGAATTGTGGGGGAAGTCTGCAGTGTAGATGGTGAAGAGGAACGGAGCCAGAACCGTTCCCTGTGGGGCCCCCGTACTGCAGACGACCCTGCCCGACACACAGCCCTGAGTCCTCACATACTGTGGTCGGTCGGTGAGGTAGTCCAGGATCCAGGTAGTGAGGTGATGCTCCACTCCAGAGTTCTCCAGCTTGTCCTTTAGAACCGAGGGAAGAATAGTGTTGAAGGCACTGGAGAAATCAAAGAACATGATTCTCACAGTGCTTCCAGCGGTCTCCAGGTGAGCGAGGGAACGATGTAGGAGGTGAATGACGGCATCATCCGCGCCAATGCCAGGCTGGTAGGCAAACTGAAGTGGGTCCAGTGATGAGCTTATTAGGCGCCGAAGCTGAGCCAGGACCAGCCGCTCCAGGGTCTTCATCAGGTGGGATGTCAGAGCCTCCGGCCTGTAGCTGTTGAGGTCCTTGGGGCGTGAAGTCTTTGGCACTGGTACAACACAGGAGGTTTTCCAGAGCTGTGGGACTCTTCCCAACCTCAGGCTCAGGTTGAAGAGGTGCTCCATCACCCCACACAGTTGGTCTGCGCAGGACCTGACGACCCTCGAGCTGATGCCATCTGGGGCCGCTGCCTTCTTGGCTTTAATCCTCCTCAGTTCCCTCCTAACCTGGGTGGTTGAGAGAGGCAGGCTGGAGCCTTGTGTTGAGTGTGTATTGGATGCTGTTGTTGGGGGTGGGGGGGAGTGAGCAGAGTGAATAGAGGAGGTGTGAAGTGTCTGAGGTGGAACAGCAGCAGTGGGGGTGGGTGAGTCTGCAGCCGATGTTGTAGACTGCCTCATGGCTGAGTCAAATCTGTTGAAGAAATGATTCAGTTCATTTGCCCATCTCACATCCCTCCCAGGCAGAGAGTTCTGCTGTTTGTGGCCCGAGATGGTTCTGAGGCCTCTCCAGACTTCACCAACGTTGTTTTGCTGAAGCTGGTTCTCCATCTTCTGCCTGTAGCTCTCCTTCCCATTCCTTATCAGTCCCCTCAGCTCTCTCTGCACCCTTTTCAACTCCTCTTTGTCCCTGGATTTGAAGGCCCTCCTCTTCTGCTTAAGGACGGCTTTCATTTCTGCGGTAATCCACAGTTTGTTGTTGGAGAAACTCCGCACAGTCCTGTTGGGTGCGGCGTTATCCACACAGAAGTTAATATAGTCAGTAATGCAGGTCACAAGGCTGTCGATGTCCTCTCCGTGGTTGTCACAGGTCACCTCCCACACAGTAGATTTAAAACAGTCCTTAAGAGCCTCCTCGCTCTCCTCCGTCCATCTCTGGACTGTGGTGGTGGCTCCCTGCGCACTAAGGGCTCATACACAGGGACAAGGAGCACCAGGTTGTGATTAGGGGTGGGTTTTGATAATCGATTCATCGATTAAAATCGACGAGCTGATTCTGATGTTTCGGCGGGTCCGCGCTTTGTGTTTACGTCCTTTTTGCGCTGATTCTAGAGCTGTTAGTTTTATCTCTCAGTATATTTCAAGAACAGTTTCCCGTTTAAAAATCTGTTTTCTTCATTATTCGCTTGCTTGTTACGCACAAGGCTGCCGTTGTTCACAGCCTGTCGGCCGCTGTTTTTTTCCCTTTTACCTACTTCCGAAGAGAAAACCTCATTTCTGCCGTTCAACAGGTTACTGAACAAATTTAAACTTTCTAAAATTATGCAAAATGCAAAACGCTGTGTCTCTAATAAAACCGCTGTAACTCAGAGGTAATGTTCATATGTTGATTAATGGTTTTCTTTCGTTTTTGATCTACTGCAGAATATTTTTTATAAAATCCCAAGCCAGGAAAATCTCCTTCATGTTTTTCTGTTTTATCTTCAGCTACTTTGACACAAAGGCCTCTGCTGTGATGCTCACACCTTTGATAAAGTCTTGCGAGTGTCAGCTTCCTTTATATAGATACAAAAATATGTTAATGTACAGATCTGAATTATAATATTTCTGACTGTCTGAGGCAAAATTTCCCAGATTCGAATCGAATCGATTCGATTCGGGACCTTGTAAATCGGAATCAAATCTATTCTAGAAATCAGTGACGATACCCAGCCCTAGTTGTGATCAGAAACCTTTAAATACTCTAGGAACAACAAGTAGACCTGCAGTGTGAGAGCGAAGCGCTCTAATAGGGTGATATGGTACTACAAGTGTAAAAGCCAAAGTCAATGTTTATGTTTTTCCTTTTTGTTTTGGTGGCACAGGTGTATAGTTTTACCTGCGTCTCAGGTGATGGTATGTGGGTGTGGTCACAGTCTATTTACCTGATGTCGGTGTTCGCAGCAGGTGTGTTGGGTGAGTGGTTTGTGGGCAAACTTTTCTGTTGACCGTCATTTTTTGGCACACCAGTTAATCCATGCGCTAGTTGTAAATTGATTGAAAGCGCAAATGTTTGTTTTTGTTTTGTTCTTAAAATAAATGCGCAAAGTACAAGTACGACTCATTATGGATTATTGGAGGCGCGTCACAGGGACACAACCAACTCAGCCGGCCGCGGCTTTATTTACGGATGAAAGTCGCAACAACAAGGTTATTAAGATAAGATGGAGCCTGATTATTTAAGACCTTGTATGTGAGGAGCAGGATTTTGAATTCTGGATTTAACAGGAAGCCAAAACAGGAGAAATCTGCTCCAAATGACTCCAAGGTTCCTCACAGCGTTACTGGAGGCCAAGGTAATGCCATCCAGAGGAAGAATCTGCTTAGAGACCATATTTCTAAGGTTTTCAGGGCAGAGTACAATAACCTCAGTTTGATCTGAATTAAGAAGCAGAAAGTTAGCGGCCATCCAGGTCTTTATGTCTTTAAGACATTCCTGCAGTTTAACTCATTGGTGTGTGTTATCTGGCTTCATGGACAGATAGAGCTGGGTGTCATCAGCATAGCAGTGTAAATGTATGCTATGTCTTCTAATGATGCTGCCTAAGGGAAGCATGTATAATGTAAACAGAATTGGTCCTAGCACTGAACCCTGTGGAACTCCATAATTAACCTCAGTGTGTGAAGAGGACTCTCCATTTACATGCACAAACTGGAGTCTATTAGATAGATATGATACAAACCACTGCAGCACAGTACCTGTAATACCTACAGCCTGGTTGGAGATTGGCCTGTAGTTAGCAAAGAGCTGTGTGAACAGATGACTTTTACTCAGAAAGATCAATTGGAGAAAAAGAGTCTAAATGAACATCAATGGTACTAAGAGTAGCTGTAGATAATAGGGGTGTGTATTGGCAAGAATCTGGCGATACAATATGTATCATAATACAGGGTAGACGATACGATATATTGCAATACTAAAAGCCAGACGATATTTGTGTTTAGTAGGACTAAATTTAATTAGGAAAACTCAAGTAAACAGTCCAAACTGTTTAATGCTTGACATGAAACATCTGAAACAAAAACACTCTAAGTTCAAAATGAATGGAGAAATTAACATCTGCCTTATTAGAAGTCATGTCAAATAAACAAACAAAAACTACTTTACTGAAATATCAAGTATTTTTTAACATGAAAAAAGTAAACATGTAACACTGAAGTCTTTCTAAGTACTATGATTGTAAAATACTTATCCAAAAACTGCTCTATGGAGCATCAAAACAAAGCACTTTTTATGTGACCTTAACATAAACAAATATAAATCAAAAATGAAATTGCTTGAAGAATCCATCCAAGTAAACATTAACAAAAAATGTAAAGTGCTATTACAATTAAGTGTTAATAAAATAAAGTACAGCTCTGCAGTGTCCATCAATGGAACACTTTTAGTACAACCTGAAAAAAGGAATTTACTCATCTAAATAAGTGCTTATGAGACTCAACCAAAATGTCAAACATTCTCATATCAGAGATTTTACATGTGTAGTGTTTTCTCAGTGTTTATTTTTCAATTTCCAGATTTTTGTGCAGGAATACAAGCTGATCGACATGGTCAGCTCTCAGGACACTTCTCTGTGCATTTACTATGTCTCCTGCAGAGGAGAAAACTCTCTCTGCAGAGACACTTGTTCCAGGAATGCATAGGAAACTCCTTGCTACTTTGGATAGCTGAGGGTATTCCTGTTCATGGTCCTTCCACCAACTGAGAGGATTTCCTGTGAGAGGCAAAGGGGTCTCATCTCTATACCTCTTGATCTCAGCTGCAGCAACATCATGTTCTGATTTTGGTGCAGTATTGTCACTAGTAGAGGCAAACGTAGCTCCGAGCAAGTCCACCAATGCACATGAGGTCCTCTGTCTTTTTAGGGGTGGCCGAGGGATGGAGTCAAAGTTGTCTTTGATATGTGGGTGATGAGCCTCCTCTGTGGCATTCTCTTCCTCCACCTGTTTGTCAGTCTCCTCATTCTTTTGCTGCTGAAAAACATTAAATTCAAATAGTATTAATGTCAGAAAGTCAAAATTCAAATCCAAGATTCACCCTGTTTTTCACTAATATTTGATGACAAATGTCATCAATATGCTTTTTTTTTTTTTTGCTTTTTACTTTATTCACTTGCTTATAACTTCAGTTGAATTTTTCCAAATAAACTAATTTATTTACTTACATTTTCTTCCTTCTTTATCACAGTCACCACAGTGTCCAACAGTCTGGAATAGGTCTCACTGGTCTCTGCTTCAGACAGGAAGGGCAGGTCCTTAAACCGAGGATCAACAGTTGATGCCATCCATAGTGTCTCCCTCTCATTTACATATCTCTTTCCCAGATCTTCTGCTATGGCAGTCTTAATGTCCCTTACTGTCGGTGTATCATCAACACTTTCTTGTGCACCCATCACAAGCTTGGCATGAAGAGGAGCAATGATGGACAGGGTTGGCATACTCTCCTCTGACATCACCAGGGTGGCGTCCTTCATAGGCTTGAGTGCCCTGACAACTTCTTCTGCACATGTGATGTCAGACTCACTTAATGTGAAAATTTCTTTTTCACTCTTCCTAACTTCTGCAGAAAGCAGAGCTGCACAGATGGCTGGTTGCTGTTCTAAAAATCGTTCTATCATATCATAGGAGCTGTTCCATCTTGTAATTATGTCCGTGATCAATCTGTGAGCTGGTAGCTGAAGGAGGCACTGTTTCTGCTTCAACTGGTTGCTGGCTGTGGTGCTGCGCCTGAAAAAGGCTGTTACACGTCGGATCCTCCCGAGAAGTCGCACCATGGATTGTATTTTCAGTGCTTTCTGTGAGGCGAGATTCAGACTGTGTGCAAAACATTGTATGTGCGTTATGCCTGCAAGTCTAGCCGCGAGAGCCATGTTTGGTGCATTATCGGTAACAACAACAAGGTCCTTTGCGTTCAATCCCCATTCAGCCACAGCGTCAGTTAGTAACGCTGCAATGTGCTCACCTGTGTGACTGTCATGCATGGCTCGGGTTTGTAGTACATGAGACTGAAGGTTCCACTGGTCTGTTATGTGATGTGCTGTAACAGTTACGTACGATTCAGTGGCTCTCGAAGTCCAAGCGTCGCATGTCAGAGCAACTGTCTCAGCCGAGTTGAGAGAGTCCAGCACTGTCGCTTTGACTTCTTGGTACAACTTTGGCAGAGCGATGTCCGTGATGTGTTGTCGAGAAGGAACGGTGTAACGGGGCTCCAGCGTTTTAATCATATTACGAAATCCTTTATTCTCCACAACACTCAGGGGGCGCATGTCTTTGCAAATAAAAACAAGTACTGACTGCGTTATTTTTGTTGCACGAGTTGAAGTTGCTGGTAGTTTCGAAAAGTTAACTTCTTCAATTGTCCGTTGAGAGGAATCACCTCGTTTTGTTTTAAAATTAGCATTTGACGCTACGTCGCTATGGTGTCTAGACACGTGTGTTCGTAAATTTGTTGTGTTACCGGAATATTTGACTCTGGCGGTGCAGATTTTACAGACTGCATAGCTCTTGTCATAGTCTTTACTGCCTTCTTTTGTCCTAAATCCAAAATAAGTCCACACATCAGCTTTGAAAGCTGCGGGGGCCGGCTGTATCCTCTCCTCTTCAGTCATCAGTTAGCTAGCATCACACACGTCCACTGACTGTTCTACTTCGTTCTTTTGGCAAACTAGACGCTTCTACAGTTATCGCGAGACCTCGTTTTTACGTCATAGTAAAGGCGGTGAAAACTGCAAACCAGTGGCCGGAGTTTGAATTCCAACATACAAAAGAAATAAACAGTAAATGCATGTCATTTTTCAATTAAAAAAATCGATAACAGTGATTTTAAATATCGATTCAGTATCATTGCGCGAAATATCGCGATATTTCGTTGTATCGATATTTTCTTACATCCCTAGTAGATAATATTACATCTGTGGGATGATTATGGTAGTTGCTCAATAGCTATTCAGGTTGCAGGTTCATCATCTCTCAGATTATTTACCGTTGTGTTATCATCATCATCATCTCCTACGTCGTTGATCGGAGCAGACGACACTCACAGGGATCATTCTGTGTAGGGCTGCTCAATTAATCGAATTTTAATCACGATTACGATCTGGGCTTTCAACGATCATTAAAAATGACTGAGCCGATTATTAGCCCCTCCCTCATTTATCCGCGACACCTCAAAGGCCGGTCCGTGAAAATATTGTCGGGCATAAACCGGTCCGTGGCGCAAAAATGGTTGGAGACCGCTAATTAAGAGGAAGCTCGGAAAGCTAAGCAGAAGTTATTTGGAGAGGAGAGTGACTGCTGTTGGTTGAAAAGAGAGGTAAAAAAAACTTCAGTGGTGTTGCACACTATTTTATATTATTTTTTAAAGTCATTGTTAACCCTTTAAAGCCGGTCAGAGCAGCACGCTCCGTTTTGTGTAACTATTTTTAAATCCCTGTAGAACCGGAACCGTGTAAGCTAGCGCAATAATTTGTTTTGCATATGAAACCGGAGGAGTTGTACTTACATCTTATGCCATCAGCTTGTCCTCGGTCACGGTTTCCTTCCACATAAAGCTTTGCAAAAATTGCATAAAAAGCTCTTGCAGGAACAAAAACATAATATTCCAGAAACAGGCTTTGCCAATCCGATCAGCTGTTCGTAACACTTCCCACAATGAAACAGACGTCAGCGCGAACTATCACATGTCCGCCATTTCCTCCCCGAAACCGGAAGTGACGTCATTTTCGCGGAAATTGTAGTTTTTTTAATGGTAGGCCTTAAAAGCCTATACTGGTCATGTTTGACTTTTCTGAATAGTTGCTGGGATGCTTAGAACTCGAATTGCACTGCTGGAAATAGTTTATTTTGATGCACCTGCTGTTTTCTTTGCAAATTTGCATCATAGGATTGTTTTTTGTTTTTCCTGCAGTATATAAAAATTGCTGTATCTCCAAAATAAAACTATGAAGACACTCAAAATAAATTTCCTGTTGTTGTAAACTATTTTTGCAACTTTATTGTATTTAAAGTTTTGAGGGATAAACCTCTTAAATTTCTCCAAGTAATATATGTAAAAAAAACAAAAACGATTTTCAATTTTTTTTGTAGTTTATTGCACTTTTTTGCAATTAATGTAGTTACTATGGACTTAATGCAGACATATTATTAAAATATGGGCTATAACAGTTGTATAGCAACTTGAAATGCTCCCACAAATGGCACTACAGACTGTAAAAATATAATATAAGCTCTGGCGGACTTGGTTCTATAGTAGGTCTTAAAGGGTTAAATAAATATCGTCAAATAATCGCGATCTCAATTTCAGTGAAAATAATCGTGATTATCATTTTTGCCATAATCGAGCAGCCCTAATTCTGTGTAGTAGAAGAGTCACATGACCTGTGAAACGCCTGTTTTTACTGAAGCAGAGTTCATATTCAGCGTGGGGATCCCGTTATCTCTGACTCGAGTGCTAAGATTTGTTGATGGAGCTAAAGCAGAGAAACGGCTAACACGTATTGAACTTTGTCCGTAGCCACACCCCTTAGGTGATTCACTCCGAGGGGTGGAGCTTCACACTGTAAAGAGGTTTAGATTGGTTTAAACTGTTTTGCGCTTCATGATGTTTAAATTAAAGCATTTGAAACACACTTGACCATCTCTGCTTCTCAGTGAGGAGGTGCAGGTGAAAAGTGAACATGTTATAGACGTGTGAGGAAAAACCTGCTTAAACAGGACTGGGGATTGGCACTAAGGGGCCACTGTAGGGGGCGCTGTGCAGGGCAAACACATTTACTGCTGGCAGTAATAGGAACATATCCAGGGTTGCAGATAAGTGGTCCGCAGGTGTGCATTTGTTGTCAAAATAAAAAACACGCACCAGATAAGAAGTTGCAATGCGCGTCCATAAGATTCTCTGGAGGAGGACAGACATTTGTTTAGAACTAGGTGTCGAAGAAGCAAGCCGCTTTGGTGTTCCTCCACCTCCAAAGAAATGTCAGGAGTCCGAACTGCAAAAGAAGCGCGTATTCTCGGAAGGGTGGTTGCAGGAGGTGAGCTGGCTTCAAACCAATGGTGAACACACAGAAAGGAGGTGGAGGAAAAATAAAAATGCAATCAACCATCAAATACTTTGCGAGCAACTTAAAATGTACAATAATACACTAAGGAACTCAAGAAATTCATACTTTGCCAAAATAATCAGTAATAACAAAAATAATCCCAAGGTCCTCTTTTCCACCATAGATCATTTATTTAACCCTGATTTTAACAGCTCCCAAAGAACCCCCACAGACTCGCTCTGTGGGCAGTTTGCAGACCACTTCAGGGGAAAGATCAGCGCCATCAGATCTGATATTTTATCTAATCGCGATATGTTTGTAAACACATCTGATGGCTCGATTGTACACTGGACAGCTTTGTCCTGGTTAATGCTGAGAACCTTCAGAAAGTTTTCTCCACAGTGAGACCCACCACATGTCTTTTAGATCCAATCCCTTCTTCACTCTTTAAAACACTTTATGGATTTTTTGAGGCTGAGCTTTTATACGTGATGAATTGCTCTCTTCAGTTGGGTGTCTTCCCTGCTGCCTTTAAAACGGCGGTGGTGAGGCCCCTTCTGAAGAAGAGCAATTTGGACTGTAATGATTTTAATAACTACAGACCTGTATCCAACTCACCATTTTTAAGTAAAATCTTAGAAAAACTTGTTTTTACTCAGATTAATGATTTTCTCAATGATAGACAGATCCTGGAGATATTCCAGTCTGGATTTAGGGTGAACCACAGCACAGAGACGGCTCTCCTAAAGGTTTTAAATGATCTTAGATGTAACTGGGACTCCCAACAGCTCTCAGTCCTGGTGCTACTGGATCTAAGCGCAGCCTTTGATACAGTAGACCACGCTGTTCTTTTAAAACTGGATTTTATCATCTAAAAAATATAGCCAGAGTCGCCCTATTCTCTCTCGGGCCAACACAGAGATGCTGATGCATGCTTTTATTACCAGTCGCATTGATTACTGTAATGCCCTGCTCTCTGGTCTTCCTAGGAAGAATATTTCACCTTTACAACTTTTGCAAAACTCTGCAGCTCGTGTGCTGACGAAGACCAGAGGGCGGGCCCACATTACACCGGTTTTAGAATCGCTGCATTGGCTCCCCGTGTGTTTCAGGATCGATTTTAAAGTTCTTTTATTGGTTTTTAAATGTCTTAATGGTCTTGGGCCTTCTTATCTCTCAGATCTGCTTTTACTATACGAACCCTCGCGGACCCTGAGGTCCTCTGGTACTGGCCTTTTGATTGTCCCTAAAGTCAGGACACATACTCACGGAGAGGCAGCTTTTCAGTGGTATGGTCCTCGTCTGTGGAACAGCCTGCCGGAGGAGCTCAGGGCCGCAGAGAACGTACATGTTTTTAAGAACAGGCTCAAGACCACCTTTTTAATTTAGCTTTCACCTAACATTTATTTATTTTATGCTTATTTATTCTATCCTGTTATTCTATTTATATTGTTAATTTAGGTTTTACCTAATATTTATTGATTTTATTCTTATTTGTTTTTTATCTTCTTACTCTATTTATATTTATACTGTATCCCATTCTTATTTATTTTATCTTTTTATTCTGCATATACTCTTATTAGGTCATATCTCCAGTGTTTCCTCAGAGGGGGCTCTCTGCACCGGGGCTGCTGGGGCTCTGTGGGTCCTCTCAGCCTGGCTGGGGGGCTCCTTTGCCTCCCTCCTGCCGTGTGCCCGGCCTGGAAGCTGCGGTCTGTGACCGGCTCCCTGTGATAGTGTTTCCTCACCTGGCTCATGTGTGCCCAGCCCAATTTTACTTTGTGTGTGTGTGTGTGTGTGTGTCCATGATCGTTCATGTTAATGAGAGTGTGGGGAGTGAGTGGTAGGGTGGGCTGCTTTTAACCATGTAAAGCACTTTGTGCTACATTTTTGTATGAAAAGTGCTTTATAAATAAAGACTGATGTGTTGCAGAATGTGCTGTGAAAATCCTGCTCAAGCGGACAAAGACACTGCCTTTTGTATGGACGCAAACGCGCGTTGCAACTTCTTATCTGGTGCGCGTCTTTTATTTTGACAGCAAATGTGCACCTGCGGACCACTTATGTGCACCCGTGAATATGTCAGTATCAGTTTGAGTCTGTGGCGTGATGACATCATAAATGAGGCGTCCCTTATCGCTCTGGTTCAGTACGACTCTGAGTCACATGACTCCATGTGTGCAGGCGCTGCTTCCTGATCTACCGTTACCCGGGGAAACCAGCCACCATCATCTCGGAGGACGACTTTGTGGACAAGGTAAGGTCACGTGACCCTGAGGTCTGTGAGGTAATTGGCTGGTGCTGACTGTCAGTCTTTTGTGTTGCCGAGGTGACGCTGTGCTGCTCCATCAATGGTCACTATGACATTGTTTACCCAAGGAGTTACCCCGCCTCTGCCGCCCTCTGTCAGTGTGAGTGCTGCTATCTGATTGGCCGAACACAGAAAGTCTATAGTTCCTCTGCACTCAGTGTGTGTGTGTGTGTGTGTGTGTGTGTGTGTGTGTGTGTGTAGCTCTTCTGTATGAGCTGCTTTACACTCAGGTATTTGGCTTTGAGGAGGCGGAGCTCTGCCAGGCCATGGAGGCCTTCAGGGTCGGAGGTCGTCGCTATAGAAACAGTCCATCCATGTGCAGTGATGTTGACCTTGGATATGACACACCTGAGGACCGCGGGCACAGGTAAACACATACACACCTGAGGACGTTGCGGCAGAGCAGCTCTGACCTGGAATCATGGTAACCAGGGCAACGGTGACAGACGAAATCAGAAACTGATGAAGCAGCCATCGTCATGGAAACATCAGAACTGAGGGCCCATTTGTTTGTGCTCTGCAGTGAGGAGGCGGAGCCAGGCGGACCCATCGAGGAGAAACCACGAGCTGTGACGGACGACTCAAAGGTAGGAATGCTGATAGATGCCGATTCGATCGCCCGAGCATTCGTGGATAACAACACTAACAGCAACAAAAGTACCAAAAACTTAAAGAAAAATGAAACTTAAAAAACAACCACAGTGCCGAATCCTCCAGAACGTTCAGAGGAGCCACCAGGGTCTTTAGAAACACGCTCTACTTCCTGCTTCACGCCTGAGGCTCTGCATTGACGACCTCTGCTCTGCAGCTTTTAATGTCTAGTTTCAGCCTGAGTTTGTTCAGAGTCGTAGGACGCCATCAGCAGGACCTGGAACACGTGAACTCGTCATTGGTGAAGTAAGAAAGGTAAAAATGCAAAGAGCCAAATGATGCCAGAAGAATCCGTGACGTGCAAGTCAGTGGCATCCAATCATAACTGTTGAATTTCACTCATTAAACTGGAGCTCCGCCTTCTTGGATGATCTGTTGGTACGGTAACCTCACAGCAGCCATATTATTGGTCAGGTGAAGCTAGCAGTCAGCAAACATGGAAGTTTATGGGACTGACTCACTGCTGCCTCTGCTGGACATCAGGAACTGCAGCTGATGTAATGTTTTTGTTGTTCAGCCTCCTGCAGAAGCTCCGCCTCCCTCCAGACTGTCTCTGCCCTACAAGGTGATGAAGTCTCTGGACGGGGACGTTTACAGAAACCTGGAGTTCGATGTGTGGCAGGACACCTGCAAAGGTAACGCAGGTTTAACTAATCCAGACCAGCGTCAGGATAAAGTAATGCTGGTGAACTGAAGCTGGACACTGTACAACTGACAGCTGTGTAATCTGATTACTTCCTGTGACGGTCTAATCTGATCACTGTGACAGAGATGCAGAAGACGGACTACATGGTGTTTGCAGGGAGGCAGTACTTCCTGGGAGACAAGTGTCAGGTAAGAAGACTGTATTACTGAAAACTTTATAACGCGGATGTGAACAAGGTTCAGACACAGAGGTCAGAGTTCATTCACACCAAACCGCCTCAGGCTCTGACCTCACAGCCGGCAGGTTATCTAGATGCTACAGGATACAAAGGGAGAGTGCCCAGTGATGCTTAATAAGGCTGGCGCTGTTTATGACATGGTGAATTATTATTATTTTTATTCTGATTTATATCGATGTGCAGAGACGGACGTCCTCGTCAAAGCTCTGTCAACATTTTACATGACAAGAAAAAAAGGAACCGCTCTCTGACCTTTGACCTCACCTGCAATAAAATAATCCACCAGTGCATCTAGGCTCACTCTCCTTTACAAACTCTTGACACTTCCTGTATTCCTTTCAAATTAAAAGCTGTCAGCATTTCACTACACAGGAGAACTTCACTTCTAAAAGAGGCTTTTATGCTGAAACATTTGGAGGAAGTAGTTTTGGAGAATGTAATTATCAAGCACGTAAACATCAAGGGGACTCTGGGTTTCGTGACCTGGGGCCCGTTCTTCGTACCTCGCTTACTACATCCAAGATCAAATGACACATCCAAGACCAAACCATCGCGCTAACCGTGAGCTCGCTAATCCGGTTCTCCGAACACACCTGCTGTTGACGATTAGTACAGCTGGATGAAGTAATGTGAGATCACTGGGTGTCGTAAAAGGGGCTACGCATCGATAGTAGAAACATTGATCGGCAACCCGCTGATTGGTCGGCAAAAATGTCGAAGGAGCGCGCTCGGTATTTTCCAGCAGCAGAGCAAGAACTCTTCATTGAGGGATTTCAGGAGTTTCAGAGTTTAATTAAAACACAAGGGAACACTGCAAAGGCTGCAAAAGCAAGGAGAGAGGGCTGGCAGAAAGTTGCTGACAAATTAAACTCGTAAGTAATTTAATAATAACAATAATAATAATAACAATAATAATGGAGTGGATTGATATAGCGCTTTCCAAGGCACCCAAAGCGCTTTACAATGCCACTATTCATTCACTCTCACATTCACACACTGGTGGAGGCAGCTACGGTTGTAGCCACAGCTGCCCTGGGGCAGACTGACAGAAGCCAGGCTGCCATATCGCGCTATCGGCCCCTCTGGCCAACACCAGTAGGCGGTAGGGTAGATCTATCATATGACACGATATTATCCAATATTATATTACATTATATTATATTATAATATGTTATATTATATCCTCTTTCACATTAGAGCCACAACAGGACCCACTAGAACATGGGAACAAGTAAAAGTGAAATATTAGAATATCCTACAGAATGGTAATATTTATCACTTATATTGCTTGTCGTCTCTTGGAAAGAGACCCTGGAATAATCTGTTTGTTTATAACAGCAACCAAGAAAAGGGCAGAGCAAAAAAAGACAGGTGGTGGTCCTGCACCCCCTCGTCAACAAGTTGGTTAAGTAAATAATATCCTCACGGGAAAATCGATATCTCTCTATGAGCACACTGTCGCGCTGAGCTAAAGGATCCTGTCTGTCCCGCAATATACGCTGAATTCTGGAAACTCTCCTTATCAATCTCGTACCTTCCTCAATGGGCTGCTCGCGTATACGGACAGGACATGGCTGCGACAGGCTTCCCAAATCCACCTTCGCTTTTATAGCCGTGGTCTCTCATCTTGATTACATGAAGTAATTTACAATTACTACTCTGACATATGACTTACATCTGTAATAATCACATACATGTAATAGAATGTTAATAGTAGATTTCCCTTTTTTAGGGAATGACCTGTATGTATCTGTGTGACATCAATAAAAGGATCAAGTGCTGCATTATCTTCAGTTACATTGATGTTATTTATTTATGGTGAAACAGTGGTGGAATATCGCTGTTGCTTTCGTATAAATGAAGCGGACATACCTGCGTGGCCGCGATCTAATCCTGTTTACATAAAGTAAACCTGCTCCCGAGCAGGTTTACGCTTACGGATCTGTTGCTATGACAGCAAGTCCCGGATGGGCTTCGGGGAACCGAACGATCCAAGATCACGCGAAATCGTCAACAATCTAATCCAGCTAACTTACTTAGCGAGGTACGAAGAACGGGCCCCTGAGGCGTCTCGGTATGCGTGTTGTGAGTTTTTGGTGAGGTCACTACAGCGAGGGGTCAGAGGTCAAACTTTAATCAGTTGTTCAGACACGGAAAGCACTGAAAAACAGTTACTGTCTGTGGTTACTGGCTGTAACTCTTATGAATGAAGCTCCAAAAACATTTGTGGTACTATAAGATAGGTGGCATTTTATTTTTGGCTTCACCCCCTAGCCACCATGTTTGTGACATCAGGAATGAAACTTGTTTCAGGTGCGTCTGGAGCCGAAGGGCAAGTACTACAACGCCTTCATCCAGGAAGTGGGAACGCACTCATCCGCCGTCACGGTGTTCATCGAGGAACTGGGCGAGAAGTAACACACACACACGGCAGGATCACGTCCATCAGTGCCGCTGTGACATCACTCACGTGTCTTTCCTCACAGACACCTGGTCCCTCTGACGGACCTCAAACCCGTGAATCCGGTTCCCGCCTGGAATGTGGCTGCGCCCTCCAGAAAAGGAGACCTCGGTGCTTCTTTTTTTTTTTTTCCCCCATCCACTCCCTGTTTTGTTTTATCCTTTTCCTGTGTTACTCACCTGACTTCCTGTACGGTCTCTTCCTGTCTCTCCCTCAGACCCGGACTCTCGTGGTCAGCGGCATCACCGCCATCGCTACTTCAGGAAATCTCGTGGGATGAAGGGAACAGAGCTGCTAATCCCACCTCCTCCTTCCTATGGAGGCCCCGCCCCCTCGAGTCTGCCGCCTCGCTTCCAACCGGCGGGCCACCCCCGCCCACCCCCTCCTCCATCACCTGGAGCTATGACCTATGACCCCTATGCCCCCCCTCACCATCACCATCCCCCCCCAGCCCGAACACCACGCTACGGAGCCTCAAGGTGAGACTTTACCTGAGATGCACCTGTGCAGTTTGACTCACAGACACAAATGTTTTAAATGCACTTTTCTAAAGGTGGGACCCGCCCCCTTAGTTTCCTGATCGATGTCAGTGGCTCCGACCATCGGTAAAAAATATCATGTTAATGAGGTGTGTGTGTGTGTGTGTGTGTGTGTGTGTGTGTGTGTGCACGCGCGCAAATGTTTCTGGTCAGAAGCTCCACCCGTTTCCTGAACCGTCACCTGATTGGTACTCAGCTGACCTATTACCATCCTGGTCGCAGGTATTATCAGGACTACGAGAGCTTCACCTTCAGGTCCCGGTAAACGCACGACACGCCAACACGCACGACACGCCAACACGCACGACACGCCAACACGCACGACACGCCAACACGCACGACACTGATGTAACCACCAGGAATGACCGGTCAGCTGATCTCTGAAGCAGCTCCTGTTTTTAAAATGAATCGAGTCATGTGACATGAGGTGCTGTAATCGCAGACAAAGTCACTCTGGCCTGAAAGAGGATGTGATGTCAGTCGGTGGGTTTTTATTTTCTCCTCCATGGTTTTTTCAGGCGCAGTCGGCGTCAGCTGGCAGCGGCTCTGAACAAAGAGTGTCAGTTTGGTTTTCCCGAGGCGGTGGAGGAGCCGGCCGATCTGGACGCAGCCATCTCGTACTACCAGCTCGATGGCGCCGGCGACGGCGTCTTCCCTCCGCTGCCAGTGAGTATGTGCTGGGAAAAATCCTCTGATGATGGCGGCGCGTGTGTGCACGGAGCACTGAGGCAGGTGGGAGGGGCCGTGTGCTTCACGTGGTTTATGGTAAACACGTTTAAATGACGGTTACTCAAAAACCAGATTCTACATTACTGAGGACAGGTGAGGTAAGCAGCGACATCACATCTTTAAGAGTGTCCCAGATATTTGTCCTCTGAGACGTCAGACTCCATTTTATTGTGTGTGAGCTGAGATGAGTGACTGAGGTTTTTTTCCACTTCCACGTGACCACAGCTATCGCCCCCTCTAGGCCATTAACAAGAATGCAGTTTTAAACTCCTACAAACATGTCTATCTTTTATATACAGCCTTTTCTTGGTTGTTGCTGGCAGCCAATAGAAAGGGCCCTTGAGTGAGGCGACTGATGATTGGTCACAGACTTGTTGTCGAAGAAGAAGACTCAGGTGTAACATTTTCAGGTCACATTTTACTGTTTCCTATGCAGGGCCCCACTGTGGCTCCTCCCCCCTCCATTGGTGCCCCAGCCCCTCCCTCTGGCTCCTCCTATAGAGTTCAGAGAGGCTCTGGGCCCCTCTCCCCTGCCCCCCCACCCAGAAACACTCCCGTGTGCTCGTCAGAGGAGGAGCAGGAGGACATAAGCACAGTGGAGGACCAGGGTGAGGACACCACTGCTCACTTCAGATTTTCACTTCCTTCCCCTTAGTAACCTTTCACAGTAAAAGTCTAATGAGAGGTTTTTACTGTGAAAACTCATCAGAAACTGACTTTAAGTGTGTGTGTGTGTGTGTGTGTGTGTGTGTGTGTGTGTGTGTGTGTGTCTCCCGCATGCAGCAGAGTACACGGAGGACTTCATCTACAGTTCACAGGGTGAGTAACGTGATCCCGCTGTGACACGCCTCCCTGCAGCAGCCATGTTGGTGACTCCGTCTCACACTATTTCAGATCAGAGTTTCCAGACCTCCGGAGTTTACAGCGCCACTGAGACCTCCACCAATCAGGTAAGAGCTGACCTCTGTCTCCTGTTAGTGTGATGCAGGTCAGCATAATGTTGCACATGAAAACAGGTTTGAAATTCGCACGTGTGAAGAGGTCATGTGATCAGTGACCCCATGAAGCTGTAATCAGTCTGTTTTTATTTTATTTTGAAAGGATGAGCAGGAAGGAGGCGTGGCTGACTCTCCCACGAGATCAGACGTGAACTTCAGCTACAGCCAGCAGGTACGTCCCGCAGCGTAGCTTGAAGGTGACATCATCGCGTGTGTGACAGCAGTGCCAGGGTAGCTCAGTGGTTGGCGCTGCTGCCTCGCAGTCTGAGCGTCTCGTTTCAGACCCGGGAAAGTTCAACTTCCTGCTTCAGACTTCAGGAGAATATCGTTGCGACCGCGCCATAGACTGCAGCTGCCATCTCTGCTCCGCCTCGTCTCGGTGGGCGGCGACAAGCTGGACAGAGAACGGCTCTAAACATTGTTCGTCCAATCAAAAACCTGTACAGCAGGCCTAAAGCGCCTGTCCAACGTCATCCTCCAGAGGTCGCAACCTCTGAAGGTGGTGGTGCTTGGACTTTGAGCACTTCCTGTTCCTGTGACGCGCCGAGCTCTCTTCTTCTCTTGGTTTTGGTCTAACGGCAGTCGGGACAAAGTCTGAGTGTGCATTTCCTGTTTTTGTTCAAAAACATAAACACATTCATTCCTTTCTTTCTACATACGGGAACAGGGATATCTGGCGATATCTGCATCTGACTGAAAGGAGTATTCCTTTTTCTCTAACGTCCATCACACTTTTTCTAGGATAGACTACTTGACTAGTATTGCATGTGCCTGTGAATACCGTGCCATAGTTATATCAGACCACGCCCCTTTAATTCTGACTGGCTATGCCTGACTTACCTAGAACAGACAGGAGTTGGCGTTTTAACCCCACACTACTATCTGATAATACCTTTCTGGAATTTATAAATAACCAAATTAAGCTCTTTTTAGACGCCAATCTTTCCCCAAATATTTCTAGCCTTTTAGTTTGGGACTCAATGAAGGCCTATCCCCGAGGGCAGATCATTTCATATACAGCTAATGTAAAGAGGGTAAACTTCAAAGAAAGGCAAGAATTAGCCGATAAAATAAAACACTTGGACCATCACTATGCATACAATAAGGACTCTGAGGTTTACAAGAAACATATTGAACTCCAAACCAAATTTGAACTTCTTTCAACTCATGCCGTGGAGTAGAACTATTTATTTGCTGTGCTGGAAAGATATGGGTTCGGTCCCAACTTCATCTCATGGATCAAGTGCCTATACTTGTCCCCTGTTGCGTCTGTTTGCACTAATAGCCAGAAATCAAAACCATTCAAACTCAAACGTGGCACACGTCAGGACTGTCCCCTTAGCCTGTTGTTATTTGATCTAGCTACTGAACCTTTAGCAATGCTTTTTTGAAGCAGTAAACTTGTCCAGGGCATACAAAGAGGTCAAACTGAACAGTCTCTCTCTATGCTGACGATTTATTGCTTTTTATCTCAAATGCACATGCTTCCCTAACGTCTATATTGTCTCTACTCACGCGTTTCAGTCAAGTCTGTGGTTATAAATTAAATCTGTCCAAGAGCGAACTTTGTCTATCAAATGAAGAAGCGTTTCCAATAGATTTGTCGGGTTTCCCCTTTAAAGTGGTCAAGGAGCAGTTCACCTACCTGGTATTACAATTACAAGAAAGTATAAACAACTTCTCAAAGCCGACTTTTTTACACTATTGAAGAATGTCAAACAAAGCCTTCAACAGTGGTCACCCCTGAACACAACTGTGGTCGGACGAATTAATTCAATTAAAATGAATATCCTTCCTAAATTCTTACACTTCAAATCAAAATGTATTTATAGAGCACATATTAAAACAACAGTGTTGACCATAGTGCTTCACAGTCAGTGAAAACACAAGACAATTAAAACAAACAATAAAACAGGACAACAAACAATAGGTAACAACACAATAAGCTAAAACAGCCAACGAGTTAGAATCAAAGGCCAAAGTAAAAAGATAAGTTTTAAGACGTGATTTAAACGACTGGATCGACTCGGCAGTACGAACATGAACAGGGAGGTTATTCCAGAGTCTGGGTGCCACGGTTGCAAAGGCCCGGTCACCGCTCGACTTCATTCGAGACCTAGGTTGTGCAAGGAGCCTGTGATTGGACGATCTAAGTGCTCTGTTGGGATTGTGTAAGTGGAGGAGTTCAGAGAGATAGCTGGGCGCTAAATTATTCTGAATTTTAAAAGTGAACAAAAGAATTTTAAAATCTATGCGATATTTGACAGGGAGCCAATGTAATTTGCTTAAATTGGAGTTATGCGTTCATAGATTCTCGTACCTGTTAAAAGACGCGCAGCTGCATTTTGAATTAACTGAAGCCGGTAAAGAGAAGAGTGTTGGAGGCCCAAGTAGAGGCAGTTACAGTAGTCCAGTCTGGATGTAATAAATGCGTGGACAAGCTTTTCAAGGTCCTTTAAAGGTAGTAATGGCTTTGCTTTGGATATCTGACGCAACTGGCAAAAGCTGTTTTTACCACAGTGGAGACGTGTTTCTGAAGTTTAAAAGGGCCCTCCAGGAACACTCAGAGGTTCCTTACAGTGAGCGAGAGATGGCTAGCGAGAGGGCCAAGGGCATCAGCTAACCGGTCTAGCAGAGTGTGACTACCAAAGACTATGATTTCGGTCTTATTTTCGCTCAATGTAAGAAAATTATGTGATAACCAAAATTTAACTTCATGCAAACAGTTGAACAGAGGTTGCAAAGAAGCAGACACATCGGATTTCAGAGGTGAATAAATCTGGATATCATCGGCATAACGGTGAAAGGAGATGTTGTATTTACTAAAAATTAATCCCAACATGTACAAAGAGCAGGACCGAGCACGGACCCTCGAGGCACACCACAGTAAATAGGGGCAGAAGCCGAGGAGTGTTGCCCCATAGCAACAGAGAACGACCTCTCTGAGAGGTAGGATTTAAACCAAGTTAAACCGTACCTTTGAGACCAACTTATTTCAATCTTTACCAGTCTTCATCCCCAAGTCTTTCTTTACAACTCTAGACTCTCCTGGAATCTCCTCTTATATTTGGAAGGGTAAACGACCTGGAGTAGCTAAGGTGCATTTACAGAAACCTAAGATTGAAGGGGGTCTGGCACTCCCCAACTTCCGCTTTTACTATTGGGCTGCCAACATTCGGTCCCTGACCTACTGGTTCCAGTCTGGGGAGGGTGTGGGCCCCACCAGCTGGCTGGCAATGGAATCAGGCTCAACTCAGGGAATTTTCTCTTGCCTTCTTTCTGGGTTCTTCTCTTCCTTCATCCATTGACAACTTTACATCTAATCCAATAATTCGGCACTCCCTCAGGGTTTGGGCGCAGTTCAGGAGACATTTCAATCTTAATTATTTTTCACTTAAAAGCCCCATCCTTTCAAACCACCTATTCCTCCCCCAGCTTTGGACAACTTGTTCCAGGTCTGGTTTAGAGCAGGTATTATTTACTTTAAAGGTCTCTTTATACACAATAAACTATCATCATTCGATCAGCTGGCAGGAAAATACATCTTCCCAAAACTCACTTTTTTAGATAGATTTTACAAAGCAGACATTTTTTGCAATCCCACCTCTCAAATTTTCCAGAAGCTCCAGCTGCTAACTTACTGGACGAGCTCCTTAATTTGCAACTATCAGGCAAAGCTGTAATGTCTCGCATCTATAATAAACTGTGCAGTGTAACCCCAGCTCCCATTCTCAAGTCCATGAGGTGGACTTGAGAGGTGGAAGGCCGCTGCCCCGCCCTCCCATGTTCGGTGGCTTGCTGATCTCATGTCATGTCTCAGTCTGGAAAAGATCCACTGCTCCATCCAGAACCAAAAGGGCACATTCGATAAAATTTGGGGTCTCTTTCTGGAAAACTTCTCTAAACTTCAACTTACGGATGTTCCAGCTGACTAACGGATTTGCTTCTCCATAGTGGTCTGATGTCTGTCTGTTAATGGGAATGTGAAGCTCAGTGATGTTGCAGCTAACTTCTGTGTGGTTCTTGTGGACAGGGTTAGTTAATATCATAATCCCTCTGGCTTTGGTTATCTTGTAGTTTTTTTCTTTTCGTTGCTTGTTTGGTAAATAATAAGAGAGGAAAACGATGTTCTAACATGAGAAGTTCTGTTTTGTATTCATTGTAAACAGTTTGTTGTCCGTCTTTTCTTTCTTTGTAAACTATATCCATAAATACTCTATAAAAATATTTTGTATTAAAGGGGGGAAAAAAGAAAACGCTTGGCGGGTTCTGTGTGTACGAGCAGAATCGCTGTGACTGAAAACAGAAATTGAGATCTTTTGATCACAGAATCCTGATGTGCTGCCCCCTGTGGCTGCCTGCAGAGCTGCAGGTGTTCGCTCACTGCTGTGTGTGTGTGTGTGTGTTTCAGGTAGTGAAGCCGCTGTCAGTCATCTGCTCGTCTCCATCTTCCTCTTCCTCCTCACCCTCCTCTTCCTCATCACGGCTACCAGCAGCTGCTCACCTGCCGTCAGCCACACACGCGCAGACACGCTCAGGTAAGCAAACACTGCCCACCTCAGTTACTTCTCTCAGAGCTCTGCCCTGTTTAAGGCCCGAACCCGCTTTAATTGGCTCTGATTGGCTGCACCTCTAAAACAGGAAGTCTGAATATCAGGGGGAGGGACTTCTGTCACCTCTGAGAGCTTTAGCTGACACGAAGTCTTTCAGTCTCATTGGTTCTCAGTAGGTTGCCATACACTAACACGTTTTCTGGTTCCAGTTGCCATGGCGATCCCAGCTGCTTCTTCCTGGTTGGTTAATGAGTTGGGTGAGCCGCTCTGCACTGTGGTAGCCCCGCCCCCTTATTCATATGACCCTAATGGAAGTGATTTACCAAGAGGTCAGAAGTCAAAAGCTTGTGTTTACAGTTTGTATCCATATGGATCAGTTTGATTTATGTGTGTGTGTGTGTGTGTGTGTGTGTGTGTGTGTGTGTGTGTGTGTGTAGACTGCAGAGTCCTCCAGTATTACTTCAATTTGGGCGTCCAGGTAAGAGACACCTGAACAGTAAACCGCAGTCTTTGAAGCGGCGCTGACAGGTGAAGGTGAGACGCCTGAATGAACTCACGGAGCATCACAGAATGTTGATTCTGTTCTGGACGTTTTCAGTGGGAGAAACCTTTCGTTATCATCCAGGTGATCCTTCAGTCTCAGCTGACTGCAGGTTTCCGACCTATAAACAGGACATAATGACTGAAACTAGCTCAGCTCCTCCACTGGCAAATCTGTTTTAGCAGCAGAAGTCTGAGTGCACCTGAGTCACTTGCAGGTGTGGTAAACATCTTCCAAGGACACTCTGATCACCTGGGTCCTGTGGAGGTCATGTGACTGGTGTTCCTCTCCTTTAACCTGTGGCTGCCGTTTCAAAGAGACACACGTTTCCTTCAGGTTCTTTGAATGTTTATAGATGATTCTGCAGGTGTTTCAGGTTCAGGTGATGACATGATGCTGTGAATTTGTCATGTGACCGTCATGTGACCATCTGTCTCCTCAGTGGTACCATCAGAGCTGCTGGCAGCAACAGCAGCAGGTGTATCCCGCCTCCTCACCTGAGACTGCCTACCCCTACCAGCCCTACACGCCCTACCTGGGCCAGGAGCCCCCTCTGCACGGTAAGAGTGATCGGTTCCAGCAGGTGGTGCTGCACTTCCTCCACCTGTATACAAAAGATGCAAGTTTCATCTTTTAGCTGAGCCTTCACTTCCGTAGCAAAGCCTTTCACAATAAAACAGTGCGATCAGGTAGGCGGCAACTGTGGGGAACACATGACTAACAGGAAGATGTGTGCAGTGATGTCATTACAGCATGGATGGTCCCTCAGGTGTTTTAATTTAAGCTCCACCCCCTTTACTGTGACTTGATCTGTCCCATCTTCCGTCCCCAGCTGCCTCCCAGCCGTTCTCTGAGACTGGGCGGATCTCCCATCAGCCCGCCAGCTCCTACCCAGAATCCTCCAGGTCTGCAGATGGACAGACAGAGGGACACAACGGCGGTCAGTACTAGTGACACACCTTTACCTTTGGAGTGCACACGCTGCCAAAACAGGAAGTGTTTGTCAATAAAACAGTGTAGAAGTGCCGGAGGTCAGCAGGTCTGTTGGTGAAGCTTTACAGCTGCATAACGGTGAGAGTGGCGTGATGAGGAGGGAAGGGTGGGGCGAACCCTACACCATCCAGCTGTCACATTCCTGTACCGAATGACTACTGTATTGTTATTAAGGTGAAATTTGACCGGATGAACATAGCAAACAGGCGTGGCAACAGACAGGAAGTGCGATGCAGTAATTCTGGAGTCAGGTGCAGTGTAAATGAAGACAGAAGCACAATGGGCCAATTGCAGGCGCTGTTAGTCATTGGTCAGGTCACATGATTAGTCTGCCTCCACGTTAAAACCCAAATTTTCTGCATTATAAACGAATTTACTTTGAAAATATAAGCATGTGGTTTGTCTCCTCAGGTGTCTCCATGGAAAGCTCCTCCTCCATCAGTCCTACTCCTCCAGGCTCCGCCCCCTCCTCTGCTCTCCTCTACCCAGATCAGTCACCCCTCCCTCCTCCTCTCCCACTACTCCACCTGCCATATGAAGCTCCACCCCCAAGCACCTACCTGACTACAGCCCCTGCACCTCCTCTTCCACATCCCGCCCACCACCCTCACCACTCTTCCTACCACCCATGCCTCCCTTCCTCTGTCCACTGGGGGCCAATATCGACTGGAGGCCACGCCCCACGACTCTACTGCCCTGCCCCCAACCCTTCTCACGTTGTTGGATACATTGCTGCCCCGTCCCCTCACCACACAGCCACACACTACATCCCACCCACTATGTAACGTGCATATTAGCTCAAGGCTAAAACCCCTTTTTGTTTTGAATTAGTGGTAACATTATTATGAACACTTTTCCTGCAGCAAGACTTTCAAAATTAAAGTTAGGATTTAAAGGTAAATATTGGCTGGATGTTAATGGATGTTGCTGTTGGTTAAAATTCATGTTGTGACAGCCAATATGAGGTGGTGGGTGTGACCAGTCCCTATTTGTGGAGGGATCTCTTTGTGTTGATGTTTTGTTGTTTGGGTTTTGGGTGAATAAAGTTTGTTTCACCAGCAGATGGCGTTTTTGCTTCATCTGGTCACATGACTATTGTCCAGTTAACAGTCCCAAACATCAACTTCCTGTTTTTTATGCTTTGAGCAAACAGGAAGTAAAATAATAAAGCCAGAAAGGTGCGATTCTCCACAGGGCGTGAGAGGGGGGGGGGATCAGAGGGGAGTTACAGATGATAGGTCGTCATCTCTGGCGAGGGGCCAGCGCCTCAGTGTGTCAGTTTGAGCTCTCAGGTAGAAAACTCTCACCTGTGCAGGTTAGGGGTGAGTGTGATTCATAGCAGCAGAAAATTTGAGAGCTTTGGAGGCTGACTCTGATTTTCTTTGTTTCCATGGAAACTAAAATCAATAAAGGCATTTTTTTCCATTACAGCTGCTGTGACATTGAAGTTCAGTAAGTAATCTGATTACACTGAGACAAAGGTTGATGGATGTTTGAACGACTGCTTTGTCCAGACCTGTGATGAGCAGCGAAGCCTGAGACGACTCCCCCCCCCCCCCCACCCCACCCCACTGAGTCGCCTGTCGTCATTTTTTTAAACCTTTATTGACACAGGAAGTGGCGTCACAGCCAAGAACAGAAACGCGGTGATTGAGGGACGTCCCTCAGCCCAGGAACTCTTTATCTGGATTTGCTTATGGTGACATCATCATTCGGGATGAGCTCACGTGGATGTAGCTGCTCCATCCACCGCCGCTTGTTTCACAGAGAAAAGCGCCACAGGTTGTATGAAAATCTGCAGATGGTGTGTTGACTCAGCCTGATACATGTTTAAATTATACTGTATGTGTATTGATCACTGTGGTTTTTATAGATCTGATTGGTTAACGGGTGCTGGTTTCATACCTGCTGATAAGTTACCATGGTAACATGCAGTTACCTGGATTAGAGGTCTGTTTGTGTGTTTATCCATTTGTTTTGTTGATGGAACCATGAATTCTGCAGTTTACCATCCTGGTTTAGTCAAAGTCCTGATGGCTTCATGCTCTAAAACCCTCCAGTGTGACTGAATTACAACAATTCTGCACAGACTGTTTTCTAAAACAGCGAGAGAACAATGAGCAGAACAGCAAGCATAGCAAAATATTACCTTTTAATTTCAGTGTAACATACAGCCGCCTGATAACAGCACCACAGGTAGGTTACTTACACAAACACTGGACGTTTGGAACGTGTCCTTATTAACCCACCGGCAACAGTTGCCGTTTTAACCCCCACACATCAACAAAATTAAACATACAGTGAGTAGGACAAGTCTAAGGAGTGAAATGCATTCACTTATTTTGCAGTGAAAAATCTGGGATTAGACGGGTTCCATCATTTCAAAGAAACAAAGAACTGGACAGGTTGGACTTTTATCGAGCTGCTGTGAAGCCTCTGGTGCTCCGGGACGACGGCCCCAGGAGCTCAGATCATTGGTCTGACCCCCACCCCACCCTCAGAGATGGAAGACCTCGCTCGACCACAAAAATCAGGTGTGCTGATGACATCACAGTGACCTGATCTGAGGTCAGCGCCACCGCTGTAAAAACCAATGTACTATGACAGAGAAGTCGCTCCGGCCTCGGTGCTCGGGTAGGTTACGTATGTGTTGTCACGGTAACAGTTTTGCTGGGATCTCTATGGTCCAGAGGTCGCGACCTCCCGGAGCTCTCAGTGGGGCCTTCAGCCAGCGAGGGTTGGACAGGTTAGTCAGGTGCTTCTCCTGCAGACCAATCAGCACGGCCGACTGCTCCAGGCACTGTAAGTCCTTCCCCTGGAGGGAGGCGGGGCAAAGCCAGGTCCGGCCCACATCCACCAATCCTAAAAGAGACCACAGGGTTCGTTCAGGGATGTGTAAATGTGGCAGAGTAAATAGGGATTCTAACCTGCCACCACGCCGCGGCCAAACCGCTCCCCGGACTCCAGAAGTGCCTCAATCTGAGCGCTGTCCATCCCCAGCAGGCCGCTTAGCACCGCCCTCCAGTCCGACCCCTCCCAGTTACGCTGAGCCACGTGGACCGCCAGCGTCTGGTTCTCCAGTGGAGCGAGCAGCGGCCTCCAGCGGCTTTCCACCGTCTTTACCCCGTCCAGAACCAGGCCGGCATACGGCTGCCGGAACGACAGGCACGGCACCTGCACCGCCATGTCTGCAAAACAAGCGCACCCAAACAGGACGCACTTTTCAGACGTATGAAACATTTTCAGTTTTTTTTTTTTAGCCCCTTTTGCATTAGTGCCTGCTCGACTCGCCACAACTCGACTCCACTGGGTTTCCACTATAATCAGTACCATCTAATATGGGTGCTCGTTGTTATAGCAACGTGTAAGCTTAATTAAAATGTGACACGAATGCGGGGGCTGTTTGTCAGATTCCGGGAGCACGGCGTTGTTTCTTGGAGCAAACCGTCCTAGCGTACATTCCTGCGGTCACACAATAATTCCAGCATAAATTTAAGTAGATAGGACGGGTTGCCACTTAATTTTGTGTTGTGCACATGCGCAGAAACAACAGGTAGGATGGTTTGTGAGGTTGGATGGATTCCCAGAACACATTTCTCTCGTTTTTTTGTGAAGTAGATGTTCTCATGACCCATCGAGTGACACCACTGACCAGCCAATCAGTGGCATGCTGTCCGATGACGTAATAGTTTAATACCTGCTCGGATCGCTTGGAACCCGTCCGAGCAGGTACTAAAACAGTACCAGGAACTAGTGATGTGACGTTCTGTATCGAGGCTTCAAATCTTGTGTCGCGTAATGGAGGGGGCGTTTCCCCGATACGCGTATCGAGGCTTGCTTCATTGATGGGAGGAGCTGAAAATGATGACGTCCGAAGCCTCGCTGCCCAGCTGTACCACGTGACTGGTTCAGGAAGTGGTTCGAACTTTGCCGCGAGCTATGACAGCGATATAAACCCCTCAGACCCCATTCAAAATGTGGGTGTTTGATGGAGAGTTGCGGTTAGTGAGAGTTTGGAGGTTTATGAAAGTCAGGAGAGAATGGAGCCAGCTAAGAAGAGGAGGATGTCCCTCCCAACAAGGTATGTAAATTTCTACAGAAGATCCATCCATCCATCTGCTTCCGCTTATCCTTTTCAGGGTCGCGGGGGGCGCTAGAGCCTATCCCAGCTGTCATGGGGGGAAAGGCAGGGTACACTGGACAGGTCGCCAGTCTGTCGCAGGGCTAACACACAAGGACAGACAACCATTCACCCTCACATTCACACCTAGTGGCAATTTGGATTATCCAATTAACCTATCCCCACAAGCTGCATGTCTTTGGACGGTGGGAGGAAGCCGGAGTACCCGGAGAGAACCCACGCAAACACGGGGAGAACATGCAAACTCCACACAGAAAGACCCCGGCCTGATGGTGGAATTGAACTCAGGACCTTCTTGCTGCGCGGCAACAGTGCTAACCACCGTGCTGCCTACAAATTTCTACAGAAGATGTATTTTCATAATACTGATGGTGCAATACAATTTATGTTAAGCTGTCTTGACTTTTGTACAAGGTGAAGTGTTTGCTATGTGCCAGGGAGCTGGGATATAACAACAACACCTCATCCATGCTTAGGCACTACAGAGCTTTGCATGAGAATAAGGGGACACCGATTGTGGAGCAAGACCAGGTGAGCCATCAAATGCAATGATAATATAGCATGCAGTAATGTTACTAAATGATATAACAATATTATACAACTGTAATAAGTTACGTGTGTGATATTTATATTTGTGCTTTGTTTTTATTGATTGAGGACTCTCAGCCATTTAGCATTGTGGAGGAGAAAGGATTTAAAAGATTTGTTAAATCATTAAATCCTAGCTATGCTCTCCCCACTAGAAAGGTCACAAGAGCAGTGAAAATTTAGTTTTTACAGAATAAAATGTGAACAGGCAGGACTGAGGCCTCAGTGTGTAGCTGTCCACACCTCAACGTTACAAAAGCACAACTACTGTCCACACCCCAACCACACCTCACCTCACAGTAAATGATCGTTTCCATACTGCCAGTATAAATATACACAGTATACTGCATCACTACAATATACATGTTTTACACACTCCTTTTGTTGTTGACATTTACAGGCTGTGTGCAAAAGGCCACACTCTTCAAATTCTTGCCAACTAATATTTTTACGTCCAGTAGGTGGCCTACTAGAGCAAATGAAGCTTCAAGACGCCTTGCACTGGGATGAACCAACTGGATGAAAAGCTTCAGTGCTTCATGAAGCTTCATCTGCCCATCACTACCAGGAACTGTGACCGAATGTAAAACCCTGAAAGCCGAGCAGCTACAAATGGAAAAGGGGCTGCAGTGCAACGTGAGGCGGTACCGGACTGTAACCGGAGCTGAGCCGCTTGTTCCGCCTTCACCACAAAGGTCTCTCCGTACAGGAGCAGAGACTCACTCGAGCAGGAAGCCGCTGGTTAGCAGAGAGTTGGCTCTCGGAGCTTCTTCCCGGCTGTGTGTGTGTTTGTCGGTGACGGCGTGACCTTTAACCCGGCGGTACTCAAACAGAAATGCCGCTCCGCTCCCGCTGATTTTTCTCACTTCCGCTCTGGCGGCTGCTCTTCTTCTCTGTGGGAAATAACTGCAGTACTGGACTCTCCTGCCCCCACAGGAAGAACTGAGACGAGTATATAAATGGATGAATGTAAATTTTACTCTTCCTCATTATCAAAGCTTTGTATCAAAACTTTATTTAACAGTACAAAAACATTCCTCTGTCTCGATGCATGCCCGATGATCCAGGTAAGGCTGAAATGACGGAGCAGATCCACCACTGAAAACTCGGCGTCCAGGTGAACAGAATTAAAAGTGTGAAAAGGTGTACACTGCACCCGTTTTAAACAACAACACACCTGATGTCATCATTGTTGTATTGCTGATAATGTTTGCACTCCGTGCTTACTGTCCCTTGTGGTCCACCGTAGTGGCAACGGGGAGTGTTTGCTGTCACGAAAGTGGGTGTGTTTTATGTTGAAATGGACGAGCGGCAATAAAGATAATGGTGGCTCACGAAGCAGATTATGAACACGTTATTCATAAGTTTGAGACAGAATATTACATGGTGTCAGAGTAAATCGAACTAAACGCCCACCGACAGAGCGAAATGGATTCGTCGGGAGTTCCTGCACCACGGATGGACATCTTCCCGATGCCTGGCGGAGGTTCGTGCAACATGTGAAGCTAATGTTTAGCGGCCCGCTAAGCGGCAAGCCCGAGGAGACCCAGTGCAGCTATCTTCTGTGGGTAGGAGAAAGAGGCAGGGACATTTATAACACATGGCAGCTGTCTGATGAAGAAGCTAAAAAGCTGACCACATATCTCGACAGGTTTGAACAGTACCTCATGCCGAAAACGAACACCATTTTCGCCAGATACAAGTTTAATGAAAGACTCCAAGGTGAAGGGGATTAATTTGAACACTTTGTGACCGAGTTAAAGTTACTCGTCAAGCAGTGTGGCTACGTTAACAGTGATGAAATGGTCCGAGACAGGATTGTCTTTGTCAGTGCCTCTGTCAGTGCGCCCCAGGGCAGCTGTGGCTACAATGTAGCTTGCCATCGCCTGTGTGTGAATGTGTGTGTGAATGGGTGAATGACTGAATGTAGTGTAAAGCGCTTTGGGGTCCTTAGGGACTAGAAAAGCGCTATACAAATGCAGGCCATTTACCATTACCATTTGCAACCAGTTTACCACAAGTCAGAGAAAAGCTGCTGAGCCAAGGGTCAGATTTGACTCTAGAAAAAGCCATAGACATTGCACGCTCCTATGAGATCGCACGAGAGCAATTGAAAGCCATGGTTGACCCACACACGAGCCTGCAGGGAGCAGCGCCCGCGCATGCAGTATCCGCTAAGCGCCAGAGTACGCAGCAAAAAGATAGGAGGGCACCTCATTATAATAAGATGGGAAAAGTGTGTGGAAGATGTGCACGAGCACACAGCCAGAAGGAGGAGTGTCCTGCAAAAGGGAAGAGGTGCAAAAAGTGCAATAAAATGAACCACTTTGCCAAAGCATGCCGTTCACAAGCACCACACCAACCCAACCCAGTGTACTCTATCAACCCTGACACTCCAAGCGATGAAGCGGAGCTATTCATAGATTCCATAACAAAGTGCAACGAAGGGGAGGCCGATGAACAGGCTTACGCCGACGTAGAAGTAGGCTCACTGCATCACACCGTGAGTTTTAAGCTTGACACAGGAGCCACTGCTAACGTCATCCCTGCCCGATTGTTTAAGAAGTGTTTTAAGCAGGTTAGCTTGGCACCGCCCACACGCACACTATCTGGCTATGGAGGAGAAAAACTCAACATCAAGGGCACATGCCAGTTGAAGTGCAGGTGGAAAGGCATTCACAAGATGCTGACATTTGACATAGTAGACACTGCAGCACCCCCCATCTTAGGGTTGAGAGCATGCCTGGATCTAAACCTAGTCAAGCTGGTCATGTCAGTACAGATCACAAATGTCATGGAGGAGTTTGCCGATGTGTTCGAGGGCATAGGGAAATTCCCAGGAGAATGCGACTTACACATTGACCCAGACGCCATGCCCGTTGTGTGCCCCCCCCGGAGGATCCCTTTCACACTGCGGGAACGACTGAAACGGGAGTTGGATGACATGGAGAAAAACGGCATAATCATCAAAGTAAAAGAACCCACAGAATGGGTAAACGGACTGGTGGTCGCAGAGAAGCGTACTGGGAAGCTCAGAGTATGCCTCGATCCTCGCGAATTAAACAAAGCCATCAAAAGACCTCATTACCCGCTTCCAACATTGGATGACATCACACCAAAGCTGGCAGGAGCACAGTACTTCAGTGTCATGGATGCTCGCTCAGGCTATTGGGCCATCCAACTAACCACCAAGTCATCGCTCCTCACCACCTTCAACACGACCTTTGGCAGGTACCGTTTTCTGCGCCTTCCTTTTGGGATAATATCAGCACAGGACATTTTCCAAAGGAAAATCGATGAGACGTATGAAGGGCTCAATGGAGTGGCAGCCATCGTGGATGACATCCTCGTGTTTGGCAGGACAAAGGAGGAACACGACGAGAACCTCCGTTCCATGCTTGAGCGCACACGAGAGCGAGGAGTACGTCTCAGTCCAGAGAAATGTGTCATAGGCGCCACAGAAGTGAGCTACTTTGGACACAAACTCACCCGGGAGGGCATCCAGCCAGACCCAAAGAAACTGCAGGCCATAAAGGACATGCCACCTCCTGAGAATAAGAATGAGCTTGAGACAATCCTTGGAATGGCGAACTACCTGTCCAGATTCGCACCACGACTATCAGAGGTGAACGCACCGCTGCGTCAGCTGCTCAAACAAGACTCAGAGTTCATCTGGGATCAGACCCACGACAGAGTCTTCCAGCAAATGAAAGATCTCATAACCAGAGAACCAGGCCCCATACTGGCATACTACGACACGACCAAGGAGCTACGGCTACAGGTAGATGCATCAAAGTATGGTTTGGGAGCTGTGTTAATGCAGGACGGACATCCAATAGCATATGCTTCAAAGACACTGACCCTAACAGAAGTCAACTATGCACAGATCGAAAAAGAGCTCTTTGCAGTGCTGTTTGGATGCAAGCGTTTCCACACGTACATATACGGCAGGAGAGTCATCGTAGAGTCGGACCACAAGCCGTTGGAGCACATACTGAAGAAACCAATCTCTGTAGCCCCTGCTCGTCTGCAGCGCATGCTGTTACAGCTGCAGAGATACGACATAGAGATCGTGCACTGGCCCGGAAAAGACATACCTGTGGCCGACACACTGTCCAGGAAACCATTGCCCGACCAAGACAGCACGCTGAGTGAAGGCATGGAGGACCAGATCCACTCGGTGATAAACAGCCTCCCAGTAAGTGACAAAAAACTCTCAGAGATACAGGCTGCAACAGGATGCGACCCGCAGCTCACCCTGCTGAAGCAAACTGTGCAGGATGGCTGGCCTGAGGACAGAAAAAAATGCCCCAAAACCCTTTTGGACTTCTGGACTTTCAGAGATGAAATTTCACACTCCCATGGCATCATCTTTAAAGGTGACAAAATTATAGTGCCAACAGCCCTAAGAAACAACATGCTGGAGAGAATCCACACTGGGCACATGGGGATTGAGAGGAGTAAGCAGAGAGCAAGGGACGCCCTCTTCTGGCCAGGCATGGGCAAGGACATAGCTGCCACGGTGGAAAACTGTTCCATATGTCAGGAGAGGCGCGCGGCGAATTCCAAAGAACCTCTCATCCCACACCAGATCCCTGAGAGACCATGGCAGGCAGTGGCCTCAGATCTCTTCACATGGCGTGGACAGGACTACTTGGTAGTTGTGGACTACTACAGCCGCTACTTTGAGGTCGAAAGGCTATTCTCTACCACTGCAGGGTCCGTCATCAAAAAGCTCAAGGCCATATTCGCCAGACATGGTATACCAGAGACGCTTATCTCAGATAACGGCCCACAATACAGCTCTCGAGAGTTCAAGGATTTTGCAGTCACATGGGACTTTGTCCACACGACCTCAAGTCCTTTGTACCCGCAAAGCAACGGCCTTGCCGAAAGAACAGTCAAGACGGCCAAATCAGTTCTGGATAAAGCTCATGCTCAGGGAGTAGATCCCTACCTGTCCCTATTGGAGCAAAGGAACACGCCAGTCGACAGCTTCAGGTCACCCGCGCAGCTCCTCATGAGTCGACGTCTACGCTCAGTGCTTCCTGTTACTGGATGCCACCTGGTACCTCGCATCATAAGCCCGACGGTTGTGCAAAAAACACGGATGGAAAGACAAGAGCATCAGAGGCGTTACTACAATCGCAGCGCCACACCACTACCGAGGCTGCAGCAGGGGGACCACATTCGCTTTCAGCACGAGTCCGGAGCCTGGAAACCGGCTGTCATCATCCGACCTGCAGAGACTGCCCGCTCTTTCGTGATCCGCACTGGCGAGGGACAGACTATACGGCGTAACCGACGGCACCTGAGAGGCGCCAAGGCGTCACCGGCACCTTCAGCACCAACATCCGATCTGGTAACCCAGCCAGATAGTGCGGCTCAACAACAAGCAGAGCCCCTGTCACTATCTAGAGACACTACAACACCAACCATGGACACTAGCCCTGCACTGACCACCAGATCAGGACGAGTGGTCAAACCGAGGGTTATTCTTGACCTGTGATGTAAAGGGTGTAGGCGGATCGCTGCCCTAACAAAAAACAAAAAGGAAACATGTCAAATGTCCATGTACTAATGAGTGCATATCCCACATCGCATTGTTGTTGTTAGTTTAGGCCGCAGTAATTTTACACATGGCAATGTTGAAAAACTGTTCCTTATCCTCAGGTTCGGGATGTTCTATTTTGAAATGTATACCAGCTGTGTCACTGGTGGGCATCTAAAAAAAAAGGGAGATGTTGTATTGCTGATAATGTTTGCACTCCGTGCTTACTGTCCCTTGTGGTCCACCGTAGTGGCAACGGGGAGTGTTTGCTGTCACGAAAGTGGGTGTGTTTTATGTTGAAATGGACGAGCGGCAATAAAGATAATGGTGGCTCACGAAGCAGATTATGAACACGTTATTCATAAGTTTGAGACAGAATATTACAATCATCAGGCTGAAACCAGCGTCGCTCGCTGTAACGATGACTTCAGCAGAAACTGTGGGCGTGTTCCTCACTGAGATACGTGACCATGATCGGAGCTGTTCCACCTCTCCAAACTCCATGGAAAGGAGCTTTAGTGCTCCCTTTAGAGTAGGATACACCAAAGCATCCTTGATGAAAGGAGAGGAGAAAACGCCATCCCATCCGACCATTCATGAAAAACATAACCAAAGCAGAGCAGATCATGTAAACGTTCATCATAACGTTCCATTTTCCATTTCAGCCATAAGGTGCTGATGTATTTCTAGTTTTTATCAGCAGCTGAACCCTGAACGTCACACTGCTGGAATACAAACTATTTCCTGTTGAGTGGTTCCTGCATGAAGAGCGTTCATTAGTAATGACTTTTGTTGTGTTACAGTCTGTTTACTTCAGGTCAGCTGGGATCAGTGATGATGGAGGAATTTTACAGGGAACGACCTCCACAGCAGGAAGATATAAGAACATGATATGGATTTCATTTTATAGTTGTATTGTAATTTATATACAGAAATGCAGCCAGTTGGCTTCAGTAAGAATCAGCAGAGAGAATATGTGACTCAAAAACACAGAAGAGCCTACTAACCAAAAATAATGCAGTGTGAGCTCATGTTCAGGAGAATCAGTCTGATAGAAGAAATACTTCTGAGCACCGTGCAAAGGTCTCAGGATTAGGACTTGGATGGAGCTCCGATTTATCCCGAGGAGAGCTGCATCATTACAAACTGAACTCTGTTACTATGGTTACTGTGGCACATGCATGAATGTGTGCAGCACTTAGTTTGAATAGCACAGGGCAATATTGAGACAATGTGACGCACTGGCAGATTTCGTGCAGTTTGCAGTAACCTGTGTGTGACAGAGTTTGAAGTGACGTTTAAAATTCTCTCCTGGGAGTGAAATAAACACGTGCATAAGGCCCAAAGTGCTGCTGTTCACAGCTGTCAGCACAGACTCTGTTTTTCTCTGTGAGGCAGTAAATCGGACCCAAATGTTCCTCCGGCTTTAAAATTCCCGCCTCTGTGGTGCAGGACGTTTACACAGGCTGTTCTCGTTCATATGACCTCCACCAAACAATAGAACACGCTGAGACAGAGGACGATGCACGTTTGTAGTTTCAACACGGCGGACATCCTCACACCGTCAAGGAGAGAGAGTGTGAGGTCGTTCCACTTCTCTTTTCCCTAGTCCTCAGCAGGAGGTGAGGAAAGGAGACAGATGTATGGTGAGGTAACACGTTCCTGCTGTATTTTACTTGCATCTATTTGAAGGAGTGAACGTAAACACAAATATTGTTATTTTATATGCAGGAAATAGGTTTAAATGTTAAACACATTTCTTCAAGTCAAAGACCGTTGAATATAATGTAATTTTTCCTTGATGCATAAAGTTAAAAGATTAAAACTAATAAAACAAGTTTTAAAAAGAGACTTTAAATATTTAATGATTGAAATAAATCACAAAAATCAACTCTTGATTTTATCTATAACTTTTGTTCTATTTTCAGTTTTTTTCACCCACATGCAGGTCACAGAAACAGCACTGCACGAACAGCCAATCACACATGGTACAGGACAGGGAGGACACGCCCCCTCTCCACAGCAGCAGGGATGATTATGCATGATGTCAGTAGTTACTATGATGTCATCACATTGCATCTCACACTGTAGAACAAGATGCATCATAACAGAAGAAATAAAAGAAATATAAAAACTAAAGCAACAAATATAAAGAATATGAAGAATAAAATATAAACAAAATAAAATGTAAAAACAAATAAACAAAAATATTAAAAACTGAAAATGTATTTTTAAAAGTTCTGATAAATTGAAAATGATGACATTTGATGTCCAAGCAGCAAAGTGATACATAAATCCTGGTCAACTTTTGTTTCATCACGAACACAGACGGTCGGCGTCCTGAGGGGGGCGCTGTGCCAAGGGTTCATTTTCTGAGTAACGTCTGTTAAACCTGCTGCTGTCAATAAAGTTTCTGCGTGTCACCATCAGCAGGTTCATAAAACACCATTGGATGCCACGCTGACTCATTAACATCAAACAGGAAAACAAGAAAGAAGTTTTGGCTCTCTGACGAGTCACTTCCTGTCTGGCGCACTCTTCCTCCTCCTTAGTCGGACCACTCCTGGTCCTCAGGCTCAGACTCCTCTTCTGATTCGCTGTATTCCACGGCAATACGTCGTGACAAGATGGTGGCAACGTCGTTTCCTGTCGGCTCTCGTTTCTTGGCCTCTTCCTGCTCGCGCTGCTCCTGAACCTTCCTCAGCTGGATCCCTGCAGACACGAGACATTGCATCAACACGCAGGACCACACCAATCCACACCAGATCACACACACATCTGTCGGACCACACCCACCAGGTCACCCTGGCCACACCCGCCCACACCAGACGAGCATCACCCAGTGACCACCTCTATAATCTGTGAACTGTCTGCGTCCTGACTGACCTCTGCGGATAGCGGCGAGGAGGTCACTGCGGGCGTCATTCATTGGCACGTTCAGTCCTGCGGCTAGCTTCCTGCCATCCGCCGCCGGGGGCACCGGGGGCGCAGCAGCAGAGGAGGGAGCTTGGCTGCTAGGACGGGAGGGGGAGGGGATGTAGTTAGCTGGGGGTATTGGTGGAGGGGAGGGGCTATAGGGGTGGGGCTGGGCAGCAGTGCCACCTGTGGATAGAAAAGAGCAGGAGCTCCTGATTTCACGTGGACATGCAAAAGCGCCATCAGAAACCAAAAAATAGCTGGGTGCTTGTTACCTTGGTTACCAGGCACAGCTGCAGGGTGCAATGGTGTTGCCATAGCAGCAATGTGGATGGAGCTGTTTGGAAACACCACCTGTCCTGCTGATGGCATGAGAGGTGGAGGCGGTGGAGGGGCCGGAGGGATTTGATGATCACTGAGGAGGGATGGAGGTTAAAGGTCAAACATGTATATGTGCATAATGATAGTGATTATAATTTGAAGTGTGTGTTTACTTGGCTTCCTTTGCCATGTTGGAACGTGCTCCGTTCTGATTGGCTGGACCAGTGAGCAGCTGTGGGCGATGCTGATGCTGATGCGGCTGGTTGCGGCCCAGAGAGTGCTGGCGAGCGGTTGCCGCGGATACTGCGGAGGTGGGTCTGAGGGCACGTTCCAATGACTGAGTTTGCCCAGACCCACTGGTCGCCATGTCAGCATGATCTTTTCTATCATGCCCATCGTGGTGAGGACTGGCCGGGAAGGAGAGGTCATCTGACATCCCTGACCTTTGGGGGAGGAGTTAAAGTTCTGATGTCAGCTTATTGGACTGGGAAGTAGGTGTGAACATGCAGGTGTTTACCTGTCGGGTGACACTGAGCCGTCAGATGTATGGTGAGGTGATGGCGTGACTCGAGCATCTGGGCGGAGCTCCTTGTCATAAGCCATCAGGTTCCACTCCTGCCGCCGGTTTCGCGCTTTCCGGACCTTCCCAAGAGAAACAGTAATGACAAGTAATGAGATTTAATGAAAGTTCACAAACTTATCAAAACATGCGACTTAACAAGTTTTAACCAAACACAAATTACTTCACCTTCTTCACCTCCCGCCCTGAGGACTCCTCCACATGTCTCTGCTCCTAGAAATAAATGACCTGTTAAAGCAGCACCTTATTTTCACATACATGGATGGATGATCGTGGTTGGATGCATGGATGATGGATGGATGATCATGGTTGGATGCATGGATGATCGTGGTTGGATGCGTGGATAGATGGATGTCGTGGTTGGATGCATGGATAGATGGATGGATGATTGTGGTTGGATGCGTGGATGGATGGATGATCGTGGTTGGATGCGTGGATAGATGGATGATCGTGGTTGGGTGCGTGGCTAGATGGATGGATGATCGTGGTTGGGCGCGTGGCTAGATGGATGGATGATCGTGGTTGGGCGCGTGGATAGATGGATGGATGATCGTGGTTGGGCGCGTGGATAGATGGATGGATGATCGTGGTTGGATGCGTGGATAGATGGATGGATGATCGTGGTTGTATGCGTGGATAGATGGATGATCGTGGTTGGATGCATGGATAGATAGATGGATGATCGTGGTTGGATGCGTGGATAGATGGATGGATGATCGTGGTTGGATGCGTGGATAGATGGATGATCGTGGTTGGATGCATGGATAGATAGATGGATGATCGTGGTTGGATGCGTGGATAGATGGATGATCGTGGTTGGATGCATGGATAGATGGATGGATGATCGTGGTTGGATACGTGGATAGATGGATGATCGTGGTTGTATGCGTGGATAGATGGATGATCGTGGTTGGATGCGTGGATAGATGGATGATCGTGGTTGGATGCGTGATAGATAGATGGATGATCGTGGTTGGATGCGTGGATAGATAGATGGATGATCGTGGTTGGATGCGTGGATAGATAGATGGATGATCGTGGTTGGATGCGTGGATAGATGGATGATCGTGGTTGGATGCGTGGATAGATGGATGATCGTGGTTGGATGCGTGGATAGATGGATGGATGATCGTGGTTGTATGCGTGGATAGATGGATGATCGTGGTTGGATGCGTGGATAGATGGATGGATGATCGTGGTTGTATGCGTGGATAGATGGATGATCGTGGTTGGATGCATGGATGATGGATGGATGATCATGGTTGGATGCATGGATGATCGTGGTTGGATGCGTGGATAGATGGATGTCGTGGTTGGATGCATGGATAGATGGATGGATGATTGTGGTTGGATGCGTGGATGGATGGATGATCGTGGTTGGATGCGTGGATAGATGGATGATCGTGGTTGGGTGCGTGGCTAGATGGATGGATGATCGTGGTTGGGCACGTGGATAGATGGATGGATGATCGTGGTTGGGCGCGTGGATAGATGGATGGATGATCGTGGTTGGATGCGTGGATAGATGGATGGATGATCGTGGTTGTATGCGTGGATAGATGGATGATCGTGGTTGGATGCATGGATAGATAGATGGATGATCGTGGTTGGATGCGTGGATAGATGGATGATCGTGGTTGGATGCATGGATAGATGGATGGATGATCGTGGTTGGATGCGTGGATAGATGGATGATCGTGGTTGGATGCGTGGATAGATGGATGATCGTGGTTGGATGCGTGGATAGATAGATGGATGATCGTGGTTGGATGCGTGGATAGATAGATGGATGATCGTGGTTGGATGCGTGGATAGATAGATGGATGATCGTGGTTGGATGCGTGGATAGATGGATGATCGTGGTTGGATGCGTGGATAGATGGATGGATGATCGTGGTTGTATGCGTGGATAGATGGATGATCGTGGTTGGATGCGTGGATAGATGGATGGATGATCGTGGTTGTATGCGTGGATAGATGGATGATCGTGGTTGGATGCGTGGATAGATGGATGATCATGGTTGGATGCGTGGATAGATGGATGGATGAACCTTCTGCCGTCTCTTCTCCTTGCGTTTGTTCTCGGTGGCCTGCAGCATCTTTTCCTTCCACAGGTTGAAGAAGTACGATGGGTCGGTGTAGAACTTCAGACCAGCCTTCTTGTCGTCCCTGCAGACACAACAACAAAAACTCTGAGTTTAAATTACCTGCAAGTAATTTAAACTCTTCCGCCTACAACCTGCAGGACATTGTGGGCGGAGTTTAAACTAACCTGTAGGCTGTCAGGATGTTGAGGGGTGGTGGCTTGTCACAGCGTTGGTACATCTCCAGCGCTGGATTAGGGATGGAGCTCCGTGACACCACCTGCTGGTCCTGAATGGTACTGCTTCTAAAAGCTTTCCGCATATTGATGTCCTGCAGCGAGACTGGAAGCACACGGAAGAGATACAGAATCTATAAACAGGTGGAGGCGCTGGATGGTCACATGATCTGAGGGCAGTGATTCTCACCAACCTTCCTCCACGGTGGAATCCAGCTGAGTGACCTTCACAGCCAGCAGGTCCACTCTCTCCTGCAGGCTGTTCATTCTCAGGTAAAAGCTGTTAGCCTCTGTGAACAGCTCGCCAAAAATGTCCTCCGCATGGCGACCTGCATGCCATCATCAGGAAGTAAGACATGTTATTACTACGCCGTGGACCGAGTGAGCTCACACAGACTTCTATCCACAGAAAACGACCCTAATTCAAATTCAAATTCAAATTTTATTTGTCACGTACACAGTCATACACAGTACGATATGTAGTGAAATGCTTGGACAACTGCTCGTGACCTAAAGAAAACAAAAAAGGAAAAGGCTATGAATAAGATAGGAAATAAATATGAAAAATTAAAAAGGGTAAATTTAACTAGGAAGGAATAAAATATAAATTAAGGTTAAAAATGAAATAACTGTACAACACAAATTAGAATGAAGGGTAAATTTAACTGGGAAGAATAAGATAAAGATAAATATATAAATTAAAGTTGAAAATAAAATAACTGTACAACAAAATACACAATACACAATATAGAACTATATAAGAATGTATGAAGAAATATAAATATAAATAAATATATACACAATAACAGCAGCTGTACAAGTATTAACCGGAAATGAAGAATATAGTGACCAGTGTTGTGCAAAACCAAAGTCCAGAAAGTCCAGTGTGTGTGTAAGAACTGTATGTGTGGGTCAGTACTGTGTGGTGGTGTGATTGAGAGACCGTATCGCCTGCGGGAAGAAGCTCCTCCTCAGTCTCTCTGTGTTGGTCTAAAGGTCAATTCTAACGAGCGACCAGGAGCTGTTCCTGCACCCATGCTCCCGTTAAGCAGAGCCACTCATAATGATTACGGCTTTGATTTTAATCTGATTTTATGAAGTTGAGCTCAGTTTTCTGGGAACACAAACATTCACCACGAGCTTCTGTCAGTGACAGGATGAATGTGTACACCTGCACACAGGTAACGCTCACACACAACTGACAGTCAAGGTTTTGAGAGGAGGTGTTTGTGTGTGTTTGGACTCCCACACCTGGGCTGTAGGCGGAGCTTCACTCCACGTATTTTTAGCATGTGATGAGAGCGATTCCTGCTTCAGTATGACCACAAAAATAAACTTCCTGTTTTATTCAGTCAGACTGAGACCAGAGGAGTCCTCTCCTACTGGGTCTCAGAGATCTACTGCCATCTTTATTTACAGTCTGTGATACTGGGTTCTCTGTTTTTACCTGGCTGCACTAAGCTGATTGGTTAGCTGTGGCTTAGGTTACTAACAGAAGCAAAATGAACAGAAAAGGTTTGAGCATCGATGGTGTCTCACTGCAGGAATGATCTCATCACATGATTTGCATTGAATAAACTTTATTAAACTGTAAATGCAGAGTGCATGGAGGTTAGCTGAAGCATCGGAAACCTTCAGCTCGTCCCCTCATCGAGAACCAGAGTTACAACGATAACCGAAACTTACTGAGTCCTCCCAGCTGTTTGATGACCGCAGCCAGCGTGCTGTTGGTGACGCACTCCAGCTCACTGGCGACCCCATCAGGCAGAGAGCCGCGGCACAGGTACCGAGGCTCGATGATTCGCTTCACCAGCGGCATGGCTCACCTGGAGACAGAGAGACGGATCACTTCCTGTTTCTCTCTCATTTAAACGCTGACGCTCCTTTGAAAAACTAGTTCATGCATTTATTACTTCCAGGCTGGACGACTGTAATTCATTATTATCTGGAAGTCCTAAAAACTCCCTGAAAAGCCTTCAGCTAATCCAAAATGCTGCAGCAAGAGTCCTGACAGGGACTAGAAAGAGAGAGCCGATTTCTCCTGTTTTGGCTTCCCTTCACTGGATTAAATAATCAGGCCCCATCTTATCTTAATGACCTTGTAGTACCATATCACCCTATTAGAGCACTTCGCTCTCGCTCTGCAGGCCTACTTGTTGTTCCTAGAGTATTTAAAAGTAGAATGGGAGGCAGAGCCTTCAGTTTTCAGGCCCCTCTTCTGTGGAACCAGCTTCCAGTTTGGATTCAGGAGACAGACACTATCTCTACTTTTAAGATTAGGCTTCAAACTTTCCTTTTTGCTAAAGCATATAGTTAGGGCTGGACCAGGTGACCCTGAATCCTCCCTTAGTTATGCTGCAATAGACGTAGGCTGCCGGGGATTCCCACGATGCACTGGGTGTTTCTTCTTCACTCACTATGTGTTAACAGACCTCTCTGCATTGAATCATATCTGTTATTAATCTCTGTCTCTCTTCCACAGCATGTCTTTATCCTGTCTTCCTTCTCTCACCAAAACTGGCCGCATGTTTACATGTTGACACAGTTTCTTCCCCCAGGTCGTCAGACTCCTGAACACTCAGTGACTGGAATGACACACACACCTTTGCACATGTTACTACCAAGCACTTATCTGCAGTATCTCACACACATCTATAGACACCAAGTTACTTTTTGCACAACGATCAGTATTTTGCACATTTCTTGTCTTGTATCTGTCTTGTCTCGTTTTGTTGCACTTTAAGTCCTGTGTTCATCAGTTATATGTCATATGTAACACCAGGGTGTCGGAGGAACACTGTCTCGTTCCACTCTGCACTGTACCACTGCACATGGTTGGAATGACAATAAGAGCCACTTGACTTGACTTTAACAGTTCCTCTTAGGATCCAACATCATTTAAGATAAATCACAACAGCGCAGCCTCAAAAACCGTTTGATGCTTCCAACCAAAACAACACAAAACACATATAAGGTACACATAAGGTAACAAACACAGGGCGCCGTATGATTGTGGAGTTTTACTATGAGTCTTTACAGTATGAAGCAGCTTGAGGTGACTACTGTTGGGATTTAATGCTCTATAAATAAAATGAATTCAATCAACTTCAGACTCTGCTGATAAATACTGATCAAAACTATGAGATCAGATCAAATCAGTGAGTTCCTACTAAAGCTGGGCAACCACTGCGATTTTTTCAGTAGCGTTATTCAGCTCCTGCTCAAACTGTACGATTGACTCGCAGGGGTTAGAAGTTGGTAGGTCACGATGCAGGTCTCACACTATACGGCCCGACGCTCTGATGCGACCTGAGTGCTCACACTGTGCGTCCATAACATGAAGGTAATCTGTGATTGAGCAGCAACGTAAATCCAACCATTTTCACGGTTGTTGTGGTCGTGATGATTTTGTGAGGCCACATGGAAAAGGCTCGGATGAGCGAAAGTTCTACAAGTGCCTCCATCGCTTGTGTCCAGATCACACGCTGCACTGCTGTGCTTCTCAAGGTTCAAGGTTCAAGGTTCTTTATTTGTCACATGCATAGTTATAAAAGTATAACACACAGTTAAATGTAGCCTGACACGCTCCTCGACATGTGCAAAAAAATTGGGGGGGGGGGGGGGGGGGGGTGTAGAGGAAAAACATTATATACACACATATATATATATACATACACATATATATAGTATATACATTGGGTGAATGTGCAGTAGTAGCAGCAAGCAGGTGAATTCTGTACATTAATATGAATAGATATCTGACTATTTTACAGGATAGACAATATAAACATATTTAAAATTAAAGGAATTGAAATGTACATTGTGCCTTGGTTTAGTGTCTGGAAGAGTCCTGTCTCAGTCAGTTATAGATGATGTGAGAGGGCGGGTGTGTGTGTTTAGGGCACGGATGGCTTGGGGATAGAAGCTCCTCTTGAGTCTCTCTGTCCTTGCCCGTCTTTTTCACCGACGTTTATGTGTTTGCGCGTGCGCAGTGTGAGAAGCTGCGGTGACACCCTCACGACGGTCGTGAGGTGATGATTGGGAGCTGGTCGTGAGGTGTTAATCGCATCTCGTTAACCCACGTATACTACATGACGCACGATGAAGGCCAAAATCGGGCCGATCACCAAAACGGTCGCACGACTCAAAAATCGGCTCAAAATGGGCCAAAAATCGCAGAGTGTGAGCCCAGCTAGTACAGCAGCTCCTCTCATGTACAACAACAGGTGATTACAGTCATGCACCATGACATCACTGCCTGACCTCTGACCCCCAGCTGTGCTGAGTTCTCACCGGGAAACTGCTCAGATTACACCTTCATCACCCTCATCATCATCCTCAGTAACCGACAGTGATTGATTGGCTGCCGGTCCTCAGTGGTGCAGAGGAATCTGTGTGTGTGTGTGTGTGTGTGTGAATGCTATCTCAGAGGCAGCGCCATGGAAACAGCACATTATGCTCTGCTGCCCACAGACAGCACCATGGTTACTGTTGCTAGGAGACAGTGGGAGGTCGTGCATCCCTTCACACAGCCATGAATAGAATGTAATCAGATTACTGTAACTACCATCTGCTGTTTCTAAAGCTGTACGATAGATACCTGTTAATCAGTGACAGCCAATCAGAGTCCTTCCTGGATTGTCTGTTACTACAGACTGATGTCATTTAACTGCTCCAACAGCACAAACACAGTCCAGAGGTCCAGTTCAGGTGAAGCTATCTGTCAGTCAGAGAGGCCACGCCCCTAATGATGCAAACTTGAAGCTTTAATTTTAACAGTTGAGTTATAAAAACATCCTCGTGTGTGTGTGTGTGTGTGTGTGTGTGTGTGTGTGTGTGTGTGTGTGTGCGCGCGCGCGCGCGGTTCCTCCAGCCTCGAGTCTGGACTCCACTTCCCAGGAGTCCACTCAGGCGAGAGTGATGTCAATTTCATCATCAGCTGATCTACTCCAGAACTCCTGTCGGAGAACCACGTGACCCACAGAACCCCCTGCTGTCTGCAGATATCTCAAGACTCATGACGTCATGTCTCACAGGTGCACTTGCAGTTACGCGCACACTTGCAGAAATGAGTGCGTGACCAAATGCAGTGTGTGTGTGTGCGCTGATCAATAGCCGATGACGTCAGGGTCGGATATTATCACCATCATCTTCCTCAAAAACAGACGGTGTTTGATTGGCTCCTATCGTCAGTAGCGTGGATAGTGTGTTTGTGTGTGCGTGTCAGAGAGACCCTCACCCACGCGGATCGATCATGGTAACGCTTTCAAACCGATAGGACGGATCGATCAGACTCACCGGGCTCTGGCGGTTCCACTCCGGTTCGTTCCACTGAAGCTGCCTCGTCACAGAGCAGCGCGCGGCGGACTCCTCATCCTCCTCCGACCGGGATGAAGGCTGGAGAGGCGGGGGCGGGGCTGGACCCGGCTTCTGTCCGCAGTCACGGAGCTGCAGCGCCGCCTGCTGACTGCGCGCTGTGACACGTTTACCACAAATCCGCGTGAACGTGCACACCTGCGCACAGAGGTAACGAGCTTGTGTGTGTGTGTGTTTGATTTTTGCTGCAGACTCACACTGAAGCCTGGACTGTGATTAGCGGTCAGACTGAGGCTGATCATGTGACAGCCTCATCTCGGCCCCCTCCCACACAGCCTTAATTGGTCAGTTCATTCTGACCAGCAGTCGGGAGACGTGTGTCCGAACTCTGAGTGCTCTTTGACTCCACAGGAAGCACACCCACCCACACCCGCCTACCATCATCCAGCAGGTATGCAGCTGCTCTGTGTGAGCTCATGCTCCTGTGAGTCTCCATCAGAGGAGCCGTAGATGATCGCTTTGTCCTCCACCTGTGGAGGCTCTCTGAGCTGAACTCTCCCCTCCTTCAGCTCAGAGACCCTCAGCCTCTGTGAGAGCAGCTTTCTGCTCCCGTCATCACACTACTCCACCCCATTGAGACGACTCCAGCTGGAGACCCACGCTCCACAGGATTCAAGCCTCAAATCATTTCCTGCGTGTCCTCTACGACTTCCTGTCCAGTGCCTGGACAGAGAACGGCCAACATTCAAAAAACGACACTTTTGTTTGCTCCTAAAAAACTTTATTGAAACATGTGACTCAATCAAATTCACACTGAGTGGTTATCAAAACTGAGACTTTATATAAAACATCATCAGGGTTTTATGGGCTCTTCCTCTCCTCGTGGTCACACACAGGTGTCTAACGCTAACCTCCACTCCTCGCTCACCAAACAGAACGGTGCGAGCACTCGATGGGGCGGAGTCTCTATAGACCAGACTTAACGAGGATCGATATTTCAGTCGTCCATCAGAGTCTCTCGCATTCAAAGCCAGAACTGGTCTCAGAGGGGCGGGGCATGTCGATGTAGAACACCTCCTTGTTGACGGGTGGCGGCGTGGATGGCGGACTCACTGTCCCCGAGTCCTGGGTCAGGGCCTCGTGGGGATGGTTCACTAACGAGTACTTCTTTTCAGGCCGGCTCAGATGAACTTTGAATCTGGCCCCGCCTCCTGTGGCAAGACGACCGTCAACCTTGGGTTTGAAACGCTTCAGCTTGACGGTGTCTTTGGCGTCACGCGTGCACGGCAGCAGGACCGCCACGTCTTTGCGGAATTTGGAGCTGAGACCAAAGTAGATGAGCGGGTTGTAGAAACTGGCAGATTTGGCAAAGAGGCGGGTGAAGATGCTGGTGAGGTTGGGCACGTGGAAACCCCAGGCGGACCACATGGACACCACGGCGTACGGCGACCAGGCCAGGATAAAGGCTGTGCAGATCACTATGGAAACCTGCAGAGACAGAGAAAGTGATCGAACTTCCCGAACGGCACTCTGGTGGGCAGGAGATGACAGCGACAAACACTCACGACGGTCACGTCTCTCTCGATCTTCCGCTGGCGGTCGGTCAGGTCTCCCTCGGCCGACAGCGCGTTGCCTCGCTTCACCGTGTTGATGATGGACACGTAGCAGAACAGCATGACGAGCACGGGGATGAAGAAGCAGCACACAAAGATGGAGACGATGTAGGACTTGTAGACGCTCGAGTAGTTTGCCTTGGCCCAGTCAATCTCACAGGTCCCATAGCCGCGATCTGCACAGACGACAGACACTGTCACTAAAGGAAGGCCTTCCACTGCTCACTTCCTGTTCTATAAGGGCGCAGCGGACCCCTGACAGACCAATCAGCACGCGGCAGCAGGACACTGGTGTTTTATGGTCCCTGCTTTATCTGAGCCTCATTCACTCTAACGCACCGCCCTGGAGAGACCTGCAGCCACTTCCTGTACTGTGAGGGGGTCAGGGGTCAGAGGTCAGGGTATTCTTGCCTGTGTAGCTGCCCCAGCCGAGCAGCGGCGCCCCGGACCAGAATCCAGCTGCGATCCAGATGAGCGACAGACACACGAACACACTGGTCCTGGTGATGTGATGCGCTGAAACACACACACTCACTCAGGTGACATGGTAATAACATGTTAACACTATGATGGTGAACACCTGATGGGCGGACCTCTGACCTCGGCTTGGGTGGCATCCTTTGATGTAGCGTGTGATGCTGATCACGGTCAGCGTGTAGATGCTGCTCAGACCGAACACCAGCGTGAAGAACCCGTCCACCTGCGTGAGAACACATCACAGGTGAGCCCGTCACGTCCCACCACAGGCTGAGTCTGAGCTGGGACGTCAGTACCTGGCAGGTCCAGATGGAGGAGATGAGGTAGCCGCTGTCCTGGAAGACGTTGAAGATCTCGATGATTCCTCTGGAGTATCCGAACACGGAGATGCTGGCGTCTGAGACGGCGAGGTTATAGGTCAGGTAGTCGGTGGGCAGCAGCGAGGCTCTCTGCCTGTAGAGGACGAAGAGGACGATGCTGTTCCCGAACCAGGACATCCATCCTGGAAACACACAGGTGCATACAGGTACTTCAGTGTGTACAGTAAGTACACAGTGTACACACAGTACTACACAGGAGCAGCTGAGGGTAATCCAGCAGGTCACTACTAAGAACACTTAAAGTGCAGCTGATGTCCAGCAGACAGGTGAGAGCGACACCTGCTCTGTTACCCACAGCCAGAGAAGCTCATCAAAGCTGCTGCAGCTGAGAGTGCTGCTGTGCCCACAGCATGATCAGAGTATTGATCGCTGATCACTGACAGACTGAAGCCAAATAACATCACACAGATGCAGGACACAACGATGACACAGCACATGTGTATCTGTGTGTGTGTTTGTCTGTGTCTGTGTGTCTGATTGTGTGTGTGTGTGTGTGTGTGTCTGTGAGTCTGTGTGTGTGTGTGTATCTGTGTGTGTGTCTGTTTGTTTTTGTCTGTATGTGTGTCTGATTGTGTGTGTGTGTGTGAATGTGTGCGTGCGCGCTCACCCAGCAGCAGTAGGTAGACTCCTATGATGGTCTCCCCCTGGTCAGTCAGGGGGGGATCTCGCCCCCCTCCCAGGATGAAGCTGTGGTTCCTCCAGGGGGGGCCGCCGGCTGCAGCGCCGCTGAGCGACATGTTGCGTGTGGCGTGTAAATGGCGTGTGTTCTGCAAGTACCGCCGGACTCTGCAGCTAATCTGAGGTGAGATTACAGGCTGATCCTGGTTCAGCACTAGTGACTCCAAAGCAGCACCCAGCAGGCCCCAGCTCACTGATTGGCTGAAGGAGTGATGATGTAATAAACTCATTAAAGGATTCAGACTGATCTCTGCTGATGTATTGATCTGACTTCAGTCTGGAAAGTAACTCAGTACGTTTAGTGTACTGTGAAGTACTCCTTTGAGGTACTTTCACTTTAGTACTGAGAAATCTGGACGCTGCATGAAAACAGACATTTCATCACAGGTGACGGGGGCGGAGCCATGAACAGTCTGATGAAATCTGATGGTTTTTATTTCAATTTCTTTTTTCATGTTGTTCTTTTTCATCTTTTATTATTTCCCATGTTTGTGTTTTTTCTTTATAACTTTTCATTTTACTACTCTAGAACATCATTCAGATTTCATGTTACTGAGGTCATGGTTTGACCCCACAGTCAAAGGTCAAAGTTCAGATGGTTTAGCTCACTCATCTCTCTCATTCTCTGGGCTGGAATTTTATGTATTTGAGTCTGAATAGAGAGCACCATCATGAGGACCTGAGCGCTCTCACGGGGCGTTGCATGTTATCGGGATGTTTGGTTTAGGTTGCTGAGCATGTTCTTTCAGTTTTTCCTGCCGTGGAGCAGGTCATTCCTCCATGTTCCTCGTGTCATATATAAAAGCAGGTGTAACGCTGCGACCCGACACTCGAATCTAATCTATGAAATCTTTTCACTTTTTTATTTGTGTTATTGATTATTGTCATATTGGCACAGCTGGGCTTCCACAGTCGTCCTCCTATCTCCACGTGCTGCAGCTGTTCAGGCTGGAGGTGTGCAGGAAGAAGGATGACCATATAAGGAGAGGCGGGGCCATAAAAGGAAACGCGTTCTTTATATGGAGAAAGGTGTCCCGGTCGTACAGCCCAGAACTGCGTATCATTGCGCACAAGCTTCGGTAAGTTCGCACCTGTCCGCACCAGACCATAAAGACTCCCTACCCCGACACTTCCGGTGAGAGGTAAGGCGATTCCGAGCCGCGGGGTGGCTGCAGTGGGTGTGAAGTGCCGGACTACCTGTCAGAGCGGACGGATATCTGCGGAAGCTGTCCGTCATTTCCTTATGTGGAGCGGAGTGATCCGTGGGGGGCCGGGCCTCGCTGCTCTGTGAAAACAACTTCACAACTTTTTCTAATTTCTGATCGATCCGGATCGATTTCCTGCGGAAAGTGTGCCCGGCGGCTTCCCCTCACGGCCCGCGGGCTCCCGGAGCTTTCTAACGGACTCACCGGGCGACCTGTCGCTGTAGAGCCGCTGAGCGCTTAGCCTAGCCCCGTTAGCCACGCAGCTAGCGGTGCGGCTAGTCGACCCCGACCCGGCGCGGAGCTCCGAGCCCCGCCGAGGGTCTCTCCGGCGCACCCGGAGGATCCATCTTCCGGGCCCGGTGGGAGGGACGCTGATAAGGATGCTGGCGGGCAGCGGGGCCGAGATGGGCTCCAGAACCTTACCTGGACGCATGAGCAGCACAGACACAGCCGGACCGGAACCGGACACGGCCCGTGAGACTGGCGAGGGGGCGCCGGAGGACCGGGACTACAGCGCCGAGGGGGCGTTCAGCGGCTCCGACCAGGACTCCGACTCCGCGGAGGACGATGACACGGGGGGCCTGGGTGGGGACCGGAGGGGCGTGAAGCGGGAGAGGAGCGAGCGGGAGGTCGGGCATCAGGCGGCGCAGAGCTCCGGAGGCCTCAGCGGGGCGTACAGTGGTCTGAGGCCCGGGGCGGCGGGGGTGAAGCCCGGCAAGAAGACCCGAGGCAGGGTGAAGATCAAGATGGAGTTCATAGACAACAAGCTGCGGAGGTACACCACCTTCAGCAAGAGGAAGACCGGCATCATGAAGAAGGTGAGAGGCAGCAGGGGTCAGAGGTCAGCTGTGGGTTTACTCTGACATTGAAATTTTCACGTTTCGTCTCAATCTAAGCTTCTAAAATCCAAAAGTATATGAAAGCTTCACCTGCCACAGAGCACAGGTGTATCATCACCCTGTTCTCACCTGCAGAGCTTCACCTGGAGGCTCGGGAGCAGGTGGAGGCTAAAAAGGGTGACGTTGTACCAGCTCAGGTCTGCAGGTGTGTCTGAGCGTTCAGTAAGGTTCTTTAGGAGCGTCTCACCTGTAGACAGGTGAAGTTTGGCTGGAGCCAGCAGGGTGCAGCAGGTAGAATCAGTCAATAAAAATCAAAGTAGAATACAGTAGAGCTCAGTGAGTAAAACTCAATAAATACAGATGAGCCACTGTCTCTGCTTTCAGCTCAGTTTATCTGACAGGTGAGGTTAGTGGTACAGCATCAGTCAGCTGTTCACTCCAGGAACTGCACCATGTCTGCAGGTGTGTTTAGACCGATAGCGTGTTCACCTGTTGTACCTGCTCCCCCACCCAGGCGTACGAGCTGTCCACGCTCACAGGTACGCAGGTGTTGCTGCTTGTTGCCAGCGAGACGGGCCACGTGTACACCTTCGCCACGAGGAAGCTGCAGCCGATGATCACGTCAGAGACGGGGAAAGCTCTGATCCAGACCTGCCTGAACTCGCCAGACTCGCCGCCGCGCTCCGACCCCTCCTCCGACCAGAGGATGAGCGCCACGGGCTTCGAGGAGACCGACCTCAGCTATCAGGTGTCAGAAGCTGACGGCTGCTCCGAGGCTGCCAAGGTAGCGTCCAGGTGCTGTTACTTAAATGTCGGGATCAGCGCTTTTAGCCCCGCTCCTTAAATACAGATGTCGTGTGTCTGCAGGATCTGGTCAAACCGGCCTTCAGCCTGGCCAGCTCCTCCTCCTCCTCCACCTCCACATCCTGCTCCTCTTCATCCTCAGCGTCCCTGCAGGTGCAGACCAGCGCCCCCACCTGGCAGCCGCCGTCCTCGACCGCCAATGGGACGCTGCTGAAGACATCAGCCGGGGTGGTGCTTCCTGGAGGCTTTACTTTGATGTCAGGTAGGTGGGCGGAGTCAACTGCTGACACAAGGCTCGTGTTTGTGTTGTTTCTTAGCTGGCAGGTAAAAGTAAACATTTCAATGGCCACCAGAGCACCTGCTGGTCTTTCACCTGTCCACACACTTTTGGCTTTCCTGCTGCTTTTATTCAGCTAATCTGTCTCTGGACCCACCCCTTGACCTGTCTGCAGGTGGCTCGCTGCCTCCGGGTGCACACACCATCCCCCTCAGCCAGCTGCAGGGCCAGTCTTTGGCCATCCAGGGCCCCGTGGCCCCAGGCCCCACCCCCACGCTGCATGCTCCACCCACACAGCCAGCTACGTTGCTGCGGCTTCCTGCCACCGTGTCGCTGTCAGGTCAGCACACTGCTACGCCGTCCTCCTGTCAATCGGTGCGTTTTCCTTAGCTTGCCTGCCAACAGGTGAATGTTAGCTCCGCCCTCTTTGTGTCATCAGGACCTGGAGTCTCTCAGCAGCTGCAGACAATCCAAGTACAGACCAGCAGCCAGCAGGCAACCGCCAATCACAGCAGCTCTGACATGCAGAGCCCCGCCTCCTCCACAGGTATGGACACAAAGACACGTTCCGTAACGGGTTAACGTAGCATCGCCAACCTGACCATCTTCCTCTCTCTGCAGCAAGTCTTCCCGTCTCCATCGTCTCCTCCCCTTCCTCCTCCTCTTCCTCGGTAGCAGGTCACATGATGTACCCAGGCAGTCACACGGTGATGTATGCCGCACCAACGCCCTCGCTGGGCGACGGCAGCCTCACAGTCCTCAACACCTTCTCTCCAGCAGGCCACACCCAGTCACATGACCCAGGTGACCGACTGTTAATATTTGCTGAAATGAAAACGTTTTCAGAAAAACCACAAACTCTTTTCTTCTTTCAGCCGCCGTGCCGCAGGTCTTCCTCACCTCTCTTCCTCCAGGCACCACTCAGATCCCAGTTTCTGCAGTCCAGCTGCACCCGGTACCACAACACGCCAACTGCACACCAACTGCACATGACACATTAATGACACGTTCACGCACATCCCTGCAGGCGGCCGTTAACATCGAGCCAAGTCAGTTTTACTTGTAAAGCACGTTTAAAAGACATCGAGTGTCGGCAGCGTGCTGAACAGGGAGACAATGTAACCAAACACGAGATAAACGAGGTCAAAAGATTACAAAACGTTTATGTACACACAAGTATGTGAATGTTTGTAAACATGGCTGCGCTCACTGCAGTGACACTTTGTTTGTTTGTTTGTTTGTTTAGATGGTCATCAGTCAACAGAGCAGCAACAACCTGACCGAGCTGCAGGTCGTCAGTCTGGACGTCCACCAATCAAAAGACGACTGAGATGAACGCAGATGATTAGTTTCCTCCTTTGTTGCGACGGTTTGATGGACTTCGTGTTTACGTGTTTGTGTTGATCATGTAAACAAAAACATGTCGTCATCAGTTGGTACTTCCTGGAACGCCGACCCGATGTCCAGGTCAATGTAGTGATGATGTCACTCTGCCAGGCGTCTTTCATTTGAGATGAAGAAAGTGCCAAAAGTGTGCGGACGCTCGTTTGTGTGGCGGTATCGCGCGCGGTGACACACGGACAGCAGGAACACCAGGAGCATCACTTCCTGTATGGACCTTTCAAAGTAAAACCTGGATCTGTATTCTCTGAACGTTCATCTTTGAATTGCAGAAATGTGAAAATGATTTCAGTTGTTATTAAAATGTTTCATGTGAACGGCTGAGGATTGATAATCATTTCGTTCTATGGCGAGCTGACCCTCCAACAGACAGACACGACCAATACGACACACGAAGAAGAAGCAATGACGGGCAGGTAAGAGTGAGAGCAGTTAAGAAAGTGCTTCTGCTCAAATTTATAGTTTTTACACAAACAACCAATCATATTCACCCGTCAGCGGTGAAAGGATGAGGTCACATGGGGGCGGGGTGGACTTTGACGTTTGTGAAAGAAGCGATGTGGGAGTTCTTACCACAGGTGCATCCAGGATGCCGCCAGTATTTGTAAGCTAGTTTGCATTTAGCAGTGATTGGTGGACGACTGTCAGCTGACCTGGAACCTGCACAATGACATGAGTTCAGCAAAGCCAAGATTGTCTTATCCTGACATCATCATCAGGAGCAGCGGCCTGCACTACCATGTATCCAGCTACCCTACACTCTGTACCACAAAGGTGCTTCCCTTCTCACCGGGGTAAGTTGCCATGGTAACCCATGATGCGAACAGGTTAGGTTCGAGGAAGGCCTGAGGTCTGTTTCGCTGACGAGCAGCATCGATTATAACACAGCTTTATTGGCAGCACACAGATTTGCAGCAGTGTTATTGTTCTGTGCACACTAACATCTGATCCTGCTGCACAGACTGAGCCCAGGTTTGACTTCAGCAGTGAGTCTGCAGCTCGACCATCACGTGCAGCGTGTGGAACCAAAGATCTCAGATGTGGACTCATCAGCCTAAAGCACAGATGGTCTAATGTCCACTCCTTGTGTTTTTTGGTCCAAACAAATCTGTTCTGCTTGTTGCATTTCCTTAGTCGTGGTTTTTCAGCGGCTATTTGACCGTAAAGGCCTGATTCACAGTCTCCTCTGAACATGTAGAGATGTGTCTGCTGCTGGAGCTCTGTGTGGCATTTATCTGGGCTCTGATCTGAGCTGCTGTTAACTTGTGATTTCTGAGGCTGGTGACTCGGATGAATGTGTCCTCAGCAGCAGAGGGACTCTTGGTCTTCCTTTCCTGGGGCGTCCTCATGTGAGACAGTTTCATCGTAGTCTTGATGGTTTCTGTGACTGCACTTGGGGCCACATTCAAAGTTTTAGCAATTTTCCAGACTGACTGACCTTCAGTTCTTAAAGTAATGCTGGACTGTTGTTTCTCTTTACTTAGCTGATTGGTTCTAATATTTATTCTAACAGTTGTCAAACAGGATGTCAGCTGTGTACCCACTTGACTGCTTCATAACACAACTGATGGTCCCAGCTCCACCAGTGCACCCTGACAGGCACACCTGTGAGGTGAAACCATTTCAGGTTACATCAGGAAGCTCACTGAGAGAAGGCCGAGGGTTTGCAGCGCTGTCAACAAAGTGAAGGGTGGAAGCTAAAATACAGTGGCGTGCAAAAGTATTCGGCCCCCTTGAACTTTCCCACATTTTGTCACATTACAGCCACAAACATGAATCAATGTTATTGGAATTCCACGTGAAAGACCAACACAAAGTGGTGCACACGTGAGCAGTGGAACAGAAATCATACATGATTCCAAACATGTTTTACAAATAAATAACTGAACAGTGGGGTGTGTGTAATTATTCAGCCTTTATTCTGACTTTGATATTAGATAAAATGAATATTGATAAAGTTTACCTTTATGTACAGAATCTGAATATCGCAAAATATTCTAAACATTTGCAATAATATCGTATCGTGGGATGTATGGTGATTCCCACCTCTAATGTCAAGTGTTGTACTGAACGTTCAAGGATGATAAAACATAATGTGATTATCCGGGCCGGGTCACCGGGTCCTCAGCTGAGGAGCCCAGACCTCGCTCTCCCCGCCCACCTCCTCCAGCTTGTCCGGGGGAACACCGAGGCGTTCCCAGGCCAGCGTGTCCTGGGTCTGCCCCAGGGCCTCCTTAACCGTGGGACATGCCTGAACACCTCACCCTGGAGGCGTTTAATTTGTATGTCAGCCAAATTAAAAACAGTAAGTTACCATAAATTGTTTTTTAATTTAGAACTTTGTTAGTGTCAGTGGAGAAACATTTAGAGTTGCTCACTCAGAAAAGTCCAGTTCTTAGTACTGTGTACTCAGTGAATACTTTGTCCTAACCAAGTCACCTTAAGTACATTTTTATTTTTTTGAGGCAACAAATTTGCATAATTTTTTGGAGTTCTGACAACAAATGAGATTGTTCAATCAGTACTTTTACTGCAGTATTGTCAGCACTAGTGCGTGTACTTCTACTGCAGTACAGAACATCTCTACTTTTGCCTCCTGTGATGCAGGCAGATGGGAAACCTCGGACAATTTAGCAGTTGTAGTTCTTTTAAATAAAGCTGCTTCAGTGTGACCTCACAAACAAACTTTATTTAAACATCCAGATTATCTCGTGTCTTTCCTGATATCGCTCCATATTGTGACAGATGCCAAACTGCTGAAGCCTCACTGATCCACATGTACTGGTCTTGTCCCAGTCTCCTTCAGTTCCTGACAGAGGTTTTTCATACCCTGTCCAGGATTCTCAGAGTGACACTGGCCCCGACCCTCTTCTTGCTCTGTTTGGCATCAGTGGGAATGAGGTGCCTCTAAAAGACGGGAGCCATCATTCACCCTCCAGGTGGAGGGATGCTGCCTCTCCCACTCACACACACGGGGGTTATATGACCTCATGTCGTGTCATGCGGGGTCGTTTCCTTGATGCATTTCCAAATCTATACCAATTTTTCAGGTTCATGCACCTGCCTCATGTCAGCTGTGGAAATACAGTGACCTGGGGGGAATGAATGGGATTATTTTGCAGGGACTTTGTTATCTGGGGAAACACTTTATTTATTTTTACACATATACAGTAGATGTGTCTGTGTATTTATTTTCTTTATTTTCCTTTCCCCCCTAAATTCTACAGCCTTAAGTGTACGGACTAATGACCCCAAATGTACAAACTATCCTTCTCTTCTCCTTTTGTTTATATGTATAAAGAAAAAACTCTTAATAAAAAACATTATTTAAAAAACCTCATTTAAACAACAGAGTAAAAAAGTTTATAAAGGGGTAAAATCATCGGAGTATTTGGTGATTTTATACAACAGCAGCATCAGTCCTCAGCTCCTTCCTGTCACCTGGCTGCACAGGTGACCTCTTTCACATTTACCAGACTGTTAGTTTACACTTTTGTGGTTTGTTTATGTTTGATTACGTCATCACCTACAGGCTGCCCAGTGTAGCGGCTGACGTGATGACATCACACCTGTCAGTGTGTCTCAGGGTCCAGTTTAAATCCTTCAAAAACAGAAGAGCGATACAGAAACATTTAGCTTTACTCAGGTTTTATGGAAACATATCGTTAGTTTCATCTCTGACAGCATCTGATCAGAATTTGTACTTTTTTTTACCAAAACGTGTTATTTGGTTTTACTGACTTTAGTGAGAAAGACTCTCGTGCTTTTCCCTCATCGATCAAACTCCACATCTGTAAATGTAAGCTGTCCACTCTCAGGACAGAAACAGAAAGTTTGTTCCTGTCTCAACAAGAAAGATTTAAAAACATGAATATTTGTAATATTTTAATGTCTTATTTAATTATTCAGTGTGTCTGTGTTACTTTCCCCCGTTTAATCTGTATTTCTATCCTGTGTGTTTACAGTTGTACAATGAGATACAGAGCATCTCCAACCAGTGGCGTGTCTAGAAAATGTTTGTTGGGGGGGCCAGGTAGGGGCACAGATTTGGAGAAGGGTGGCAGATTTAATTGGCAGATAATGTTTAAAAAAAAAATTCTACCAACCGTTCACCATAATTCAATAACCCTATAAACCTAATAACTAAATGCACTTTTAACTCTTATTAGAATGAGATTTTAACCACTACGGTGCAAAGTTTTTAGATACTGCGTTGATAAAGTACAAGAGATACAATCAGTCAGTGTTTATTCAGCAGTCAAGGACATCAATATTTGCATAGTATTTTTATTGACATGTAGTGCACATATGTTTTGGGCAAAAACATTTTTGAAAATTAAAATACGAACATTCGTAACAAACAATTGACAAATTAGCCAATGCAAAACTTTCTCTGCCTGTTAAAAAAAGAAGATAATCTTCTCACAAACTGGTGTTTGATTTTGAAACAGGAAAAAAGTGGGGAAACAACTGAAAAGACTAACATTTGAATAAAACCTGAAAGCAAGTAAATACTTTCTATGCTGCCTTATGGTAAACTTTGGTAATATTGATAAAGAACAACACTGGCTGATGATGAAATACAGTCAGCTGGCATGGTGACACTGCCAGTATTAACCTGCAGGGCTGGACTGGGACAGAAAAATTGGGCATTTTTACTACAGACCGACCCACCAGGTAGTAAAGCCATAAAGACTTTGACTGAAAACAAACCCTGTTGTGACAGTGATGTACAGTCTTGTTGGTATATGTATGATTTCTATACATTTTACGTCAGATAAAAACTTTGGTTGTAAGATTTAGATAATTATTTAATAAAAACTAGGTATTTTAAATGAGAATAAGAAAGAAAAGTATTTCTTTGTGCCCCACCTTTCCCTGTTAATGCCCTACCTGGCCCCCTGGCAAAACTTTGCTAGACCCGCCCCTGCACAGTTACCAGCTGTCAGCTACATAAAAAGGATCCTGGTGTTATTTGTCTCTCAGAAACAGTTCATAACTTCCCTTCAACTCATCCATGTCACCTAAAAGGTAAACCTGTTTCTCCATCACCTGTTCAGCTCTGATGATCCAGTAAGGACATCTCCTGGTTTCATCTTCATGTTTCCCTCTCACCACATATCTAAACAGACATCATGACCAGCAGCTTTACAGCTGTGGCTCCAGCAAACATCAGCTGATACTAGAAATTAATATTAAATACATTCTAACAACAGCTGATCAAGCTTAAACGTGCTGCTGTTGTTTAGCGCGACATCTGCTGGTTTCCTGTTTCTGGCGCAAAGTGGTCGATAAACAAACAAGAGAGAAAAGCCGATCAGCTGATCACTGATCAGTTTCATGATTGAAGTAGAAACAGGAGAGGCAGGGGGAGAGAATGAGAGAAGAAGAGGCAGCTGTGCAGCGTTACGACAGAATAAATCCAGCTTTGTGTCTTTTTTTCATTATAGCGAAAGTTCGGGACAAACTGCGTCTCTTCTCAGCTCAATACGAAACGTGTAATATTTTCTCTGAATGAGGGACCATTCCATTTTTTTAAGGAGCCGTTGGCAACTCTACTAACCTTATGAATAAAATAAAGTTCACTATCAGTAACATCATAGCACCCACCCAGCTGTATAGAAACTCTGTCAAACTGGCTAGAACGCAGTATGAGTTATTGCAACTGACAGTAAAAAGTCAGCAACATGAAAATAAACTCCACCTAAACTTGGTTTATATCTGACCCAGATAGACTGCAGCTCATAACTTCTTACCTGAAGTTCAGTTCACCTGACACTCAGACTGGTGGCTGCTTCGGGTCTCTCCTCCTGCCTCCCCTTCCCTCATCCACCTGTTGCCTCTGTGGAAGCCCCGTCATAGCCACCACCAAACAACGGAGTTATTTCTACACATCGACCTGCATCTGGCCAATCCACCACCTCTCATTGTTCATGCCATTACAAAAAAAAATAAAAAATAAGTCACTGGGGATATGCCCGGTATGCCCGATGGCCAGTCCAGCTATGTTAACCTGCAACCAAATCTGCAGCTCCATACAGCAATGTTACGACGTAGATTATATCTTATAACTCATAACTCTTATGTTAGCTGCCCTCAGTAGCATACTGTCTGAAATATTCCACAGCTGCAATAATTCTTTAAGTGTTATTTTTTTCCTTGGTATTCTAATTTCACCGAAGTTTACTAAACTCAACAAACTTGATATTACTTACCGGGACATTTATTCTGTCCTCATTTTCTTTCACCGAAAAATTGTTTCCTGCAGTGCCTCTTTCGTGCTTGGCTCTCCTACCTTTGCTAACCTGATGCGCATAGCGCAGAAGCCGATGCTGCATTCACTTACACTCGGATATCTGAGCGTCACCGTGAAAACATAATCGGACATTTGATATTTGATTGAATTGTATTGTTTTGCCTTTGGGGTGGCACCTGGGGTGGCCAGTCTGGTTTGGGGGGTGGCCTGTGCCCCCCCAGGCCACCCCGCTGGACACGCCATTGTCTCCAACTCAGTGCAAACGTGTGTGTGTGCGTGTGTGTGTGTGTGTGGGAGGGTGCACAGTTCTGCAGCACTATATTTATATGAACAGTATTACCAGAAAAAACGGGGGGGGGGGGGGGGGGGGGGGAAAGGAAACAAATGTACAAATATACAATCCGGTGTCAGAAGTAAATATGTAAATAAATAGTGTGTTTTGTATATATAGTTATAGGCTGTTATTCCTTGTTTTCAGAAGGGCCGTCTGTCCCGTGTTGATCGATCACTGAGACACTTTCTTATTCATGTATTGATCAGTTTGTCATCATTCGATCAGGTTTACATTTTATTCTGTGTCGGCCTCCGAGTACGCTGATAAAGAACCCGGAAATTTGTTATTTTTTCTGCTGTGACGTAAAATCCTCGTCGCCCGCTGCGGACGTCATCGGCGTAGCGACACGTGCTTCTTTCTCTCGTTAGCAGTTAGCTTAGCAGCGCGGCGAAGCGCGGACTGGTGAATCCGGACTTCTGCGACATTCAGTAGGATTAAAAGCTCCGAGGAACATGGCTGCTGCCGGGGCTCAGGGTAGGAAGAGGATCCTGAAGGAAGAAGATATGACCAAGGTGGAGTTTGAGACCAGCGAGGAGGTGGACGTCACCCCTACCTTCGACACCATGGGCCTCCGGGAGGACCTTCTCCGCGGGATCTACGCCTACGGTAGGCCGGGGTTCGGCGCGGCCTCCGGGGGAAAGCTAGCTCAGCTAGTCATCTGTAAAGCTAAAGTCGGCACAGTGTGTTTGAGTAGGCGAATTAAAGATATTTCACTGTCCTCGGTTCGACCCCGGGGGCATCGTATCCGGAGGGGTGCCGTTAGTCTGACTCTCCGGCTTTTAGTTCTTTCCAGAAGCTCTCCAATTAGCATTAGCCCGACCTGCTAACGTGTCTGCGCACTTTCAGTGGCGGAGAAACAGATGTTCTGATAGACCTGACTTTAGACCGGACTCTGGGGCTGCTGAGCCGGTGTGTGACCCGGCTTGGTCCATGGCTCAGTGTGATGTAGGAAACAAAAACTTTATTGAAATGTGTACAAACAAAGAAGCATTCATCTGTTGATCATGTTCAGTTAAATTATTTAAGTGATAAGTAATTTGTGGGCTGATCCGAACAACCTTCAGAGACTCTTCAAACAGCTCGAGATCAGCTCTGAATTCTCCCCATTTGTCAATAAAATGTTTTCCATTAAACTGTTAATTAAATTCCACTTCAGCACTGAGTGAGCTGATTCCCCAGCCTGCAGGCATTACAAATTCTGTCTATCACAGAAAGCATCCACTTTAAATCTGAGTGTAATAAAATCATTAGTTGGGTAAAACTCATATAAAATGTTAAAACTGAGCTCTTCTTTTAGGAAGGATTGGATGTGAGATGTATATTTTTCTGATATTTTGGTTAAAAGTCTTTAAGGATGTGCTTCCTTTTAACCGGATTAGAAAAAAATGCTTTCAGTAAGATAATTATAATACTTTTTAGATTTTTCTGTCACTAAATTCAGTATTTTCAAAGTGGTGGTGGTGTGGTAGAGCCGGGATCTTCTCTAACCTTAGATGTTAGAGAGACTAGCATCGCTGTTATCAGCTGATTATAACCTCGGTGAAGTTTAAACAACAGCATCGTAGTCAAAGGAGCTTACAAAGAAAAGCGTCTGGACTTCTTTAAGTAGCTTGAAGACGTTTCACCTCTCATCCGAGAAGCTTCTTCAGTTCTAAGGTTAAATGGTGGAGAGTCCCAGATTTAAACCCAGTGGGAGTTTCCCCCCACAGAGGGACAAAGGACCCCTGATGATCCTCTAATCGCCTGAGCCAAGGTGTGAAACTGGGTGTGGGTCCCAATCAGCCAGAGTTTCGGGTGTGTTCATTGTGAAACCTGGCCCCACCTTATCATGTGAATTCCTGAGGTCAGATGGCCCAGGATGTGAGTGGGCGTTAAGGCGTCTGGGAAGGGATCTCAAAACTGGATTATAGATGGCAGAGAGTTGGTGTCGTAAACCCCCGCCTCTGTTCAAAGATGGTCGCTCACAGTGGACATAGATGCTTCTTTCACTCCTCTTTCAAACCATCTGTCCTCTCTGTCCAAATTGTGAACATTGGCATCCTCGAAAGAGTGACCTTTATCCTTAAGATGCAGATGGACTGCTGAGTCTTGTCCTGTGGAGGTGGCTCTTCTGTGTTGTGCCATGCGCTTGTGAAGTGGCTGTTTGGTCTCTCTGATGTAGAGGTCTGAGCATTCCTCGCTGCACTGTACAGCAAACACCACATTGTTAAGTCTGTGTTTTGGCGTTTTGTCTTTCGGGTGAACCAGTTTCTGTCTGAGCGTGTTGCTGGGTCTGAAATGCACCTGGATGTCATGCTTGGAGAAAACTCCTGAGTTTCTCTGATACACCGGCTACATAGGGGATGACAATGTTGTTGCGTCTGTCCTTCTTATCCTCCCTCGCTGGTGTCTGGTCTTCTTCTAAAAGAAGACCAGACACCACAGGACAAGACTCAGCAGACTCAGACCTTAGAACTGAAGAAGCTTCTCGGATGAGAGGTGAAACGTCTTCAAGCAACTTAAAGAAGTCCAGACGCTTTTCTTTGCAAGCTCCTTTGACTACGATGACCTGGATGACTGAGAACCTTCACAGACAACAGAATCACCAGCACCGCTTTCATGAAGCGATGTTTTTACTGGTCTGAAATTGTGTTTATGAACCCAGTAGAGAAGAACCTGTTGATGGGGAACCTATTCCATCCAAAGTCACCTGAATCACCATGGTTTTAATAATGTGGTGTGGTTGCAGTAATTAGTCCTGGTTACATACTTGCTGTGAGCTCTAAGCTTCTTAGATCTTTCCAAACGAGTTGCCCGTGAGACCGTCGGATTTATTTAAGAGCATCTATGAAATAACCGTCTCATTCTTCAATAAAATGTTTGTTTTACATCCGCACTTAGAGCACAACTAAATCAAAAATATCGACAGTCATTAGTTTCTTTTAGTTAAAGCCACCGAACAGAACGAGCAGAGACGCTGAGTGTGGCCGATGTTTGTCAGAGTGAAGGCTGCAGCAGCCTGTCTGCACCTCAGCTTGTTGTGTTGATGGCTGAAGTATCGTCACGGTGTCTGTGAGCTTAAAGCAGACTCTGAGCAGAGGAAGAGGAAGTTAACGTCACTGTTGGAACATTTCTACACAAATAAATGTGGAGTTTACTCTTTACCCGCTTGAACATCATCACCATCGCCTCGCAATGAATCCTGGGATAGGGTGGGCTACGAAGGATGCATCCGGCCCAGGGCTGTGCGGTATGCTATCGTTTGTTTCACGGTGATGCGAAATCCACTGTTTATGGATGCGGGGACAGAGAATCCCAGCACGACCAGTTTAGACGAGGCAGAACCAGGTAGCTGCAAACAGACGGACCAGTCCACACAAATCCAGGACCTTATTCCTAAACGAGGGCCGCCTCTGTTGCGCGGACACGGTTTGGTTATGAAACGTCTGACACGGAAAACGGCACAATGTAAGTTCTGGCACAAAGCGGCGCCACCTCAGACTCGAACAGCACAGAGCTCTTCTCAGGTGGCAGAGAGTGGAGAGAGTTTACGGACGTCAGGTGCTCCAAACCAACCTCAGACTCAAACGCTACAACGGGCGTTTTCCCCGCAGCACGCCGTGTAGAAAGACTCACAAAGAAAATGGCGGCCGTTACAACTTCTATCTAAAAATAGATGGTTTCATGCATCGGTCAGAACACTCCGCTGAAAACGCCTCACACGGGTCGAGTTACAGAAAAAGCACATTTAGTGACAGATGAGGTTATCGGGAGATAACCGGGTCATATCGCCCAAATCTGTGGAAAAAAGGAGGAAGCTTTAATTGGGACCGCCTTCGCCTTCCCGGGGCTGCTGCGTGCTTCAGGTTACTGTAATGACCCTGATGTCACTGAGAGGCGTCGTCTCGCTGCTTTCAGGAACCCCGGGAGGATTTCAGATTGCATAAAGTGTTTCAGAATTATGGTCATTTAAAAGAATGTTGAGAAACCTGTGGCCGGGTTAAAATAAAGTTGTTTGAAGGACAGATGTTTTGTGCACTTTGCTAGTTGTAAATAAAGTTTTCTGGCAGTGACGCAGTGTTCGTGTTGCAGGATTTGAGAAGCCGTCAGCGATCCAGCAGCGAGCCATCAAGCAGATCATCAAAGGCCGTGATGTCATCGCTCAGTAAGCGTTTCCCTCCTCTCTCCTCGTCCTTCCCTCCTTTCCTCTTCCCTCGCTGTTCTTGTTGCCGTGTAGCTCTCGTGCCTCCAAATGTTCTAACAGCTGCTGTCTGCAGGTCTCAGTCTGGAACGGGAAAGACCGCCACCTTCTGCGTGTCTGTGCTGCAGTGTCTCGACATCCAGGTGAGTCTGTTGCAGCCTCGGTGGGCGTGGCCTTTTCAAGCAGATGGGTTAAACTGTTATTGTGACACTGTGATGCGTTTCCTGTCTGCAGGTGAGGGAGACGCAGGCTCTGATCCTCGCTCCGACTCGAGAGCTCGCTGGACAGATTCAAAAGGTATGCCTGCGCCTCGTCACAGCTGGCCGATCACCTGTGATCATATGTGCTGCATTCTGATTGGCTGTTTGCACGTGTGCGCAGGTGCTGCTCGCTCTGGGAGACTACATGAACGTGCAGTGTCACGCCTGCATCGGGGGCACCAACGTGGGCGAGGACATACGCAAGCTTGACTACGGCCAGCACGTCGTGGCGGGCACGCCAGGACGAGTGTTCGGTGAGTTTGAGTAGGTCATGTGACCCGCACCTGCTGTCATCGTCGCGTCCGATCGGTTGAGGTGGGAGACGCTCCACATTCAAATTATAATTTGATAAAACGAGATCCAGTCAGACGAAACCTGTTTCCAGGTCATGATCTCGGCGCTCAGGATGGCGAGAAGCCCATTAACAACGCCACCTTGAAACAGGAAGTGAAAACGTTTATCTGCTGGTGCCTTTGGCCTGGCAGTGTGAAAGAGGCGTGATGTCGTTCACTACGCTGCCAAAAATATTCGCTCGTCTGCCTTCATGTTCGCGTGAACTCGATCGACCTCCCGGTCTTAATCCACAGGCTGGACGCACGTCCGTGAGGTCGATGCTGGAGGAAAAGGCTCACAGCCCCGTGCTGTTCTGTGGGGCTGAGGTCAGGACTTCCACACCAGGAAGGGGCTGTTCCCACAGGGCTGGGACCGGGAAATTGTCCAACATGTCGCATTTCACTGGAGCAAACCCACCTCCACCAGGCTTACACCTGTCTGTTCATAAACCTGTCAGAGCTGGACGCAGCCGCGGCTCTGCTCCACGATCACACACATAACGTGAACAATGTGAAAGACTATGGGCTCAAATTGTGGTCATAAATATTTTGTACTTGTAAATCAGTTTTGTATGAGTAAAAAGAATTTGTGTGTGGACTTATGCGTGTGAAACTCTGCACTCAAGTTTTAGGTTACAAATACGAATTTTGACTCTATTTTTCTTCCTGTCAGCTGATTGGTCAATGTCATGTCAATCACAAATTTAACTATGCAATCAGAGAACAGATGGGTTTGGCTGTCCGGTCGTTCAGTCTGACATCACTAGCCGTGTCTGGGCCTAAACTGCAGGTCCATATATCAAACGATCACTGTGGCATTACTGAGAGTTGAAAACTGTCTAAAGTCTTTCATCTTTAATAAAATGATCAGCGTTCTGCTCTACCAGGTGTAACAATTGAGTTTAACATCCAGGCATCCATGAAAACGGAATTTATGACATTTAACGAAGTTAGAAGTTAGCAGGGAGTTAGCTCGCTAGCTTCTATCTAAATACAATATAGCATGTCCTGACTGCGGGGTTTTGGAAACAAATTAAAACGTACAGCTATGTTATCACTTCCAGCATAAATGAAGACAGAAAACTAAACAGCAGTGACGTTTGTAGGGTTACTGAAGTTGGGCTAGTTGGTATATAATGATGTGCTACGTGACCGCTAGCGACACAGCTATGTTAGCATAATATAAACAAGCTAACTTTTTTTCCACTGGATAAAAGTTAACGTGAGTGTTCTCGGTGGTCAGGAACAAATGTAATCGCATGGCAGGATGCTGTAAAAGAACCAAACTTCAGCCAGGAGAACAACTGAGATAATCCATCCACAATACGAGGTTAGTCATTCATATACTGCTGCATGGGCTGGGCTGTAGTTACATCCTAAGGTTTTAAAAACTGAGCTTAAATAAATGATTAGCGGTAATAAAAGCCGAGGGAGGTCAACAGGGACCACTGACTGTTTTAGGAGCTTTTTGAGATCAAATAGAAGAAAATACAAAACATTAAACATGTTAACAACACAAAAGCCATATTAAACGCAGACTACTTTAGACCCGGAAGTAGGATTCATCACGTCATCACTGAACAACCGGGTTGGAGGGGGGCTTTACGGAGCTGCAGGTCCTTGAAGGGTGATACAGTTTGAAGCTGGAGGATCTCTATATAAATATCCGATAGCAGCTAGGTCCCCTAACTTTGAGCAGCTGTTGAACGGATAAAGTTGTGCTATATCAGTGGTTAGAAACACCATTATTACTTTAGGATTAGTTTAACACAAAGTCAGGGCTGACCCGGGACCATGGCTGTGAGTCACAGTGCGCAGCATGAAGGTCCTTTCACATCGGACGCAGCATGTGCTGCTAATGCTAACTGCTAACTAAAGGCAAAGGATCCAGGATTTGTTGCGTTGGCTGCTGGGCTCTGTGTGCAGCAGCTCTACCTGTACTAGATGCACCTGTCATTTCTATCTCTGACTTTATCTCCTCTACAAGAGTTTCTGTTGTTTTCAAATGTTCTTCAAATGTTCAATAAAAACATGTATCGTTAATTCATAACCAGAAAGCTTTGTAACTATCCCCACTAGTGAAGACTGTGTCATTTCCACAACACTGAAGGAAAACGCTGGGCTGGCATGTAAAAGGACATTTATTCCCTCAGGACCTGAAGCTCCATAAAGCACCCCTCCAATAGCCAAACTCTGATTGGATAGTTAAATTTGTGATTGACATGACATTGACCAATCAGCTGAAAGGAAGAAAAATAAGGTCAAAATTTGTACGTGTAACTTGAAACTTGAGTGAAGACTTGACTAAGTCCAAACAGAAATTCTTTTTACACATACAAAACTGATTTACAAGTTCAAAATATTTATGACCACAATTTGAGCCCATGAAAGACAGCTGCTGGAAACATGTGAAACATGTTCGTTTACGTAAAAGGTTCTGTTTGTGCTCTGAGGTCTCGCTGGAGAGGAGAACGTAGTCGGTTGCTCCGGGTGTTCTCTGCACGCACAATCTCACACACACAGACGATGTTACATTGAAGTAAGGCTGTTCGATATATCTCGAATGACGAAATAAAAACATTTATCGTTTCATATTGTGCTATCGTTTGTTCCATGGTGTCGCAAAATAGACTTTGCGGCAATATTTGTTCATGGTTTTGACGGTCACTGTACTGTAAATGTTTAAAATTCTGTCCCGTGTAGACGGGAAAGGCAGCGTTGGCGCTGATGCCGCGTCGAAGCGTTTTCTTTCTCTGCGTCCATCTTTGTTTTACCAACTTTCTCCCAGGTGCTGACACGCTAGCGACAAATGGCGCCATCTGCTGGCCTGAAAAAGCAACTGCTTTTATTACTCTTGTTTATAATAAAATCTCGATATTGCCAGACTAAATATCACAACATTACGCTGTATGGAGTTTTATTAATCACTCCTGTGTGTCTGGAGGAAATGTCTGGGCACCATGTGTAAAAAGTTGTTCAGCTTCTGGCTCCTGATTGGCCAGCCTCTGACTGCAATAGCCAATAGGAGCTCACCTTTGTTTGTTTACTTCAGACATGATTCGGCGCCGCAGCCTGAGAACAAGAGCCATCAAGATGCTGGTCCTGGACGAGGCAGACGAGATGCTCAACAAAGGTGAGCGCGTGTCACCTGGAGCAGGAACACACCTGAGAACTCTGTGATGTCACACCTTAACCACCAGACTGAAACACCTGTCCGGCGTCTAACTTCCTGTCGGCTTTCTGTGTCCAGGTTTCAAGGAGCAGATCTACGACGTGTACCGCTACCTGCCCCCCGCCACGCAGGTGGTCCTGATCAGTGCCACGCTGCCGCACGAGATCCTGGAGATGACCAACAAGTTCATGACCGACCCGATCCGCATCCTCGTCAAACGGTCAGTTTGACGAGGATGCGGATCGGGTTTCTGGCAGAAATGTGGAGCTGAGATTATTCAGAGTGAAACCTGATCCCACCTTACTCTCACCCTCTCTCTCTGTATGTTGATGTCTCTCGGCCGCAGTGATGAGTTGACCTTGGAGGGGATAAAGCAGTTCTTTGTTGCCGTGGAGAGGGAGGAGTGGAAGTTCGACACACTGTGCGACCTTTATGACACGCTGACCATCACGCAGGCCGTCATCTTCTGCAACACCAAGAGGAAGGTCTGTGCACGTCCTCCTGTGTGAGCAGGTGTAGCGCATCAGAGCATCATGGGAAACGTAGTGTGTTTGTGTTTCAGGTGGACTGGCTGACAGAGAAGATGAGGGAGGCCAACTTCACGGTGTCATCGATGCACGGAGACATGCCGCAGAAGGAGAGAGAGTCCATCATGAAGGAGTTCAGATCAGGAGCCAGGTGAGCGGACCAGGACCAGGACCAGGACCAGATTCTGATTCAGAGACTGACCTCTGGGTTTTTGTGTTTCAGTCGTGTGCTGATCTCCACCGATGTCTGGGCTCGAGGCCTGGATGTTCCTCAGGTTTCACTCATCATCAACTATGACCTGCCCAACAACAGAGAGCTCTACATCCACAGGTATCCCTCCACACAAACTAGTCCCCACGTGTCCTTCTGCACCAGTCAGGGAGGAGACTTGAGCAGAGTGCTTTGGGGGAGGGGCTTAGACAGGTTTGGGTCCGGTGGTCCTTTGAGGAGAGCAGGGGGTGTTTATTCGTGACTAATGCTATGACCTCTGACCTCCTTCAGGATTGGCCGGTCGGGGCGTTATGGGCGTAAGGGTGTGGCCATCAACTTTGTGAAGAATGACGACATCCGCATCCTGCGAGACATCGAGCAGTATTACTCCACCCAGATCGACGAGATGCCCATGAACGGTACGAGGGAGCCAATCAGGGGCCTGCTGATGTCACTGTTCGCATGTTGTTGTTGTTGTCGGTCTGATTCTGTTCACTGATTGGTTCACTGTTTTTCTCTCTGCAGTTGCTGATTTGATCTAACCTGGATGACATCACACCAGAGCCCCGCCCCTTCAATTCATTTTTTTCTTCCTGTTTGTTTTTTAATAGTTTTAGATGTATTTTTTTTTTAATGTTGAGGTTAAATGACTGTAAGACGGCAGGTTTGTTTTTGTAAATAAAGTTTTGGTTCCAGATGTTAAGGTGGCGTGTCGTTACTATGAGCTCATCTGCAGCGACCAGTCAAAACTCCTAAAAGTAGTCACAGCCGTGAGGAGCAAGACTCTGTCAGGCTGGCTCCACCCCTCGAGGTAACCTGAGGTTTGTCTTTGGAGGTGAACCAGACGAGCGCTCCTTCAGCAGAGAGTGTTACAGCCACAGTGCGGAGCAACGCCCACTCGATGCTGCTGAACACACCTGTGTTCTTACCACTCCCACCACAGCCTGTGTACATGTGAGGAAACCTGAGTGTATTTGCTGTGTGCAGCAACCACAAATAAATACTGCAGTATTTGGGTGTTCTCTTTCTGACCTTGTGCTTTAGTAACATGTCTGATCACTTGTACAGTGGACAGGTGTTACCTGACTGTCACAACTGTCCCCAACCACAGCCACGGACCGGTATGTGAGTCGTTTGGCACTGGACGCAAGAGTTGAGGCCTGGGTGTGAAATTTAAATGGTAAATGGCCTGTATTTGTATAGCGCTTTTACTAGTCCTGCCTAGGGACCCCAAAGCACTTTACACACCCAGTCATCCACCAATTCACACACGGGTGGAGCCACAGCTGCCCTGAGGCAGACTGACAGAAGCGAGGCTGCCATATCGCGCCATCTGGCCAACACCAGTAGGTGGTAGGTGAAGTGTCTTGCCCAAGGACACAACGACCGAGACTGTCCGAGCCGGGGCTCGAACCGGCGCCCTTCCAATTCACAAGGCGAACTCCCAACTCTTGAGCCACGATCGGCCTTCACAGAACACCTGATCAGGTGTATTCACATGAATCATTGATGACGATGCAGCTGCAGTAGCAAACGTACCGTTCACTGCGCTGCTCTCTGATTGGCTAATCAGGAGTTATCATCTTCTTCTTTTTTTTTGTAAATATTAAACCTTATTAAGAAACAGTATACAGAACATGTATACAACCAGAACAAAATTAACATATGCCAGGGGGTGTAATACAAAGAATTACAAACATTCAAATAATTTGTAATTACTACAAATAGTAATAGTTTTCATAGCCTTTTGGTTAAGTGATCCACGAATCAATTTTATGTAACATAAAACATCATTATAGTAATGTTTAAAATTAGGGTTTTTGTTACTGTATTTGCATTTGTGAAAATAAAATTTAGCTAAGATAACTAACAAGTTTATTATAAAGTAAACATCTTCTTTTTTTTGCCTTCGAAAGAAACAAAATACAACATTTTCCCATTTCACAGTAAAGTCTTTGTAGAGATGTCCAGCAATGAATCTACTGAAGTCTTTCCAAAATGTTCTAGCGTATGAACAGATCCAGAAGAGGTGCTGCAGTCTCAGGATGGCTTCCACAAAATCCACAGCTCACATTTATGTCCCTTTTGAACTTTGTCATGTAATGATTAGCAGGATAAAATTTGTGCAGTATTTTAAATGAGACTTCCTTCACTTTATTCGTTACAGATACTTGTTAGGAATTGTCCATACTTTTCCAGTTAATGTCACTGACAAAGGAATCCCAGTAAGAGACCACATGTGGGACAGTTAGAGATTCTGTCCTGAACAAAGCACGAATATTCTTATTACTTTTACTGTGGTTTGTTAGACAGATTCTTCCTATGTGTGAGTTCTCTTCTTCTTTTGTAGTGTGTAGTGTGACGGTGACGTATTTCCGGTGCCGTCGTCGTGAAGCAGCTAGGCTGCCGAAAGCGGAAAAGAAGAAACGCTTTGTTGTTCTGTTTCACAGACGCGTCGATATCTGTGGTCTCACCTGGCGGACAGGTGAGTGCAGAACCTGGTAATACGAACCGGATCGAGCTAAGCGCTCTGACCGGGAGCTGAATATCGCGCTTAGCTTTTGCTAATTGAACTAGCTGTGCTAAGAGTGGCTCCGCGCTAGCCTTAGCACAGGCCGGCCATTGATCAGTGGTCATAAGAATTTGCATAATTAAGATTAAGGACCTCCCAGCCCATTGTTCCTCAGTGGTGCTGGTTTCAGTCATTATGCAAATGTCCTGTTTATAAGATTGAAACCTGCAGTCAGCTGAGACTGAAGACGTCACCTGATGATGACGAAACGTTTCTCCCACTGAAAACATCCAGATGAACAGAATCATGCATCAAGACGATGCAACATGTGGTACCCGGAGTGTGGAATATGTAAACAACTCTAACCAGTTAACCTGGAGCTCCGCCTCCGCTGTAGCCTGGCTCCGCCTCAGGTCAGGCCACGATGATGTGAAGGATGGGTACTTCACCCGAAAGAGTTTAGGTTAAAGGTTATGGTTTAGGGTTAAAACAGGGTTCCTGTTATAGCATAATTGTGTTCTGAGTGCGTGCAGAACATGGTTATTACACGAGCCAATCATGGCTAGCTCTGATTGGCTGCAGTAGGCTTTTCTGGGTCACATGTTTCTGACAAATTCCTCATCTTTCTGCAGGAGTCGCATCCCCACCTCCTCTCAGCAGATTTTCTGCAGGTCGAAGGTCATGGCACTGATCTCTTTGGAGGATCTCGATGGATTGGATGACGAGCAGCTGGACGATGACATCACAGACAACCCCGAGCCAATGGATGAAGATGAGTCGGAGCGCCTGATGAGTCACTGGCAGGCTGTCGCCAGCACACACCAGGTGTCAGTTCCTCAAGGTCAGGGGGTGGGGCCAGTTTCTGTGTGATGCAGGCACTGATTGATCAGGGGTTGATTGTTTATGTGCTTATTTCTGTACAAGGCCTCTGATTGATGCTCAGCATGGAGATATTCAGGTGTTTTTTTTCACCTGTCATATTTCGCCCCAAAAAGGGGTGTAGCCACTCAGAATGAAAACTTACCTGTCTGAGTGGCGCCGCCCCACCGTAGTGCTCTGATCCATGGTGGAGGCTTCGTGGTAGCCACTGCCACCTCTCCTCAGCTGGTTGCTGTCTCACTTCAGTTCAGTTTTATTTACACAGCGCCAAATCACAATAACAGTCGCCTCAAGGAGCTTTATATTGTAAGGTCGACCCTACAATAACACATACAGATAAAACCCAACAATCATATGACCCCCTATGAGCAGCACTTTGGCAACAGTGGGAAGGAAAAACTCCCTTTTAACAGGAAGAAACCTCCGGCAGAACCAGGCTCAGGGAGGGGCGGGGCCATCTGCTGTGATTGGTTGGGGTGAGAGAAGGAAGACAGGATAAAGACATGCTGTGGAAGAGAGACAGAGGTTAATAACAGATATGATTCAATGCAGAGAGGTCTATTAAACCATAGTGAGTGAAGAAGGTGGTTAAATGATTACATCCTTAAAGTCCGTTACAGCACTTTCAGAAAAACATCTGCTGTGATGAAATCTTCACTGCTGTGTAATCAATTACTGCACAGAAAACAGAACTTCCTGTTCTGTTTTCCAGAAATGAGAGGACCCATACAGGAAATGACACGCAACAGCCAGCAGAGGGAGCCCCTCCCCTTCACACCCATCTCAAGCCACGAGAAGGTAAATGCCCTGACCCTAAAACCTAACCCCGCCCCCTCTCCGTCAGTGCTGATGTGTGGTACCACCCACAGATGGGGGAGGTGCAGTACGAGGAGCGGCTGTACCCGGCCGGTCACTGGGCGTCCGTGACACGAGGAGACGACCTGTACGAGCAGAGCATCTCCATGGCCTTCATGAAGCTGATGCGCTTCATCTGCAAGGAGAATTCTGCAGGTCAGGCTACGCCCACCACCCGCCAGCCACACCGCACGCTTGCTGGACCGTTCAGCTGCGATCGATGCCTGCAGGTCACGTGATTGTGTTGTTGCTCATGTACAGGTAGATACCTGGGGATGACCGTACCCATCATCAGTTACATCCGTATGGCGAAGGACGGCAAGACATTTGAGAAGGATGTGGAGACGGCATTTTTCCTTCCCGCCGCGCTCCAGCACAGCCCGCCGCAATCCTGCGACCCTGACATCAGCATCGTCTACAGACAGCCAATCAGAGTGGTCACCAGGTGAGAAGATCATTGCCACATTGTGGTTTGTGATGTGGGCGGGGTCACAGAAGACAACCTGAACAGGAAATGTGACATCAGACAATAATAATAACAACAACAATAACAATTAAATGATTGAAGCTGCAGAGGTTAAAGTGCAGCAGCGAGCTCAGCACTGATTGGCTGTTGTGGTCATACTTCAACCATCAGCAGACATGAAGAGGTGACAGGAAGTGACCCGTCAGATGGGGGTTTCGAATGCTGAAGCCCTTTCTCAATTCTCAAGTACGCAAGTCCAGACTTGCTGAGAATGCGAGCAGGACTCGAGCAGGACTCGACAAGCGTACTTGATGATTTCATCGGTCCGGCGTTTTTACTGCCGTCCCCTCTTAGTTTAACTGTGAGTAATATGTTATATAATAATAATGGATTGGATTTATATAGCGCTTTTCAAGGCACCCAAAGCGCTTTACAATGCCACTATTCATTCACACATTGGTGGAGGCAGCTACAGGTGTAGCCACAGCTGCCCTGGGGCAGACTGACAGAAGCGAGGCTGCCATATCATCGGCCCCTCTGGCCAACACCAGTAGGCGGCAGGGTGAAGTGTCTTGCCCAAGGACACAACGACCAGGACAGAGAGCCCAGGGATCGAACCGGCGACCTTCCGGTTACAGATGCGCTTCCCAACCCCCTGAGCCACGGTCGCCCACAGTTATGAAGCTTAACTTTAATCTCAGCCAAACCGGTTTACTCAGGAACAAATAACAACAACAACAAATAAACAAATAAAACATAGCATGTTTAAGTGATCTAAGAGACTTATCTATCATGTTTAACCCGAGTAGTGAAAGACCATGGGGGGTTGAAAACGATGTGCTGGGAGTCCGCTGTTCTCGCCGGCTATAGTGATCCTCGACCTCCCGGTCTGCTACGGAGCTGGCGGGTCACAGATGTCTCTGAAAATGTCAGAGCGCGTTTGGACAAATGCATATCTTGATAAATCGAGCAGATATTTGACGTTTACGCAGCTACATTCTAGTTTATTTTGTGACCCCGAAAGAGATGGTCTTTTTAGCCGCGTTTGAGTTTTGGACGAAATGCATTCTGGGATATTTTGCTGTACCAAATACACAGAAGTCACCACTGATGCACGCTCGATAAAACAGGCGGAGCGAGAACACATCCGGGAATTTTTCGCGTCCTCGGCTTGATGCGTAGTTTGAATTGGAACGGTACCTGGTCTCCGACTGATGACGTATCCCCGGTGCAACAACACACAAGTACGAATATTGAGACAGTCCCTGAGTCATCAGATCGTGGGCCGGGCGTGCGTCGGGTTTCGCGTCAAATTAACGACTCTGCTTTCTGATTGGGTGCAGGCCGTTCTTCGGGACGACCACGGAGGAGACGGTAGGCCGCCAGATCCTGCTGCTGTGGGAGATTCTCGGCGCCACTGATGAGCTGCACAGCGATCGGTACGCCGTGGCCGTGTACGAGAACCCGGGTGTGCCGCGACGCCGGAACGAGCTCTGGTTCATCAGGCGTGATCTTTAGGCTCCTCCCATCATGCTCTATTTCAGCACGTCCACTCACAGCTTCCTGTCAAACTGACATCAGAGCAGTCATCTGTTATGAGGACACTAAGCCCCACCCTTTCTATTAGCTCACACTTCACAGGTCTGTTCTGATTGGCTGGAGCAAGGTGATGATGCCATAAGGGCTGATTGTGATTGGTTTGTTGGTTTACTTACATCGTGTAACATTTATTTACAGACAAAAAGGAGGCTCTGCCCGCATCTTTTCAGTAATGCAATCATCATCGGTGATGTAATCGTGACCGCTGCCATGGCGTCCATTCGCATCTCTTTGAATTTCTGCAAAACAGGAAGTGACATGGTGTCGGTACCAGCACTTCCAGTTTAGTCTGATTGTAGCAACCAATCAGCTGAAAAAGCCATCTGAAAAGGAACCCCTCCCCCCGGTGCTGTCTAAAGACTGAGGTATTGATTACATGATCAGCGGCAGCCTGAAACCTTAACACATGTGGTCGAGTGCGGCGAGCCCGAAGGGCTCATACATGTCATCGCCAGAGGGGGGAGGGGTCACGGGTCAGTATGTTTTTTATGCGCCGACATCACCAGTGCGTTCTGATGATTCCTCTAAATCATTCAAGCACATCACACGTCACATGACTCCTTCAGACATCCTGCCGTCTCGCATGTGGTTCCTCGCAGGACTGTGATGTCACTGTGATGTCAAAGGTTTTGAATGTTGTGTAGATTTTGTGTGTTGTTGTTTTTCCTGCTTTGTGTAAAAATCTTGAAATAAAATGTTTGATTTCAAAAACGTTTGACTTGTTCTCTGACTCGGCAGCTCTGATTGGTTCTCGCTGGCACCTCCGTTTATGAAGCCACTGCTTCTTACGCTTCGATGGTTTCAGTTTCCCATTGGCCTGCAGGTGGCGCTGTGTGGGTCCAACAGCGACGCTCACTTTGATACTGAAAAATGCTTCGAACGATGGCAACGCCGAGTGAAACGCTTTCCTGTGTTTGTTCTTTTGGATAAACTTTATTTCCACCAGCTTCTTTTACATAGTTTCTTTTTTTCTAGTTTCAATCCTGTGTCGCTTTTAGTGTGTGGGGGGGCTGAGAGGCGGAGTCTTGCTGCTGGCTTTGCCGATGTTTGCAGTCCAGGCGGAGCTCCTGAGCAGCAGGTTAGATTTGTTTGGTCGTCTCTGTTGTCACTCGATAAGAAGTTGACAGAAGTGACGCACTGCGATTTTCAATGACATCAGTTTTTGAGGTCGTTCTTGAACGCACGTGACCCGTTCCTGTAAGTCTGCAGGTGCTCATACCTTTACTTTCACTGAGAAATTGGGGACTTATGAGGGGTCAGAGAACAACAGTGTGGAAAGTTGTTCCCAGAGTATGCAAGGCCACTTGAGTTTTGAGAAGGCAGTGAACTTCCCAGATGCTGCAACCCACCATGTGAATATGGGAAGGAGTCACAGGCTGCATGGACGGATATGTATTCCCATAAAACGTGCCTCCACCCCAGATGCTGAGGAATGACAACCACTGGTTTTCCATTAATGTCCAAGGTGTGTGCACTCCCCAGTTACAGTTTCCAATATTGTTGCATTTTGGAAAGGTGCCACTAAAGATCATTGGGTTTGACTGACCTCATCACTGCGCGCTCAGAGGAGATCACGATGGATTGTTGCTTGGTGACAGTGCGTCACCCACCTGAGCAAAGGTGCGCACCAGGGCTCTAGTGGAGTGTGTTTGATGGAGTCGTTTCCAGTCCCTAAGAATACGCTTCGATTCACGCCAAAAAGATGCTGCATCATCACATTACCACCGCCGTTCTTCATGACTCCCTGAAAGAGCACGCATGCCCACACCCTCCAACACTGCACCTTCAGTTCCAACCAACCACAGTCAAGGACCTGCTTACAGAGATGTAAGCCGCCGAAACGCCACGTTCTGCTTTAATACACATTTTCACACGTCGTGGTCAAATGACTGCATTCTGTATTTGTGTCCACTATATGAAAGAGTCACATGACAGGATGTAACACTTTTTAATTCATTGCAGAAATATTGAAATAAAAGGTGGAAGTGAGTGAGTCGGTCTCAGCAGCATAGATTTACATCACTGTGAACTCTTTAACCAGCTGCTGTTTATGCGACGATCACACGCGTGTGAACGTGATCATAATTTCACACAGATGACACAGACGCAGGGATTGCTGACAGCAGCACACTTATATTCGCATTAAGTTGTTTAATGATGCGATTGAGCAGTTTCACAAACATCGTGGAACTCATAAACAGCGTTAGCTTTTTGCTAATGTTTGTGATGTTTGTAGCTGTGACATCGTCGCCTTTGTTCATGAGCTCGAGAAGCTGCAGCCGCCTGTCCGGCGCTCGAAGCTGCTCCTGTGCAGGCAGATCCTACCTGTGCTGTGTGTCTGTGTGTGTCTGTGTGAAACAGAGTGAAATTGATCTAAACGTGAACCCTTGATGTCTGCAGTCTAAGATGGAGGTCAAATGACCGCCGCCCCCCGCCCCCTCTGAGGCAGGCGGGGGTCAGAGGTCAGCAGAAGAAATGTGACCGAGACCTGAGCCCGGGACACTCAGAGGAAATGTCAGTGTCCATTTAAAACGCTGCCTCCACCTTTTTCACCGTTAGCAACGCGAGTCTTTAAATTTTCATCAGTGCCCCGCCCGCCCGAGCGGCGTGATCAATTATTCAGGCAGCGCTGAGGTCGACACTCTCACAGAGGAGACGCTGCAGAAAACTCCCTTAAACTCAAACCGGCTCCATCTGTACCTTCACCATCACAGCTCACCTCCGGGATCAAATGACCCACTGTGACCTCACTTCCTGAAACGCTTCAGCTTGCTCCTTGTCCTCGTCTTCATCCTGGGCCTAAAGCGTGTTCAGCCTCCACCTGCTCCTGTACAAGCAGGTGATGGAGGTGTGTGTGGGGGGGAGTGTCACATGATTCCTTCAGTCGCTGAGCTGCACTTACGAGGTTTCATCAGCAGCTGCGGAGGCTGCTGATTGGTCGGCTGATGCTGAGTCAGCTGCTCCTCATCCTCACCGCAGCGCTGCTCAGAGATTTGGGATTACAGACCTGCACTTTTATTACATGTGGTTGAATTCCTGATGTCACTGCTTGTAAATAAAGTCTGGTCGGCCTCACCCCAGATTCCACATTTCGGCTCTAACCCGTGGTGGGTTTAGAGCCGTGTTTTTATTGGCTGCTGCTTGTCGGAGTGCCTGACGCTCGCTGCGTGGAGGCGTTGCCGAGCGCCTCGGGTAGACAAACATGAAGCGACAGCTGCGGAGGAAGATCTACCTGAAGGTCACCTCAGACAGTTCGTGTGTCATCAGAGCTCATCTTCATCATCCTGTCGAAGAGTTCAGACACTCGACGTGTTTTCATCCCCTGGCGTCCAGAGTCTATGCCTCGCTCTGATTGGTCAGCTGTTTATAAGTCAAAGATTAAAACAAAGGTCATTTTTCAGTTCTAGGATCGTCAGCGTGACGCTACGCTTGCCATCTCTTTGCCGCGGACAACCTAAACCAGCAAAGTGCAGGTTTAGTTACCCACGATGCATCAGGAAAAGTGGTCGTCTTTGTCACCCTGAAAAGTGATGAAACACGCCGGTGACCTCTGGAACAACCTTTAGCGCTCCAATCAAAGCAGCACCAAAGCACTGACTGACGGCCTCGTGGTCACAGCGGCGCTGACACCTGAACATATGAACCGAAGAACTTCAGATTTGTGAAACGACCTCTTTCAGCGGGCGAAGACGTTAAAAACAGAAACATGAAGCCAAGCATCTCAAGGTGAAAGGGTTAAACGCCGCCGCGTTGAATCTTTCTGCTCCGTGATTTTCTCTGCGTTTCATCAGAGTTTCATCACATTAAAGGGACACGCACGCAGGCCCACTTCCTGCTGCTCACGCGACTGTGGCCTCAGCAGCTGAGGACAAGGCCCCGCCCCCTCCTTCCTGACCAGAGGCGTGCAGTCACCCTGCAGTTTAAAGCGGTTTACATCGTTATCTGCCTGTAGGGAGTCTGAACTCGGCTCCTTGCTCTATGTGGAGGTGGTGGGGAGGAGGCAGCATCATGGCAGGCAGCGGCACGGGGGTGGAGGTGCCTCAGGTCACCCCGAGGCCCGCCGCTGAGGTTTAATGAGGCCGACAGCCGAGCACCGGTTTCAGCCGGCCTCATTAAAGCGGGAGAACAAACCGATCTTAATGAGGAGAACATGAAGGCGCGTGGGTGTTGTCACGGCAACAGGGACAGCTGAGGATGGAGATGGAGTCTCGTTACTGAGCTGAGGTCAAAGACGCTGATGAGCTGTAACTAACAGGCTCCTCATGGTCACATGACCAACAAGCGTCACCTGAGGAAGCGTGGGCCGGGCTCCGGTGCCCGCAGGCTGAGCGTGCGTCCCATTGACCTGCAGCAGCTGATCTGAGTGATATTTGAGCGATTAGCTCTTTGACACCAAACTGAGCTTCGCTCGTCTTCATCGAAACGGCGTCAGGAGCGGGGGCGTTCAGAGTATTCATCCATAAAGAAAATGGCAGCACGTCAGGTTGAGCCTGCGTCTGCAGCGGCGCGGTGTGAGCAGGTGTTCGTTCTGCAGAACAACGAAGGTTTAAATGAAGAGCAAAGTTTAGATTATGGAAACGAACATGAATTTACAAAAGTACTCGAGTACTCCCCCTTCCCCCGTTACAGAGGCATCATTTATATTTTGACATCATTTGGACATTTGTGTGTGTGTCTGTTGTGTGTGTGTGTCTGTTGTGTGTGTGTGTGTCTGTTGTGTGTGTCTTCAGTCAGGGATCATGATTCTGGCTGGTCCAGCCCCTTCGGACCCTGCATCACCTGATAAGCTCAGATAAAAGAAGACGCACCTTCAAAGAGAGCGCACCTGCTCAGACTGGCTAATTACGGCACTTACTGAGCATGAGCAGACCGACCGACTGGCTCGGTCTGCAGGTCCGATACCAACACAAAGGCCCGGATTCGTCCGCCTGAACCCGCAGACTGAATTCAGTGAAATACAGTGGCTGCACTGATGTCACTGCTGGCCGTTCAGGTTCAGGCCCGACAGCATCGACAGCTGCTCAGCATGCAGACGGCGTACGGGTTTCTGTTTTTCTGCGCACGCTGAAACATGTTCATGATGGAGAACAAAGAGCGCTCCTGCCTCATTAAAGCCTCGCAGTCTTCCTCCAGCTGATCAGAATAAAGATGGAGACTTTATGTAACGTCTCATTAAAATGGACGCGCCGCTGTGAGTGGAGGACGCTCCTCTCTCTCCGAACGCATCCGAGGAACAACAACAGCTCAGCCAAGGCATCGCGGTGTCCCTGCACACTGCACACAAAAAACAAAGACTCACAGGAAGTCAAAAACCACAGTAACACAGAGTAAGGCAGCGTGAAACAGCAAAGAGACAGAAAGCTAATATTCAAAAGCAAAAATGTCCTCACAGTGCTGTGACGACTCCACATACAGACAGAAAACCAACCAGCTGGACGGAGAGCAGGACTCAGTGACCGTGAGAAGGAAGAACTCCCTTTAAACAGGGAAACACTTCCAACAGAGCAGTATTAATGTCATTAGCAGCACTGAAGAGAAGACAGAGAGCATTGATGTAACAATTACAATGATGTTTTCAGCCCAAAGCACCACATTGACTAATGACATCATCTGCTGGCCTGCCGATAGGCTGCTCACCTGTAGACTCCTCCTCACCATGTGACAGCTGGATGTGGGAAAAGTACAGCTATTCTGTACTGCAGTACAAGTACACTTACTAGTGTTGAAAATACTGCAGTAAAAGTTGAAGTACTGATTCAACTTCTTTACTGAAGTAAGAGGGAAAGGTAGCGTCTCTGTGGACGTGCACACCTGGATCCAGCCAGATGTGAGCAATGTTTCCTGAGCTGATTTCATCCTCCACACTGACAGCACTGAAGGTGAAGTTCAGTGAATGAGTCTCTGCTTGATGTAAGTTAACTGTGAGCATGAAACCACTGTGCAGCAGTCACACTGTTCTTTACTTCAAACCCATCAGTGCAGCAAACTACGTTAGCTCTGTCTTTTCTCTCTCTGTGAAATACAGCAGCTGCACCTTTAGCAGCTACACACTGTGAGACAACAGTTTGTGTGTTTGCTGATGTTTGAAATGACCTGATGCTCAAAGAGCGTTGCTGCCTTCATCTTCGCTCCTCTTCTGTAGTGCTAGCTAGATGAAGAGACCACATCTTATGAACATCTGCACTCTCTCCGGTGTTGAGCCAGAATAAAAAAATGCTGGTGGCAGCCAGTGCACCCCCACCTCCACCCCCCAGTAGACACGCCTGTGGTATCAATGTGAAGCTCCTGCATCACCTCGTTCTCAAGTGATCGCATTCACAAACTCAGTGTCCACTGTGCCCGCCCACCCAGCATCACCATGACAACGATTGCCGACGTGAATTATGATTTTACTGAATTTACTTTTACCTTTAGCCAGCAGTTTTAAATTTCCCTCAGTGTCGCCTGCTCTCCAGTAATGACACCCGTTTATGCCAATCAGAGGTCACTAAAATCAATATCGAATCGGTGTGCAACTTTGCCAAAACAATGTGGGACTCTGTAGTTTTCTCTGGTCCCTCCCCAATCACACCAGGAGTGACATGTTTAGCCGAATAATGATAATAATTGGAGGCAGCTACAGGTGTAGCCACAGCTGCTGTTGGAGTCAAATTGTTAAATGTTGTCATTGTGTTACTTAAATTTGTAAACCGTGCCTTAAACTGCACAGTTAGACGTTCTTCTGTTCCTCCCCTACACATCTATGATGCTGGCGGAAGTGATTAGCTGTAGCTGTTTAACTGCAGGCACGTTCCATGTGTGGCGTTTTTATCTTCTGAGGAATGGTCACTCCTGGCCATTTGGGGGCTCGCCTATGCTTGCATATGGTGAACCATTAAAGTTGAGCCATATACTGGAGGAGGGGAGATGACCCTTCTGTGATCAGCAGGAAGTCACACACACATACACATTATTGCACAGGCATACACGTGCTTATACGTGCACGCACATACACACATAGTGCCTTGTCTTTTGTAACCATAGGGGGTTTTTACAATGGTGGTTGCTTGTGTGTACTGTAACTGTTTTCAATAAAAGGCGGCAAGCGGAGGCCTAAGCCGGGGTCCACTGTTGGATTCAGACGGCTTTCTGAGACACTGACCGGGGCGACAGATCGATCGCTGATTGTCTTGTTTCCTTGCTTGTCATTAACGAGAATACGTTTCTAAACCAGCGGGGCCTGTGGAAGCACAGACCCAACAGCTGCCCTGGGGCAGACTGACAGAAGCGAGGCTGCCATATCGCGCCATCGGCCCCTCTGGCCATCACCAGTAGGCGGTAGGTGAAGTGTCTTGCCCAAGGACACAATGACCAGGACAGACAGACTTCTTAAACTGCTGGCTGTCTGAGTGGTGTCCCAGAAACAATGTGGGCTTCATAGATAATTGGCAAACCTTCTGGAGGAAACCTGGTCTTGTTAGGAGAGATGGCATCCATCCCACTTTGGATGGAGCAGCTCTCATTTCTAGAAATATGGACAAATTTATTAAACCCCCCAAAATATGACTATCCAGAGTTGGGACCAGGAAGCAGAGCTGCAGTCTTACACGCCTCTCTGCAGCTTCTCTCCTCCTGCTACCCCCCCAAAAACCCATCTCCATAGAGACTGTGTCAGCTTCCAAACAGACAAAGAACAAACTAAAAACCAGCAACAAACAACTTAAACATAAACAATCACAAAGAAAGAACAATACAGTATCCACATCTGAACCAAAGAGTAAAACAGTGAAATGTGGATTATTAAATATTAGGTTTATAACACAAAATGTAAATATTATTACAACAACCGGTTGCAGCAGATGGCCCCGCCCCTCCCTGAGCCTGGTTCTGCTGGAGGTTTCTTCCTGTTAAAAAGGAGTTTTTCCTTCCCACTGTCACCAAAGTGGTGCTCATAGGGGGGTTTAGGTCTACCTTGAGGCAAGTGTTGTGATTTGGTGCTGTATAAATAAAATTAAAATTGAATTCCCCTCAAACATGTTAAACCAAAAGTAATGAGCTGGTTTTGAAAACGTCAGGAGGAGGAAGTTCAGATATTTGTTTACAAACATAAGGAGTGAAAGTCAGAGATGCTGTCAGAAAAACAAAAAACTACTCAAGTGCAGATGTCTGAAAATTCTACTTAAGTACAGTAACAAAGTATTTGTACCTGGTTACTTCCCACCTCTGATGACAGCGCGAGCAGGGTGCTGTCCCTACCCCACAACCATGAACTGGATGTATGGATTAACTACTGAAACACTGACTTTGAATGAAGACGATCAATACAGACTTTTATTGTGACAGAAAAGCAGGAAGTCAGGCTCTCCTCTCTGCTCATGGTTTTGTCAGTTTGCAGGGTGGAAGGTGACAGTGAACTGCAGGATCTGAGGACCTGACGGAGGACGGGCTGATACCGATCGATCACACCCCCTCCCCGTGACCTCCATCATGCCGCAGCTTCAGCACTTCCCCTCAGCGATGACATTCACACCTCAGAGAGTGAATCACCGCCACCGCTGCTCCACCTGAGTGTTAATTAAACTTCTGCTCACAATAATCCTCCCACGTGACATCCCCCAGCAAACCCTCCACTCTTACACTCCCCCCTCCCCCCTGAAGGTGAGGCAGGCAGCGCTCGTCCGGTCAGTCGATACGAGCTGATGGAGCTTCAAGACGTCTCGATCAATAACTTTTGATGGCGGGGAGCAGGCCAGTGGAGGTGGGGGGAAAGACTGATGCTAACAATGCTAATGAGCCACACACTCACACAGAGTGCTGGGTGGAGCTGGGGATCGTGGGAAATGGCAGGTATTGATCAGTGAGTGTTCTCGCTCTGTCAGAGAGCTGTTGCCCAGGAGCCTCTGAGCAGCTATACATCTGCAGGATTTGAACCAGCAGCCTTCCCCTCGTGTCCTCGCCACATGTGACTTGAAGAACACTGAACATGCCCATCGCTGTACCCACGACACACCTGCTGTTTCCAGCTTCTGCAGTCAGAACAACACGTTGCTACACGTTGTGCTACTTTGTGGTCTTTAATATTGGTACTTTGTTGCTGTTCCAACAGGAACTGTAATGACATCATTTCCTCCGGGCTTGATAAAGGTTTCTGATTCTGATTAAGGTTAGGGCACGACCCCTCTCGTCCAAATACGGCGAGAGTATTTGGACGAGAGTGATGTCATGGCGACAGCGTTCATCTCTTACATACAGTCAGTGACAGCCAATCACTGATGTCACAGCAAGGTGGGGGGGCTCCAGTGGGAGGCGGGAGAGGCGGGGTCGTGTTACAGGAAACAGCAGAGCCCAGCAGGGACGCTGATGAATTATTGATCACCTTAATGGACAAGTTTTCATTTTTTCTGCATCACGTCACGTTTTGACTCTGTGAGGACGAGAGCTGCAGTCACCTGAGATTTCCCATGAGGTCTCAGTCACCAGGTCGCCAAGGAGACACGCCAGCTCTCCTCCCGGCCCACTGATAATGACGAGTCAGGACATTCAAAGTTACCTTTGCTCGGAGTCTGACAGGCCAGGCCTTAAAGATCAATCACATTTATAATCAATACGTCAGAGCAGACTTTCACACCATGAAGCCACGCCCATCAGCAGACACCATCACACACTGCAGCCAAGGAGCGCTCAAAGTGTATTCTAATCACAGGTGGAATAATAATCAATGAATGAAGCTGGCAGCAGGCGTGATGGTGGAAAACCATGAGGAGCTCTCAAATCTCACAAGAAAGCCAGAGGAGAACCCTGAAGGAGTTCTCCTCTACAAGGAGCTGTGAGAAAATCTTCCCAATCAAAGGCAAGCGAAGGAACGTCACTACTGGCTAAAATCTTCTGGTTCCTCGTGGTGTAAACTGGAGCTATCATCATGTAAGGGGACTTCTATACCAGCTTTGCTCTATTCCTCTTTACCCATAAAACCCTGTCTGTAAAAGTCTTGATGCATGCTCAATATCCAGGTAAGTAAATCTCCAAAAGTTGATTCTGTTCATCTGGACGTAGCATTTTGTGGGAGAAACATTTCATCATCATCCAGGTGACGTCTTCAGTCTCAGCTGTCTGCAGGTTTCAATCTTCTAAACAGGACATTTGCACAAAGACTGAAACCAGCCCACTGAACATCCTCATCTTTCAATGATGAGGATGTTCACATCCTGGACAGGGAGGAGCACTGGTTTGAGGGCGGAGTCAAGAAGGCCATTTACATGAAAAGGGAAAGACCATCTCTGAATCGAGGAGGGGCCTAAGGGTACATCTGTCACCATCTTACAATGATGTGATTGCAGCCATTCCCCAACTCTCTGTGAGTGGGACTCATGGCCATTGATCAATGGTCATGAGAATTTGCATAATTAAGATTAAGGACCTCCCAGTCATTATGCAAATGTCCTGTTGATAAGATTGAAGACGTCACCTGATGATGACGAAACGTTTCTCCCACTGAAAACGTTCAGATGAACAGAATCAACCTTTGGAGACCTCTCTGTATGCTGATAATCTTCTTTGTTTTAGAGTGTGTTTTTGTTTTGTTGTTTTTCTCATATATAAGTATATTTACTTAGGAAAATGAAGAAAGGTTAATTGTATTTTGGTAAGTGCAAGTACTGTGTTGTTTTCTTTTTTTAATAAAAATATTTGCAAGAAAAAAAAAGAGGACAAAGCTGCTGGAGTTTGTTTGCATCTCTCTCTCCACCCTGATCGTGCTCGGCATGTCTTCCTGTTTAGAGGTCGTTCTTCCTCCCCACTGTCACCGAGCACCGTTCACAGAAGGTATCTCTGGTACATGTGACCTCTCGTCCTTTCAGAGCGGTCTGACGCTGTGGGCGGACTCTGAACGCAGCATGGAGCCCAGCAACAGAGTTGAGGTCAGTGAACGCCTCAGGAGAAACATCCTGATCAATACCTCTGATCAGTCCGCACCCAGCTCAGCAGTCAGGCCCCTGCCGTGATGTCACACGATGCTTCCTGTCTGATTTCAATGTAAAACTCTGTACTGCGCTTCGGATCGTTTTCACTCCGTCCTAAAACATAAACCTGCTGATGCTGTTTCTATGGCAACGTTTCCGCGGCAAAGAGCGGTGTACCTGAAAGCCGCAGAAACGAGTCGATCAGGGAGGAGCTTCATGTGTTCATCATGCGTTCATGTGCGCTGAGCTGCAGGACAACAAAACCCGCAACTCTAAGCGTTTCCGGCTTGTACTTTCAAAATAAAGTTTTGGTGACAGTTTGACGTGAGTGATAGGCGTAAAGTGCAGGAGCAAATACAAGAATCGGCTGTTTTCATTCTGTTAAAACGAGCAAAATGAACTTTTGAAGGCAGAACGTTAAGCTCCTAAACCGCTGCACGCTGAAGCAGCATCACGGACAGATGAATCTTGTATTTTTATTTTTATTCCTATTTATCCCCTTCGTATATTTTATTTATATTGTCTCTGTATTTATATATATATATATATATATATATATATATATATATATATATATATATATATATATATATATATGTGTGTGTGTGTGTGTGTGTGTGTGTGTGTGTGTGTGTGTGTATTTTATATATATATATATATATATATATATATATATATATATATATATATATATATATATATATATATATATATATATATATATATATATAAAATATTCTGTAACTCTGTAACTTCTGTCGGTGCTGTGCTTTTTTGGAAATCGAATTTCCCAGAGGAACCCACCCGAGGGATTAATAAAGTTCTATCTAATCTAATCTAATCTAATCTCACTTTGAATATTTCTGCATGTTGCAGCATCTGACCGTCTCAGACAAAGCTTTCCGCTGTTTAACATTTTAGCCTGGTTGTTGTTATTATTATTTTCAACATTTTCATCGTCATTATTATTATTGTCCTCCTCCTGCGGAGACAAACGTTTTATTCTGAAGGCGCTCTCCGGGGACTTCCGGTTCTGAGGGGGTTACCTGCCTCCACCTTGACGCATCTCTGACGGTCAGTCGGCATGACAACGCGCTCTCGAGGGCAAACGGGGAACGGCTGATCTGGAGGATGGCAGCAGAAGATGCCCAGTAACGGGAACAGCGGCGGGAATCGAGCGGACAGGGGTTCCGGGACCAGCCCGGTCCATGTCCCGGCCATGGAGCGAGCCCGACCGGCTACGGTGACGGTGTCCGCGGTGAGCCTCGCGCTTAGCGTGCTGTCGCTGCTGCTGCTCGTCACCGCCATCTCCACCGACCACTGGTACGAGACGGACACGCGCAGGCACAAGGAGAACTGCGACCGGCACGGCTCCGACTCCAACGACCAGAAGAACCGCGAGATGCCCATCTACCACCTGCCGCTGGTGGACAGCGGGCCCCGGCACCGGGACGTGGCGCTCATGAAGCCCGTGCATGTGGGCAGCAGGGAGGAGGAGCTGCTGGAGAACTGGCGGGCCATCCTGGGGATGGGCATCCTGGAGACGGAGTGCGGCAGGCCGCTGTTCTCCACCCACTCCGGCCTGTGGAGGAAGTGCTACTTCAAGGGGCTGGACCCGGACATCGACAAGCTCATCGACCGGGGTCAGAAACACACACACACACACTGCAGAATAACGGTGCAGGTTAACACACGCTAACTCATCGACTGGGTTCAGACTGCAGAAACACACACATGTTCAGTGTGTGTGTTTATATACACGGCAGCGTGTGTGTGCAGGTTAATGCGTGACAGGAGCACATTGTTAGTGATTTCATGGAGCTGAACAGAAATACACACACACACACACACACACACACACACACACACACACACACACACACACACACACTGTATCTCAACGCAGACTCGCAGGTTCGTTGAAGTCTTTTAATCCTCATGGTTTCACCACACGCATGATCAATAATGACGTCATACATAAACATGGTTCTATCAGTTACCGATGGATGATTGAAGAAACGTAACCGTCCTGCTCTCTCTCACACACACACACACACACACACACACACACACACACACACACACACACGGATGATCCGGTGTTGTTTAACACTGGATGACATCACAGCAGGTAGTAGCATAAATCACATGGTCACCATTAGTGTGAGGCCACGCCCTCTTGAACCCCGCAGTAACTGTGAGGTTCAGAGGAGAGGTGCATCGTGGGACTTGTAGGGCTGCGTTTTTGTGCTGACCCAAGAGCAGCTTGGACGCCGCCGGCCCGGTTTCTGCAGAGTGTGTGTCTGCAGTCTGGCTGGCTGCCGAGCTGAGAGCTGGAGGTCACAGCGATGGCGAGCGGCGAGGAGCTGGACCGCACATCAGATCAGAGCACTCCAAATTGCATCAGCCGACATTATGTTACATATCATTACACTGCATTAGGCTGGAGCTCAGATCCAATTAGATCGATTGATACCTGCGAGGAGGGCCAGCAAAAAGCAGCAGTACTTCCTGTTTATATGGCGTCGGCATCCGTTTGCTCTAACCAATTCAATTCAGCTTTATTTATAAAGCACCAAATCACAACTGTCACCTCAAAGCACTGCAGTCATGTCTGGATCGAGTTCATCTCGGCTCAGAGCTGGCACACATCACAGGGTCCACACGGATCTTAGTCCTGGGCCAGGCTAGTCCTTATCCTAGTGAGTTCTGGTTAGTCCCTGTTAGTCCTTATCGTGGTCAGTTTGGTTAGTTCTGGTCCTCGGCTGTCCTGCTCCTGGTTAGTGTTAGTCCTAGTTAGTCCTGGTTGGCCCAGTTGGAGGATGTTGTGCATGTTGTGTAGTTGTGGATGTACACACACCGATCATGTGACGCCATGCTGATGATGTCTGGCATGTATAGAAGTCCCGCCCTCATGTAACCTGAGAGGATGTTTAATGTGGGTTTGCTACGTTTTGTCAGCTTGGGTCTGGAATAGAGCTGGGCGATATGAGATTTTTTCATATCACAATATGTTTTTTTCATTTCAGGCGATAACGATATCTATCATGATATCAGCCAAATAACTATATTTGTAAGATTTAAATGTGCCGTTGCTCACAAGTAAAATGTGAAATAATCAGCAGCTTGTTTTTATTTAAATATTTATTTCCCATAATAAGTTCAACAGGGTAGATGTACTTAAGGAACATGAGACTTTTTCAGATAAATAAAGGCAAATATTGCAAACTACACAAAAGGCAGCCGCTAAAGTGTTTAAGTTTCAAAATAGAACAAACGAAACAGACTAAATTGTCAATTCAACTTAGAAACAAAATATTAATTCTAAAAATAAATCTTAGTTTGTTTTACAGAAGAACAGACAAAACTGACTAACTTTTGTCAATATCAAATAAACTGAGAACTAAAAGGAAATTCTCAATCTCTCCTTGTTGTATAGCTGAGCTTTTCAAACAGTTTTAACAGTTACTTTAGTCTGACAAAAGCCGAATGACGAATCAGCGCTTCCAGTCAGAGACTGAGGCTACGTCCACGCGTACACGGGTATTTTTGAAAACGGAGATTTTCCGTTTTCGTTTTAAAAAATAATCCCGTCCACACTTAAAGGGAGAAATGAAGGAAAACGCTGCTATGAACATGCCAAAGCAGCAGGTGGCGCTAGATTCCTAACCGTGCAGAAATGTTGGCCAATCAGAAGTCTAGAAGCCTCGGTGGGAAAAAGTAAACAAAGCTGGGGCATAGAAGCAGAACCGAGTCGTATGTGTGGAGGGACAGTAACTGTGTGTATATGTAAGCATTTAAACACTGCAGAGAGTAGAATTAACAGTATTGTAGAAATTCATTTCACCGAAACAATAACGTGGCGCACAGTGTGACGCATGCACCAGTTTATTGTATTTCCAGACTTGCTTTCGGCACAATTTACAGTGCACGCTACTCTGTTTTTGTCAGACTTGAAATAGCCGAAATACCTTCACACTACGGAACTTCTATGGCTCTTCCGTTCGACAATCTCTCCGGCGTTGGAACCATCATCTGTTTTCTCTTCGGTCACGCTCGGTTGATTTTTCTAGTCGGCACACTCATTTCCTCCATTACCCGCTGGCTGCTTCCCAAACAAACACACGTGCGGCTTGGCACTTGTGCTGTACGTAACAAGTCACGCGACGTGACGCTGCGGCTGTGATTGGTTCGGCTCTGCGCTACTTAATTTGGATTGGCTGACCTTTTTTTTTTTTTTTCTTTTTTTTTTAAGAGGACAAGAGCGGCGAGGTCTATCGCGATAGCTTAATTTCTCTATCGAGTAAAAGTTATATCGCGATACATATCGTTATCGTTCTATCGCCCAGCTCTAGTCTGGAAACAGCAGGTGTGGTGATGCTATCAGCTCAGGTACATCAGTACGTGAATCTTAAAGGTGTCTCACCTGTGTGACTTTGCAGGCATTGCAGATCGCTGCACCGCCGTCAAGTATCACTTTTCTCAGCCAATCAGACTGAGGAACATCCCCTTGAACCTGACCAGGACCATCCAGCAGGACGAGTGGCACCTGCTGCGTGAGTACACACACACACACACACACACACACACACACACACACACACACAGCAGTAATCACTAACAATGATTATATGACCACATCAGAGTCTTAGTCGCGTCTCCACACGGAGCGTCTGTGTGACAAGCTTCAGTCTGTGTGTCTGTATGTGTGTGTGTGTGTGTGTCTGTGTGTGTGTGTGTGTGTGTGTGTGTGTGTGTGTGTGTGTGTGTGTCTGTGTGTGTGTGTGTGTGTGTGTCTGTGTGTGTGTGTGTGTGTGTCTGTGTGTGTGTCTGTGTGTGTGTCTGTGTGTGTGTGTGTGTGTGTGTGTGTGTGTCTGTGTGTGTGTCTGTGTGTGTTCCCTCAGTGTGGCGTTCAGGGTCAGTCGGTGTTTCTCAGACTGTGGGTGTTTTCACACCTGTGCAGGTGACCCTAAGAGCAGTCAGCTGTGTGTGTTTCAGTCTCACAGAAGAAGAAGAAGAAGTGATCCTCCGCTTCCTGCCGGGCACATGCTTGCGACCTTGGACGCTGCGTCACACGACCGCTCAGCGAGGTTGCTATGATTGGACGCTCGGCTCTCTTTACACCAACGCTCTGTGTGCTTGGAGTTGCCTCAGCACCAATCACATCACAGGATTTTACCTCTGTGACATCACCGAGCGCGTCAGCGCCCTGTTCACTGCTCACGTCCCTGATTATAGATTATAGATCACTCTCCATCTTTGAACTCTTCCTGTAATTGGCTTGTGTTCTCGCCGCCAACCTCACTGCCAGTCACTGTTGCCACGGAAACACACCATCAGTTTTATGTAACAGTACCAAGGAGTGGTTACCACGGCAATGTTTTGTGTTCCTTCATTTCCTGCACTGATCACTGTGTGCGTGCGTGCGTGTGTGTGCGTCCACAGACCTGCGGCGCATCACGGCAGGCTTCCTGGGCATGGCGGCGGCCGTCCTGCTGTGCGGGAGCATTGTGGCGTCGGTGGGCTTCTTCTGGGAGGAGAGCCTGACGCAGCACGTCTCTGGGCTGCTCTTCCTCATGGCAGGTAACTCACCTGCTCTGTGCAGCAGCCCAGTGTCTCCCCCTGCTGGTCGCAGCTGAGGTTCACAGCGAGTACTGTCTTCATCTGACCATAGAAAGCGTCTTCAGGCAGCTGTGGTGATTTGGCACTTTATAAATAGAATTGCGCCGACAAAAAAATCACCAGAGAGATTTGAGTGGGCTCGGCTATCAGAGCATCAACGTGAAATCATTTAGAAAGATTCAAGTAAAAGGTGATGTGTTTGTTTCCATGGCAGTGTACAGCGCCACACTGTAACGTTTCAGTGTGGTGTGCATACTCCTGCCATATAAACTTCTAAACCTACGAGTGCAGACTGGTAAACCTTATTAACCTGCCTGCCCTGAGTAATGACTCACATTTGCTTAGTGACGAAACCCAAGGATGTTTACAAAGACTGTAAATAAACAAAAGAAGGCTAGAGGTGGACGGTTTTGTTGAGGTGAGTTTTGACAAGGTTACTGATGGACTCCAGTGATGGAGTAAAGCTCAGGGTGCAGCAAGTCAGACTCGGGCATTTATAAATGAGAATGAGGATCATCAGGAATCCGTGGAGATGAGGGTGGGGGTGACGTGTCCCCAGAGCTCAGTGCATACTGGAGCCTCTCCAAACCCAAACAGGACCCACTGCAGTAATCCAGCCATGTGGTGAGCTGTGTTGGCCAAGTTACTTTGAAAAAATAATTAATTATAGTTACTAGTTACCAGAGATGGGCAGTAACGCGTTACTGTAATCTGATTACTTTTTTCAAGTAACGAGTAAAGTAAGGGATTACTATTGCAAAAACGGTAATTAGATTACTGTTACTTTCCCGTACGAACGCTGCGTTACTGCGTTACTAAAACCGTGATTTTTTGCGAGAGTGTCTCATGACAGTGACGTAAGCGAGTGCGCCATTAGTGACAACAGCTGTGTGCAGATCAACAATGGATCACATATCGAGTGCGGGAGAGAGTATGAGCGTGCAGCGTTTAAAGCGTGGAAGTACTGACCTTACTTTGAGTTTGATTCCATAAAAAGTGACAAAAACATTAGTGTCCGCTGTGCGTGGGAAGAAAACTTCTTTTTACAGCGAAAAAACCCCTAAACTTCCAACAAGCACCGAGTAGCTACGACGTAATGGGAAACTCACAGAGAAACTCGCGGATCCTTCCACTGACCGCGGCACACCTGCACCAGGGTAACCCTCCGCCTACCCCACTCCTGCTTTACAGGTGAAAATAGAGCAACAGGACCGCTGAGTCTTTGACTTTATTTATTTTCTGCTGTGTTTTACTTGCATCTATTTGAAAGACTGAGTGTAAACACACAAAATATTTTATTTTTATGTGCTGGAATGTGCAGAAAATAGGTTTAAATGTTAAACTAATTTCTTCCAGTCAGAGAATGTTGCATATAATTAAATTTTTGCTTGATGCATAAAGTTAAAAGATTAAAACTAATAAAACAAGTTTTAAAAAGAGACTTTTCCATCTGATTACATTTTGTATGATGATTATGTAGAAAAAGTAGAATTGGGCTGAGAGATCTATCACTTTATCACCTCTTCAGGGTGTAAATCGTGTTTTTAAAAAGTAACTAAGTAATTAATTACTTTTGAAAATAAGTAATCAGTAAAGTAATGGGATTACTTTTTTGGGGAAGTAATCAGTAATTAGTTACTGATTACTTTTTTCAAGTAACTTGACCAACACTGCTAGTTACTTCTTTAAAAAAGTAACTGAGTTAGTAACTGAGTTACAAGATTCTAAAAGTAATTAATTACTTGAAAAGTAACTATTCCGTTACTTTGAAAAAATATTTAACCCTCTGGGGTCCAGGGTGTAATCAGCCATTTTAACCACTTTTGACGTCTAAAATCAGACACAAAAAACATCAAATTCGAGTAGAAAAGTTTTTTACTGTAACAACCACAAACATTTTCTTGAATCATATTTCATAACTTTAAATGCAAATAGAAATGGTCAATTTTAAAATCATATGCACAAGTTTGCAAACAAAGTTATTTGCAGCCATTTACCTTTGACCCTTTTTTTAAATAACCATTTCAAACTATTTACAGAACAATCAGCTGTTCTTCAATAAGGTGCCACAAATTATTTGTGCCACTGCAAATATTTCTGTCCACTATAAAGGAGAACATCACAGCCTGATGCCTGCAGGTCTGACAGCAGCAGGTGTATCACTCCTGTTTCTACCTGGAGACAGCAGCCGCCTCATTGTTCTGACACACAAAACTATCCACAACACTACACACTAACTACACAAGACAACACATTAACTACACACTCCAAACACGCTAAACGTCACAAATCTCTCAGATCTCAAAACTCGCTTTCTCTCTCTCTCTGTTGTGACAGTGATGTACAGTCTTGTTGGTATATGTATGATCTCTATACATTTTACATCAAATAAAAACTTTGGTTGTAAGATTCAGGTCATCATTTATTAAAAGTGAGACATTTTAAATGAGAATAAGTTTACCAGCTGTCAGCTACATAGAAAAGGATCCTGGTGTTATTTGTCTCTCAGAAACAGTTCATAACTTCAACTCATTCATGTCACCTAAAAGGTAAACCTGTTTCTCCATCACCTGTTCAGCTCTGATGATCCAGTAAGGACGTCTCCTGTTTTCATCTTCATGTTTCCCTCTCACCACATATCCAAACCGACATCATGACCAGCAGCTTTACAGCTGTGGCTCCAGCAAACATCAGCTGATACTAGAAAGTAATATTAAATAAATTCTAACAACAGCTGATCAAGCTGAAACGTGCTGCTGTTGTTTAGCACGACATCCGCTGGTTTCTTCTTTCTGGCGCAAAGTGAGCGATAAACAAACAAGAGAGAAAAGCCGATCAGCTGATCATTGATCAGTTTCATGATTGAAGTAGCAACAGGAGAGGGAGGGGGGAGACTGAGAAAAGAAGAGGCAGCTGTGCAGCAAACACAGAATAACTCCAGCTTTGTGTCTTTTTCATTGTAGCTGAAGTCCGGCACAAACTGTGTTTCTTTTCAGCTCAATACCAAACGCGTAATATTTTCTCTGAATGCGAGACGATTCCGTTTGTACGGGACGGTTGGAAACTCTACTAACTAACATTATGAATAAAATAAAGTTCACTATCAGTAACATCAAAGCTCCCACCCAGCTGTATAAACACTCCGTCATGCTAGCTAGTACGCAGTACGAGTTATTGTAACTGACTGTAAAAAGTCAGCATAACTAAAATAAACTAAACTTGGTTTATATCTGACACTCAGATTGACTGCAGGTCATAACTTCTTACCTGAAGGTTTGATCAGGTTGATCAGTGGTTGTTGATCAATAGTCATGAGAATTTGCATAATTAAGATTAAGGAACTGACCTCCCAGCCCATTGTTCCTTGAGTGGCTGGTTTCAGTCATTATGCAAATGTAAGCTTGGGGAAACCTGCAGTCAGCTGAGACTGAAGAAGTCACCAGGATGATGATGAAACGTTTCTCCCACAAAATGCTGGTCTACGTCCATGTTCTAATTGACAAGTGACTGTGGGGGGAGCAGGGTGGAGGGTTTGTATCATCAGCATAGAAAAGCAAGCAGAGACCTGGAGGCAGATGATCTGACCAAGGAGGGGCGAATAGGTGGTGCAGTAAAGGGGTCCGAGCACAGGACCCTGGGGCACACCGTGGTTACCTGGAGCTGAGGTGGAGCCGGAGTCTGCCACGGTAATGAACTGTGTTCTGTTGGAGACCGGGAGAGTGCGGTACCAGTGACGCCAAGATAGTTGGTGAGGGGTGGCGTTGTTTTAATTCGGAGTAAGCTGTTAAAAGAAGGACAGCACGTTTCTACATCAGGGAATAAAGTTAGTGAAAGATTCATTTGCAGATGTGGTGACAGCTCTCCAGTGAGACATTAAAGTTGAATAAAACAAGCTCAGAAACAAGTGAAACACTGAAATAAATAACACTGAATAACGGCTTACCTTTACCCGAAAGTGAACAGACTCACCTTAACAGGGATGTTTCTCACGGTATCTCCTGTTTCTAATACTGAGGCACTGACACTGAGGAAGGCTCCCTCTCTGCTCTTTGAGCCGTTTCCGGGCCCAAAGTCAAACGATCACTGCAGCATCACTGAGAGTTAAAAACTGTCTAAATTCTTTCATCTTTAATAAAATGATCAGCGTTGCTGCTTTACCAGGTGTAACAATTAGGTTTAACATCCAGGCATCCATGAAAACAGAATTTATGAAATTTAACAGTTAGAAGTTAGCAGGAAGTTAGCTCGCTAGCTTCCACCTCAACATGATATAGCATGTTCTGACTGAGAGATTTCTGAAACAGATTCAAACGTACAGCTCTGCTATCACTTCCAACATAAATGAAGACAGAAAACTAAACAGAAGTGACGTTTGTAGGGTTACTGAAGTTTGGCTAGCTGCTATATAATGATGTGCTACGTGATTGCTAGCAACACAGCTATGTTAGCATAACATAACGTTAACTTTTATCGAGTGGAAAAAAGTTAACGTGAGGGTTCCTGATGGTTAGGGACAAATGCAATCACATGGCAGGATGCTGTGAAACAGCGGTCCCCAACCCTTTCTGTGCCACAGACGGTTTAATGTCCGACACTATTTTCATGGACCGGCCTTTAAGGTGTGGCGGGTAAATACAACAAAATAAAATGAAACGACAAAGACACAAACTGTGGTATTTTGTAAGAATAACAATAAACGTGAATTCACTGTGTAATTGTTTAACTTTATTAGCTGCGCCCTCCTGAAATGTGCCAACAACCTTGAGAGTAACATCCACCTCTCTTTATGCTCTCTGGTTGCTATGGTAACATGTACATATTTCTTTCAAAATAAGACACACGACTACAACACGGGAAAAGACCCAGGGAAACCAAATTAACGATAGCAACCCTGAAAACCATAAATTTCACACCCGAGCCTCAACTCTCGCGCCCCAGTACCAAACGGGGCCTGGGGGTTGGGGACCACTGCTGTAAACGGACCAAACTTCAGGCAGGAGAACAACTGAGATAATCCATCCACAATGTGAGGTTAATATACTGCTGCATGTGCTGGGCTGTAGTTACATCGGAAGGTTTTTATTACTGTGCTTTAAAATGAACAATTCAATTCAATTTTATTTATATAGCACCAAATCACAACATAAGTCGCCTCAAGGCGCTTCATAGATACAGAGAAAAACCCAACAATCATATGACCCCCTATGAGCAAGCACTTTGGCAACAGTGGGAAGGAAAAACTCCCTTTTAACAGGAAGAAACCTCCGGCAGAACCAGGCTCAGGGAGGGGCGGGGCCATCTGCTGTGATTGGTTGGGGTGAGAGAAGGAAGACAGGATAAAGACATGCTGTGGAAGAGAGACAGAGGTTAATAACAGATATGATTCAATGCAGAGAGGTCTGTTAATACATAGTGAGTGAGAAAGGTGACTGGAAAGGAAAAACTCAATGCATCATGGGAATCCCCGGCAGCCTACGTCTATTGCAGCATAACTAAGGGAGGATTCAGGGTCACCTGGTCCAGCCCTAACTATATGCTTTAGCAAAAAGGAAAGTTTGAAGCCTGATCTTGAAAGTAGAGATAGTGTCTGTCTCCTGAATCCAAACTGGAAGCTGGTTCCACAGAAGAGGGGCCTGAAAACTAAAGGCTCTCCCTCCCATTCTACTTTTAAATACTCTAGGAACAACAAGTAGGCCTGCAGAGCGAGAGCGAAGTGCTCTAATAGGGTGATATGGTACTACAAGGTCATTAAGATAAGATGGGGCCTGATTATTTAAGATCTTGTATGTGAGAATTCTGGATTTAACAGGAAGCCAAAACAGGAGAAATATGCTCTCTCTTTCTAGTCCCTGTCAGGACTCTTGCTGCAGCATTTTGGATTAGCTGAAGGCTTTTCAGTGAGTTTTTTGGACATCCTGATAATAATGAATTACAGTGGTGATAAAAACAGAGAGAGGCCGACAGGGATGTTTTTAGGGGTTTATTGAGATTAAATAGAACAAGATACAAAACATGTTAAAAACACAACAGCCTTAGTAAACACAGACTAGTTCGGACCTGGAGGCAGGATTCATACGTCATCACTTATAGACCAGGTTGTGTTGACAGTCAGAGGGTTCATATTTTACCTGTTGGTAATGCACCTGCAGGTCTCAGCCAATTACAGCCAGCACAGGTTCAGGTGTCAGTCTGATCTGGTCTCTGATTCGTTCTCAGGGATCTTCTGCACCATCTCCCTGTGCACGTATGCAGCCAGCGTGACCTACGACCTCTCCAGAAACCCGCCCTTCATCTACGGCCTGCCGGCTGACGTGGATCACGGTTATGGCTGGTCCATCTGCTGCGCCTGGGCCAGTCTGGGTCTCACTGTAGCGTCTGGCTGCCTCGGCACCACCTTCCCCTTCCTGAGCCGGGCCGGAGCACTGCGGTCCAAAACCGCCCATGAGTCCTCCGTCTGAGGCGAGGAAGAGGATGATTCTCGGACGACAAAAGGTGTATTTTTGGCCGGTTCCGTAATAGGAGGGGCCTCGGACTGCAGACGGAGCTGCGCACCTGTTCGTGCTCCTGATTTGGACCCAGCTCAGGTCACCTCAGCGTGCACTCTGAGCCTCGCCTGGTTCCTGTGATCCATCTCTGCAGTGGTGTGGCCAAAGGTACCATCAGTGATCAAGTTAATAAAAGATAAATTAGCTGTTGGTCAATCAGGTGAGTCATCTGTACTTACCTGACATCAAACATGTAAAGCCCAGTTGAGAGTCAGACAGGTGGCCAGGTCTCAGCAGCCGTCTGTCAGTCAGCTCTGACTCACCGTTTTCTTTCTGCTGTCCCATCGTCCAATCAGAAGCTTCATCGGTGTGAAGGTCACCTGAACTGAGGCAGGTCACAAAGCTGCTGCAGCTGGGTCCCCATCAGGAGCAATAACAGGAAACACACACACACACACACACACACACACACACACACACACACACACACACACACAGGTGTGCGCTGGGATCCAAACCTGCTGCAGGTGTGATCTTCATGGAGCCTTCCCATGCGGATGTTTCGGAGCGCTGTGCTCCGATCAGTCAGTTGGGCGGAGCTTCAGGTGCACGCAAGCGCTCTGAGCTCAGGTGAGTGTTATCCAGTCATGCGGGGTTCACACGTTGCTTAGGCATTTGATGTTCGGGTGTGGCCTTCTTAGTGATGACAGCCAATTACAGACAAGCAAAGCTGATTGTTCTTGTTCGGCTTGGATCCACAAGCCAGTTCAAAACGTGATAGGTGTGAATCCCGCCTGATGGATCAGAGTCTGAGCTGCAGAGCGTCACGTGACCAGGTGGCGTGCTGCAGGTTTGGATGGCGGCGGCCGCTCACAGATGTGTATATAAATGTGCTTTCAGCTGCGAGCTGAGCCACAGACTGAACCCTTTACTCTGCGACGCTGAGCAGGTGCTGCTCGCTGACTTCAGGCTTCCCGCAGGAGGGAACGCACTGACAGATGATCCAGGTATCAGTGCTGCCGCTCTGTTATCAAACAAAGGAGTTGACCTTTAACCTCTGACACCGACTCCTCTGTAAACAGGGTATGACACCATTTATGTTTAAGCTTTTTCAGGTATCAGCCTCTGAGACTCTGCATCAGCCTATCGGAAGCCCCGATGCCTTCTCGTGACCCCCCTGTACGAGCAGAATCGGACGTTTGAAGTTCAGGCTCTGAGCTTTCAAAAACATCTGGAATTACAAACATTCATCCACCAGCTGCAGACACCAAACTGAGAATGTCCACAGCATCCTTCCCATCATCAGGAGGAGGGCTGATGATCAGCGTGAGGAGGACTATCAGGGGGACGGACCCATCGAGGTCTTTAGGCTCCTGAGGGAGAATGACGGTGGATGAAATGTTTGTGTGCGGCTCAAAGTCAGAACTTTATTTAATTTCAAGCCGACACGCAGAGTGAAACGGTGACTCACCATCACTATCGACCTTTAACCTGTAGATTCCACACTGAAAGCTCCCATGTTCCTCCTGATACCCCATCATAGCTCCACTGTCCCCTCATGGAACCTTTGCTGCCCCCTGCTGGACACAGCTGTAAATACATGGTGTAAACATGATGGGACTCGTCACCTGTAGCTGCTCCTGTGGAAGATCTGTCAGTATTTGTTGGATGTATTTATATCTGAGAATTAAATATTTGTTAAATGTGTGTGAGGCGTGTTATTGTGGTTCTGATAACATCACATAATGAAGAGGCGCAGGCTTCACTGAGCACATCAGGGCAGCACAACTCATGTGGACTGGATCCAGTTACCAGGTGAGTTAGAAGGTACCCGGTGGAGACAGTCACATGTGCTGCTGCTCAGAAAAGTCTGTCATTCACCTGTAACATGAACCGTGTGACCCGGGTAGTTGGAAGAGCTGATGTTCTCACGTGTACAGGTTTCTTATTTTCTAAAAGGTACCTGACCCAGCCTGGCCCTGAGCGAATCTAAATGTTTGTCACTGAAGAACATTTCAATAAAGTTTCTTCCAGCACCATCAGATGCTATGAAGCAGTTCAGCACAACTCGGAGGGAAACGGTGACTTGTGACCATGAAGAAGAACCACTGAAACCCAGAAACAGGAGCTCAAACCATGAGGGAGACGTATGTCTGTGAAGGTTCTCAGTCATCCAGGTCATTGCAGTCGAAGGAGCTTGGAAAGAAAAGCGTCTGGACTTCTTTAAGTTGCTTGAAGACGTTTCACCTCCATTCATCGGCGAGACCAAACAGCCACTTCACAAGCGCATGGCACAACATAGAAGAGCCACCTCCACGGGACAAGACTCAGCAGTCCATCTGCATCTAAAGGTCAAAGGTCACTCTTTCAAGGATGCCAATGTTCACATTTTGGACAGAGAGGACAGATGTTTTGAAAGAGGAGTGAAAGAAGCCATCTATGTCCACTGTGAGTGACCATCTTTGAACAGAGGCGGGGCTTACGACACCAACTCTCTGCCATCTATAATCCAGTTTTGAGATCCTTCCCAGACGCCTTAACGCCCACTCACATCCTGGGCCATCTGACCTCAGGAAATCACACGATAGGTTTCACAATGAGCTCCCCCAAAACCCTGGCTGATTGGGACCCACACCCGTTTTTATACCTTGGCTCATGTGATTAGAGGATCATCAGGGGGTCCTTTTGTCCCTCTGTGGGGGGAAACTCCCACTGGGTTTAAATCTGGGACTCTCCACCATTTGACTCTTAGAACAGAAGAAGCTTCTCGGCTGAGAGGTGAAACGTCTTCAAGCAACTTAAAGAAGTCCAGACGCTTTTCTTTCCAAGCTCCGTCGACCATGAAGGTGACAAAACTAAAGAATCAGGAAACTGGAGAGAGGTCTGAGAGCTCTGAGTCTGCCCAGAACGCTTATAAGAACAAGGTGCGCCATCACAGAGATGTTAACATTGTTTAAATATGCAGGGACTCGGCTGCTTATTATCACAATGACAAAGAGACTGTGCTTAGAGTGACCATCTTCAGTTTATGTTGAAAACTTCATTAAAAGTTCCCTAAAATCTTCAGCAGCCTCTCAGAAAACATGAGAGCCTTTATTTCCACTCAGCTCTTTGGGGGTCAGCACAGTCCCTGTTCCGTCCTCTTCTGGCTTCACTGGGGTGGCTGTGGCTCAGGTGGTAGAGCAGGTCACCTGCTAATCTGGAAGGTGGGTGGGTATCAGATGTCAGGTATCCTTGGATGAGATACTGACCTGAAGTCACTCAAATGAATGTGTGCGAATGTCAGATAGAAAGAGCACAGAAAAAAGTGCTTGTGTGAAGAATGAGGCAAGCTGTGTGAAGTGCTTTGAGTGCTCAGACTAGAAAAGCACCATATAAGAACCAGTCCATTTACTGTTCCAGTGAGAGCAGCCTTAAGCTCAAAGCTATTTTGAAAACCCACCACTCCTTTACAGCTGCCTGTGGACGCCAAAGGGTTAAAATATCCCCATTTATTGTCTAAATCCAGCCATCCAGTCAGATCATGGTAGCAGTAGGTTAAACAGCTATTCCAGAAACCAAGGTGTTGCCGGGTTAGATAATATATAATCTCTCCATCAGGTTATGGGTGCAGCTCAGTGCTGCCGGTGAAACAGAGAGATCTTTGGATCTGTGGAAAATATTAGTGTGTATCAGGAAGTCAGAACAGTCATTGCTGTAAATGATCCTGAGGTCCTGATTCATCTTCCAGTTGGTCGACATTTCTGTTTCCACGGGGCTGATGGTTGTGTGAGTCTTTGTGCAGCAGGGGCTAGCTCGTTTTATGTCTGATACACACATATCTAAAAATGATTTTTAAGATTAGATAACCTAGATTAGTCCCACATGTGGGAAATGTGTTTGTTACAGCAGTGGACAGTGCAAAGTTGCATAGAAAAATTAGAAAAAATACACTGGAATAATATATCTATGAGATACTGTACACAATAGAATAAAATAAAAATAAAATACTCTATACAATCGAATAAAATAGAATACAAATGCTATATACAACTGAGTATAATACAATGATGCCAAAAAGAGTATTGCACATAGTGTTATTGCACATGTGTGGATGTGTTTGATCAAGTCTTTGTTGTGGAGTCTGACAGCAGTGGGGAGGAAAGACCTGTGGGACCGAGAGATTTTCTTTTGTACATTAAGATTTTGTGTACTTTTTGATATTTTGGTGTTATTTTTTGTTTTGTATTTATTTATTCTTTGATAAATTTTGAATATTTTTGTTTCATATTTCATTTTTTTTTGTTGAATTTGGAATCTTGTTAGTTATTTTTAGTCCTCACTTGTCGACATGGCTGCCAACGTCACTGTGACACGCGCAGTGAAGCACGCTCTCCTGCGCAGGAGCCCCGCCCATATACGTCAGGACTCGCCCTGTACGCATGTGCAGCCGATACTCTACGGTTCCCCAGACTCTGGTGACAACAACCGCCCTCCGTTAGCTCACGGACTGTCCGCCTGTCAGGGGCCCGGGGCCGGACGCGCCGTCTGAGAGAGTCAGGGGGACATAGTGTGGGCAGCGGACGCTAAGCGAAAGCCACGACGCCGGAGAGTCGGTGTGCCTTTGGTCCGCACCGCCCGCCCGGTAACAACGCGCCCGCTGCCCGGCAGCTGCTGGCCGGTCGGTCCGTTTACCGAGCCGCCGCTAACGCTAGCAGGCGGGCTAACGCCGCGGCAGATCAGCGTCCCGGTGGCCATTCGTCATGCTCTGCACCCGGTGAGCGGAGCCGCGGGCAGCTGCTAGCCAGGTGCTAACGGCTAGCTCTCCGAGGATGGTCGCAGTGAGGGCGGCTGCTCTGGAGGATCGGCCCGGATGTTCTGAGCTTCACGGCTTCACCCGCCCTGCTGGACCCGGACTGCCGCTCACCGAACCGGGCGTGTGAGTCCGGCTGCTCAGATCCGCGGGAGCGGCAGCCATGCAGGCGGCGCAGCCGCAGTACGACTTCTTCAGCGAAGAGAACGGTCCGAAATGGAGAGGCCTGCTGGTGCCCTCACTGGAAAAGGTAAACACACACACGAACCCGAACAGAGACACACAGACAGACCTTCAGGTGTGTGCAGGTGAGCTGTGTGTGTCCTGACGGTGCTCTGAGCAGGTGTTTGTCTCACCCGAGTCCACCCTCGGGTTGTGGTGCATCGTGGCAGGTAAAACTCCACAGAACGATGACAAGAGCTTCATCAGAGCCTTGTGTTGAGGCTGATCCATAAATACCTGGATCATTGTGTCCTCACCTGTTTAGAGGATCATCGTCAAACATCAGTCGGACCTCACACTGAAGGTGTTAGTAGTGAGGATGATGATGGTGGTTTCACAGAGGAGGGGCCTGAAAACCGAAGGCTCTTCCTCCCATTATACTTTTAAATTATTACTTTTAAAGGATTTTGAATTCTGGATTTAACAGGAAGCCAAAACAGGAGAAATCTGCTCCCTCTTTCTAGTCCCTGTCAGGACTCTTGCTGCAGCATTTTGGATCAGCTGAAGGCTTTCAGGGAGTTTTTAGGACTTCCTGATAATAATGAATTACTGTCGTCCAGCCTGGAAGTAATAAATGCATGAACTAGTTTTTCAGCGTCACTCTCAGACAGGATATTTCTAACTTTAGAGATGTTGCACAAATGGAAGAACGCAGTCTTACATATTTGTTTAATATGTGCGTTGAAGGACATGTCCTGGTCAAATATGACTCCAAGGTTCCTCACAGCTCCATCCTCATCTGCATAGCAGTGTAAATGTATGCTATGTCTTCTAATGATGCTGCCTAAGGGAAGCATGTATAATGTAAACAGAATTGGTCCTAGCACTGAACCCTGTGGAACTCCATAATTAACCTCAGTGTGTGAAGAGGACTCTCCATTTACATGCACAAACTGGAGTCTATTAGATAGATATGATACAAACCACTGCAGCACAGTACCTGTAATACCTACAGCCTGGTTGGAGATTGGCCTGTAGTTAGCAAAGAGCTGTGTGAACAGATGACTTTTACTCAGAAAGATCAATTGGAGAAAAAGAGTCTAAATGAACATCAATGGTACTAAGAGTAGCTGTAGATAATATTACATCTGTGGGATGATTATTGGTAATTTTTTCTCTAAAGATTAAAATGTTATTTGTGAAAAAGTTCATGAAGTCACTACTAGTTAACGTTAAAGGGATGGTTGGCTCAACAGAGCTCCTCTGAGTTTGTTATCCCTGATATGAGGTAACTTCAACTCTGAGTCACTTACCATGGTAACAGACTGTGAACCTAACCTGATAACTGGCAGGTGTTATTCAATAAACGCTGAGTTTCCCTCCTGCTGCACCTGAACCAGCTGACTGACCCTCTCATTTGTTTCCTCGTTCATAGTTGCTGCCAACGCGCACAGAGGAGCAAAATCTGCTGCAGCAGTTTGTTTTTACAAAAACTGAAGTCCCAGATTAATGTTAGTTTGTTGGTTACTTAACGTGAAGCTTTTGCAGTCATTAAGTTGCCAGTATAACAGGACAGAGGCAGCGATGATGTCACAGAGGCAGCGATGACATCAGAGTCAGATGTCTGTGGACACTGATGCTGTCAGTCTGTCAGTTTCCTTGCAAACATTTCACACTGATTGATGATCAATCGTCTGTCTCATTGCTCCAGTCGCTCTGATGGATAAACGTGCCTCACAGTTGGATCTTGGAGATGACGTGAAAATCTGAGTGAAGCTGACGCTGAAGTGACTTTAAGACTCTAACACAGAACTAAATGTGTTTAAAATCAAGTTTTAAGTGCAGCAGACAGCTAGGGCTGGGCCATATTATACCGTTCACGTAGAGCTGGGCGATAGAACGATAACGATATGTATCGCGATATAACTTTTACTCGATAGAGAAATTAAGCTATCGCGATAGACCTCGCCGCTCTTGTCCTCTTAAAAAAAAAAAAAAAAAAAAAGGTCAGCCGATCCAAATTCAGTAGCGCAGAGCCGAACCAATCACAGCCGCAGCGTCACGTCGCGTGACTTGCTACGTACAGCACAAGTGCCAAGCCGCACGTGTGTTTGTTTGGGAAGCAGCCAGCGGGTAATGGAGGAAATGAGTGTGCCGACTAGAAAAATCAACCGAGCGTGACCGAAGAGAAAACAGATGATGGTTCCAACGCCGGAGAGATTGTCGAACGGAAGAGCCATAGAAGTTCCGTAGTGTGAAGGTATTTCGGCTATTTCAAGTCTGACAAAAAACAGAGTAGCGTGCACTGTAAATTGTGCCGAAAGCAAGTCTGGAAATACAATGAACTGGTGCATGCGTCACACTGTGCGCCACGTTATTGTTTCGGTGAAATGAATTTCTACAATACTGTTAATTCTACTCTCTGCAGTGTTTAAATGCTTACATATACACACAGTTACTGTCCCTCCACACATACGACTCGGTTCTGCTTCTATGCCCCAGCTTTGTTTACTTTTTCCCACCGAGGCTTCTAGACTTCTGATTGGCCAACATTTCTGCATGGTTAGGAATCTAGCGCCACCTGCTGCTTTGGCATGTTCATAGCAGCGTTTTCCTTCATTTCTCCCTTTAAGTGTGGACGGGATTATTTTTTAAAACGAAAACGGAAAATCTCCGTTTTCAAAAATACCCGTGTACGTGTGGACGTAGCCTCAGTCTCTGACTGGAAGCGCTGATTCGTCATTCGGCTTTTGTCAGACTAAAGTAACTGTTAAAACTGTTTGAAAAGCTCAGCTATACAACAAGGAGAGATTGAGAATTTCCTTTTAGTTCTCAGTTTATTTGATATTGACAAAAGTTAGTCAGTTTTGTCTGTTCTTCTGTAAAACAAACTAAGATTTATTTTTAGAATTAATATTTTGTTTCTAAGTGGAATTGACAATTTAGTCTGTTTCGTTTGTTCTATTTTGAAACTTAAACACTTTAGCGGCTGCCTTTTGTGTAGTTTGCAATATTTGCCTTTATTTATCTGAAAAAGTCTCATGTTCCTTAAGTACATCTACCCTGTTGAACTTATTATGGGAAATAAATATTTAAAAACAAGCTGCTGATTATTTCACATTTTACTTGTGAGCAACGGCACATTTAAATCTTACAAATATAGTTATTTGGCTGATATCGTGATAGATATCGTTATCGCCTGAAATGAAAAAAACATATCGTGATATGAAAAAATCTCATATCGCCCAGCTCTACGTTCACGGTAACACCGGTGTAATGTTGGGCAACGATAAGAAAATGAAATATGGCGATAGAATATGGGTAAAATGCGCAGTGCCTTTGTTTTCATGCGCACATGGCGGCGACGGAGAACGAGAAGGGCGAAAGCGGATCGTTGAATGAAACGGATGAACCAGAACTGGTTTGTAAAATGCTGCAGCTTCACTGGTGTGGAACTGGTTTAGCTTTCGTCCGTCAGATACACAACAAAGCACTATTTGTGGTAGCGCATGCTAGCGGGCCGTCGTTATTACCGTGTTTTTTGGAAAATACGGCACACTTAAAATCAACCCTTTGAGTTTCTGAAAAGCAACAGAGCCCCTTATAATCCCGTGCGCCTTATGTATGAACTCTGGTTGTGTTTACTGACCTGGAAACGATTTTATGTGCACGGCGCTCAGAAATCTGTCAAATGTTTCAGTACGACTTTGCTGAGCTACGAAGCCGCACCGCTTGATGGATTGTCGGAGCATTACGGCTATCGTAGGCGGAGCCTCGCGGAGTGATACGTACTGTGCTTCAACATAATGTTACCATATTGTGTGTGTATAACCTCTTAAGTTTTGTGGATATTATACATCAGGGGCGATTCTAGGATCAGAGCTTTGGGGGTGCTGAGCACCCAGAGAGCTGCCCATCCAGGCAAGGTAAACTGTACTCGTCACGATGAGACTTCTTCCCCGTCTTTATTAAATCATAAGATTCTTAAATTCATCAGGTCTCTCTGTGCCTGGGTCCTCGTCTCAAAACATGACATCACTGTTTTGTACATTTTAACACAATTTAATCCCACATGTGTGAAAGAAAAGCAAAACACTTTTTTGAAAAGTGTTTTGCTTTTCATCAAATCTGATCAAGGTTATTTAAATGCTGCAAAAGAAGAATGGATTGGAATAAAAATACATATCCTGACCTTAATTACTGGGAGAATAATGAATGATGCTCACAGTGAGTAAGAAGTAAACTGAGAGCATTTTTTGGACAGAGATTCACTTTTAAAGTGTGTGTATAATATAATAAAAATATATATAAAAAAAATACACTCCAAAAATAGAGTCCTTGAAATGTACGAAATATTATTACAAAATTAGAAAACTGAGACACCTTGGCCTCTGGTACAATGTATGGAAAGATCTTTACTGCAGATACTAACATGGCTCTGCAGATTTTTTCTTTTCTTTTATCCTATGTCGCCTCAGCTTGAGGTTGGCAAATCTATCACATTTTGGTGGTCAAGTCTCTCAAGCATCTCTTTCTCAACTGACATCACAGCCAGGTGCTGGAGTCGGCTTTGACCCATGGTCCTTCTCAGCCAGGTATGGAGCTGACTCAAGACACTAAAAGACCTCTCACAGCTACAGCTGCTAACTGGGTTTGTTAGGGCAACCTGAATAGCAGTTTTCAGTGTGGGGAAGATCTGATTATCCAGAAGATTGTACAATGTTAACATATCTGGGATGGCACCAGCCTCACTCTCGAGCTTCAAAAAGGTTTTGGCAACCGTGACTTCCTCTGACTGAAGCTCAGTATGGTAACGCAGTGCCAGGGCTGACAACCCAGTTTGTTTAGCAGACTCTGTACAGCAGCTTTAATACAGGGAGAACACAACTTCCAGACTGTGAGTAAAATCAGGTTTTTTCTCTTTGTCAGTTTAACAGTTTCTGCCTGTCACTGCTGTCTGTTTGCTTACCTGGTTCTTCCTGACCTCGTACTTTCTCCTCACGTTCCCTCTTTCCTCTCTCCCTCTTTGGACTGACAATCATACACAAATAGATTCAATTAGATAAAAAATTACATTAATATGAAAAAAAACTACTATTAAGATCACCAATAAAAAAAGTCCTCTCTTAGTGTCCTTTCAACCAAAAGGCAAATAACCAAACCACGTGTACATCTGATAAAGGACATAAACATTGAAACACTGATCCAACATGATTCTTGATTGACTCGGTGTCTCTGTATACACACACACACACACACACCAGGAGTTATAAGGTTAATGGGCATCCAGCCAGTTAGCTAGTTAGTACTTTGGGTTCAATATCGGCACATATGACAAAATAAGCAGTTTCTCTCATTACATTTCAAACAGGACAGTGGTAACATATACTATTATATATTGTACATATATTTATTAGTTTCAGATGTAGCCATTCTTGTATTTTGCTTGTTTACATTATTGTATTTTGCACAACTCTGTTGCTTGTGAAGCTCGCACACAAGAATTTCACTCACATGTGCTGTACCAATGTACTTGCACATGTGATGTGACAATAAAAGTGATTTGATTTGATTTGATTTAACAAGAGCAGGCTACGGATAATTTAAAGTTTTAGGTTTTAACCCTTGGATGCACAACCTACCAGTACCTACACTCTTCCACGAGTGGGGTCACAAATGATCCCAAATAAAATCAATACATTTTGCTATAAACTTGGTTGTTATTCTTCAAAATCTTTAAAACGAAGAGTTGTAATATTTTCATATTTGAGGTATTCCTCATAAAACATGATTGTGACATGAGGCCCTTTGCATTTTTATTTATTTTTTCATTAATTTTAAGAAATTTGAGTTTTTGTATCTTTTGTATCACTTTTTTATGCTTGCTCTGCATATACTGCAGAAGTTGTTCATCCACTGTAACACAGTCACTGAGGATGAATTTCTGCCTGCAGTTGACCAGGAACAGGCCCCATACGTAGCAGAAAGCTGCCATGTGGTTTGTTTTCAGTCTGTAGGCTCTGGTCCTCTTGTTCTCAAAGTGCAAGACGGGCGAATATCTTCAAATCTTTGAATTGACATAGTGGCCTTGTACAATGGGTTATGCAGAGGACTCCCAAAAAACACACCGACTGGTACATCCCAGTTCGTCTCATTTCCTGCAAGAACGGTCAATCAAATGAAGGCCAGGAGCTTAAGTTTGATTACATTTTTCCACTCTTTCCCCTGTCTGTGGCGACTCTTCGTGCCTCCATGTTTGTGCATTTCAGCACCTCTTCTATTATATTATCAGACATGAGCATCTTCCATGCATCTATTGGGGAGACAGTACTAGACCTAGATAGTCTGGGTCCTCTATATCTGAGATGTCAGATTCTGAGTCAATGCCTCTGACGGGCTCTTCATCCCATCCGTCCTGGATCATTTGTAGAGCCACAGGGATCCTAGCTGGCCTCATAGCAGCCGTGTTACTTTAAATAATAAACCCCCCCCAGAAAGGACAATGTTTGAAATGCACAGGAAACTATAAACAGGGCTGCACATAAATGGTTCGCAGGTGCGCATTCGCTGTCAAAATAAAAGACACGCACCAGATAAGAAGTTGAGACGCTCGTTTGCGTACATAAGATAATCTGGAGGAGGACAGACATTTTATCAGAACTCTTAAAGATGTCGAAGAAGCAAGCTCCATAAGCAATTACTTTTGTGTTCCTCCACCCCCAAAAAAGCGCATAGTCTCGGAATTTCTGGGAATACTTTTATTTTGACAGCGAACGCACACCTGCAGACCACTTATGTGCAGCCCTGACTGTAAATCATATATGTTACTGTGTAAAAATTAATTCCTGATCGATCAGAAGTGGAAGTGGGTCAGTCAGAGTTGCTAAGAATGAACGTTTCATAGAAGATTCCACAGGAACTGCTTGGAGTCATTTCTGACCCCACTTGTGGAAGAGTGGGGTAGTGATACAAAAACTGCATTTTTAATTAATGAAAAAATAAATAAAAATGCAAATGGCCTGATGTTACAAACATATTTTATGAGGAATACCTGGAATATGAATATATTACAACTTTTCATTTTAAAGATTTTGAAGAAATGTGGCTGATTTTACAACAGAGCAGGACGGATTGTAGGGCAGCAAACATCGTCAGGAAACACGTTTCCAACACTGCAGGTTACCTGGTGTAATGTTTTTCAGGTAAACAGAAACATGTTCTGACTCCTACCAACTATATAAAGAGTAACTGAAGGTTAAATGCAGCTAATATGTCCTGTTTTAAGGCAGGCGCTTCCACCTCCGCTCCGCTGCGTCTCAGCCACCATCGCTCTGGCAGCACAAGAGCCAGAGCAGGGGAGAGCTGGAACAAACCACTTTGGGAGGGGGGGGGGGGGGGGGTTATCTATACTTTTGTTGTTAAAATGTTCCATCTCAAGTACGTACTGTATGTTTTTATATTTTTAGTAGTGTGTCACACAAGCAGCAAATATTGTCAAAAAAGGAAGAAATCTTTGGGGGTGCTGTGATTCATTTTTCAAAATTGGGCTAAAATCGCCCCTGTTATACATGGTTAAGCTGAGGATGTGTCGGCCAGTTTCCACTGGAAATGCCTTTTGGTTAAACCGTCAGCGAGGAATTTGCACTGTTAAATTTTTATATAACTTTAATGCACATAAAAAAAAACAGCTGCTTGTTTAAGTGAAAATACATTGATGGTTTTTTTTTTTTTGCACTAATACAGTTGTAAATGGCCTGTATTTGTATAGCGCTTTACACAACCAGTCATCCACCCATTCACACACACATTCACCAAAAATATTCATCACGATATACATTTGAAAATTTGCTGTGGCTACAATGTAGCTGCCATCACCAGTGTGTGGATGTGTGTGTGTAAAGCGCTTTGGGGTCCTTAGGGCCATTTACAACTGTATTAGTGCAAAAAACCCATCAATGTATTTTCACTTAAACAAGCAGCTGTTTTATGTGCGTTAAAGTTATATAAAAATGTAACAGTGCAAATTCCTCGCTGACGGTTTAACCAAAAAGCATTTCAGTGGAAACTGGCCGACACATCCTCAGCATAACCAAGTATAACATCCACAAAACTTAAAAAGAGGTTATACACACACAATATGGTAACATTATGTTGAAGCACAGTACGTATCACTCCGCGAGGCTCCGCCTACGATAGCCGTAATGCTCCGACAATCCATCAAGCGGTGCGGCTTCGTAGCTCAGCAAAGTCGTACTGAAACATTTGACAGATTTCTGAGCGCCGTGCACATAAAATCGTTTCCAGGTCAGTAAACACAACCAGAGTTCATACATAAGGCGCACGGAATTATAAGGGGCTCTGTTGCTTTTCAGAAACTCAAAGGGTTGACTTTAAGTGCGCCGTATTTTCCAAAAAACACGGTAATAACGACGGCCCGCTAGCATGCGCTACCAAAAATAGTGCTTTGTTGTGTATCTGACGGACGAAAGCTAATTTTACAAACCAAATGTATATCGTGATAAATATTTTTGGTCATATCGCCCTGCTCTAGCAGACAGTGTGATTGTAATCTGATTACATTTCATTTTGAAATGCATTCACAGATTGAAGCTCAGTCATTTAGACAGCATTTTGAGGCTTCGGAGTGTCGGCAGGTTTTCCACTGACAATCACCTGAATCGTTTTCAGCGGCTCGGCCCAGAACGGGAGCATGTGCTCCGGAACAGATCAGCAAACTGTCCGAGTTGCAGATCCTGAGTGGATCACGTTTACAATCGTGGGTTCAAGTTTTATTGTCTTATACAGAGAAACAGTATTGGAACATTTACCTATAATGAAATTCTTCCTCAGCTTTACATGAACATTAGAAAGTGTACAGCTAAATCAAAGAAGGAAAATAATAATAATAATAATAATAATAATAATAATATAAAAATACCAAAGTATTAAATATTAACAATCGTTTGGTATTTACAGTTTGTGCAAAACTGTGCAGTGAGGATTTCAGTTTTATTTATAAAGCACGAAAATGACAACGACGGCGCTTTATGTTGGAAGGTAATAATAATGTCCAGTTCCAATCACATTCAGCAGCTTCTTCTGCATTTATGACCTGAATTCCTGATTTCAAACGTCTCGTCCTTCCAAACTTAAATATCTAAAATCTGTAAACGCTGAGACATTTGTAAACGTCGCATTCATGAGCTGCCCGGCACATTTATTAGTAACTGTCAGGAAGCCACGAGCTGTCAGTGACGCTATGACTGATCTGTGTGTGTGTGTTCAGGTACTGAACCAGGTGCATCCTAACCTGGTGTCCCAGCAGGAGGCGCTGCAGTACGTGGAGGAGCTGATCCTGCAGCTGCTCAGTATGCTGTGTCAGGCTCAGCCGCGCACGTGCCAGGACGTCGAGGTGAGACGGACGCACGCTAACGATAATGCACACCAGGTTCTTTCTGTGTTTACTGTCATTTTTACCATTTAAATAAAGTTTTGATGTTTGCGTCAGAAGTCAGCTGGAAGCAGCTGAACAGCCAATCACATGAGTTCCTGATGATGACATCACTGTGAGGCCGAGGTGGGATCGGCGGCTGCGATGACGTAACGAGGTGCTGTCTGGGGAAAAAAACAAAACGCCACGCTGTTGGCGTTTTAATCCTCAACCCGATCCCTGATATTTGACCTTTGACCCCTGACCTTTGACCCCTGACCGTTCCTCAGACTCACATCCTGTGTGTGTTCGTGTTTGGTGACACGTGCCATCCGTTGATCGCGCTCACAGAGGTCACATGATCCCTCAGGCTGCATCATGTGACAGGACATGATGTCGTGTAAGTGCTGGACATGTGACCAAGCAGCAGACGGTCTAGTGAAAAGCACAGCTGCCGACCGGCTGCACCGCACACCTGGACAGGTGTAAGGATGTAAGTCAGTACTACCTCTCGATACCAGTACTCGTCAGTACTGTGACCGATACTCGTCGTCCCGGTTCCTTGTGATTGTTGCCGAGCAGGTGTGAACACCGAGGGTTAATCGCCGCACAGGTGCCGTTACCTGAGTAATAGAGCGCACCGTTTCAGCTCACGCCTCCTAGAGTATTGATGGCACTGACTTCATCGTGTGTCTGCGTGTTCCCAGCACTCGTTCTTCCTCGCCGCAGTGGTCCCGGAGCTGCTCGCAGGTCCATCTGTGGTCTGTGCAGGATCACAGAATCCACCGGCCTGCTCCTCACCAAACATGGCGCTCCTCTTCTTTGGGTCAGTGGACCTGATGCGTCACGTCGTCATGGCGCTCCTTTGTTTTTCCTCATCGTCCACAGCACAGCTCAGCGTTTGAATCATGGATGTGACTCCGGTTCTTGGATGACATCAAGGATTTAGGACAGGAGGCGGTTCTCCAGAAACGCCCGAGCGCAGTCAGAGTCTCCAGTTTGTAAAATCCACTTTTGTGAAGCCAGGCGGAGCTTATCGTTAGGCAGGTTTCTTCCTGTTTCCCACCGTCAGCCTGCTCACAGAGTTTTCTCTGTACTGCTCTTTACCTCACAGCGTAAAGCGCTTTCAGGCGACTGTTGCTGTGATTATATAAATAAGTTGAATCAAGAGACCTGTCAATAACCGAGCCGTGATGACAGAATAACCTCGGGTTATTGGCTCCCTTTATCCACTCAGAGCACAGGACAGGTGTGCTGTGCCGTGTGATCAACTATACCCATGGCTTCAACCCAGAAACCACATCAGATCAAGGGCCGTGCGATATGACCCGGTTATCTCTCGATAACCTCATCTGTCACTAAATGTGCTTTTTCTGTAACTCGACCCGTGTGAGGCGTTTTCAGCGGAGTGTTCTGACCGATGCATGAAACCATCTATTTTTAGATAGAAGTTGTAACGGCCGCCATTTTCTTTGTGAGTCTTTCTACACAGCGTGCTGCGGGGAAACGCCCGTTGTAGCGTTTGAGTCTGAGGTTGGTTTGGAGCACCTGACGGCTCTTTGTTGCTTCTCGTCCGTAAACTCTCTCCACTCTGTCACCTGAGAAGTAGGGCTGGGCAAAACGATTATTTTCCTAATCGATGAATCTGAAGCGATTAATTTTTCGATGCATCGATTAATCTAACGATTCATTTTTCAATCCGATTCGATTTCGATTCGATTAACGATTTTTTTCCCCATTATTTGACTTGTATAGCAATTTCACATTTACTAATTTATGTATATAAATGAAAAACACAAATTTATTCACTTGAAGACCTTTTAATAAAAAAAAATTGCAAAATAAAGTTGTAGAGGTCGTACAATCAATACAATAGAGATAGCATTTAACAAGAAATGAAATGTGCAAACATATATAAAATTAAGGAAAAGTTAACAAAACATTTCAAATAAATAGCAACAATGGTGTCTTTAAACAAACAAAATGTAACATTCACTTTGCTTTCTGCCAAAAAGTGCTCTTCATTCACAAAACAAAATCCACAATAACATTGTACTACAATCTGCTGTTTTCAACAAAAAATTAAATGTTTTGCAAAACAAATATAACAAAGGAAATCATAGCAAAAAATTAATAATATACAAACAGCAGCAATGGCGTCTTTGAACAAATAATGAAATGACAAGCTACCCCTAAGTAGGACTCTGTGACCAGACTTGTCCAAGCATCAGTGGTAAGGGAGATTTTGGATGTGGCTTTTTTAGTTCATTCCTTAGTTTCTCCACTGAAGTTTCATACTTTCTCTCCATCATGCTTGTAAAATGACGCCTAGACGGCAGAGTGTAACCTGGTTGGAAAGTGGTCAGCATTTCTTTGAATCCCTCACCCACAGCAAGTGGTCTCTTGTCTTTTAAAATCATAGCTAAGACGCTCTCAGTAAGTACAGCCACCTCCTGGGGGGTGCATGGTGTACTTCTTCTCTGACAGTAGTCCTCCAGACTTTTCTGTTTATTCCTGAAATCATAAATCACACACAGCACACAGATGAATTCGAATAATTACTAAATAATTATATGGAAAGCATAATATCAAAATAATCTGATAAGGATCTGGTTGAGATAGATAGATACACACATACTGTTATGCCATGTGCTTTCATAGCATAACAGTAAGAGGTTAATGATAATCCCCAATGTTGAACATATGATATGCAGTAATCATGATGGCTGGAAAAGATAACGTTTAAACACCCAGGGCTGATGGCACCTTTACTGGTGCACTGCTTTCTAGTCATTAGATGGCATAACTTTGACCTATAAGATCAAGCTGGAGAAGCATTATGTATAAAAACAGCGTTCAAATAGGATGAAACACATTAAATTTGACAAATCAAGAGTTCATTGTCATTTTGCTTTTGCAAGCACTTTAACAATGTTGTAATAGTGTCCACGACGGCTACGTTTAGCAGGTGGTGCATTATCCTTGTTAACAATTCTCCTGCGGCCAATTCGCTGTCTCACATTTTTGTCTTTCGCCGATTCTGATAATCAGCCTGCGTGCATTCCGACTCATTTTGCCAGCATGGGCCACAAACCAAAACAACAACAACTAAACAGCAGCTGCTGTATGTTACTGCTCAGCAGCTTAAATGAGTTTTGCATTTACGGAGGTTGGGTCTTTATCTGTGTCTATGAGTGAGTGTACGTCTACGTGGGGGGGTCTGGATGAATTAACGGGTAAAAACTAGCGTTAGTAAAAAAGTTAAACTTACGGTGGTTTGTCCTTTGCAGAAGCTGCTCCTGGATGCCGTCGTTTGAGGTGCTGGTGCATAGCCGTCGTGCTTTTATGATAGGCCATTTCCACCTCACAAAGCCGGCAAACGACTGAATCACTTCCTTTTCTGTTAAAATATCCCCATACTGTAGAGCTGCGTGTTCGGGTGGAGTGATTTAAGTTGACTGCAACTGCCTCACTCATGATTCCACTACTCGCTGCCGCCATGTCTTTTTTTGAAAGTGACGACGCATCGACGCAGATTTTTTTACGTCGACGTTTTTTTTTTTTTTGTTCCAGCCCTACTGAGAAGAGCTCTGTGCTGTTCGAGTCTGAAGTGGCGCTGCTTTGTGCCAGAACTTACGTTGTGCAGTTTTCCGTGTCAGACGTTTCATAACCAAACTGTGTCCGCGCAACAGAGGCGGCCCTCGTTTAGGAATAAGGTCCTGGATTTGTGTGGACTGGTCCGTCTGTTTGCAGCTACCTGGTTCTGCCTCGTCTAAACTGGTCGTGCTGGGATTCTCTGTCCCCGCATCCATAAACAGTGGATTTTGCGTCACCGTGAAACAAACGATAGTGTATTATATGAAAGATGTTTTCATTTCGTCATATCGCACAGCCCTGCTCAGATCAGGTGTTGTTTGGTTCTTATCGGCCCAGCCAAGGCGTGCAGGCTACCGGAGTCCGCTTCGTGTCCTGAACCCGCCCCTTTTCTCTCCAGGAGCGCGTGCAGAAGAGTTTTCCTCACCCGATCGATAAGTGGGCACTCAGTGATGCTCAGAGTGCCATTGAGAAGAGGAGGAGGAGGAACCCGCTGGCGCTGCCTGTTGATAAGATCCATCCCCTGCTCAAGGTACATTTCTTCATCATATGGCTTACGCACATTTCCCATGGTGCCTTGAGTGTGTTCACCACGGTGCTGTGCTTTAGGAGGTGCTGGGCTATAAGATCGACCACCAGGTGTCCGTGTACATGGTCGCCGTCCTGGAGTACATCTCTGCGGACATCCTGAAGCTGGCAGGAAATTACGTGAGGAACATTCGACACTATGAGATCTCCCAGCAGGATATCACCGTGGCCATGTGTGCCGACAAGGTCGCACACGCACACGCACACAACAAAATACAACACAGTCCAGTGAAAGCTCCACACCGTGCAGCCGCTCAGTCCGTCTCATGGTTTGGAGGAACCTTTAAACTCTGCGTGTCTCACCTGTAGGTCTGTGTGTCGCTGTGCAGGTGTTGATGAACATGTTTCACCAGGACGAGGAGGACATCAGCGGCTTCCCGCTAATGGATGAGGAGCCGTCAGCCAATGAGGAGCAGAGTTACTACGAGCTGGTGAAGAGCTTCATGGCGGACTGTCGGCAGTACCTGAGGCAGCTCAACCTGATCATCAGGGTGTTCAGGGAGCCCTTCAACTCCAACTCCATGCTCTTCTCCCAGCACGTATGTCCACCGGTGACATCACTAACTGGTCTGGTGATTGGTGATTCTGTTGTGAGTGACGACGACGTGTTTGATCCGTGACATTCTCAGGCTGGTGTAATTGATGAGTCTCTGATCGATTGCAGGATGTGGAGAGCATCTTCAGTCGGATCCTGGATATCCACGAGGTGACGGTGAAGCTGCTCGGTCTGATCGAGGACACGGTGGAAATGACCGGCGAGGGAAGTCCTCATCCTCTGGTGGGGAGCTGCTTCGAGGACCTGGCTGAGGTCTGTACGCCTGTGGATTGATCTGTTGATCGATCGGTTGTCTGCTTGAGAATGACGTGAGCTTTGATTGGCAGGAGTTGGCTTTCGACCCCTATGAGACGTACGCTCAGGACATGCTGCGCTCTGGCTTCCATGAACACTTCCTCAGTCAGGTGTCCAAACCTGGAGCTTCCTTCCACCTGCAGGTGAGGCCAGTACTCTGATTACAATGGTTCTGTCAGAGAAGGTGAAAGCAGACTTTTCTGACCTTTGACCTCTGGGAGGTTCTGGGATCAGTTAAATAAAAAAATACAGCCTGTAGTGTTTCCTGCACATTCGTTGGCTAACGACTTGTCAATCACAAGTCGTTAGCCAATGAGCGCGCTTTCACAGGCGGAGCCACCTTTCCTCTGATGTCATAAGACAAACAGACGAGCGGGTGCAACGTCAGCTGATTATCATGTGAGACGAACCTCTGCTCAGGTGTGCAGCGTGTTGATAGAGATCGGCGTGTGCGGCGGGTCACGTGACCGCTGATGATGAAGCGTCTGTCTGTGTGTCTGTCTGCAGTCCATCTGCGAGGGCTTTAAAGAGGCCGTTCAGTACGTTCTGCCCAGGCTGCTGCTCACACCTGTTTACCACTGCCTGCACCTGTTCGAGATCCTCAAGGTGAGTCTCCTGACAGAGACGCTTGTACATGTGTGTTAAATCCCGCTGCGCGTTTCTGCACGCTTCCACCCGCAGAGATCAACAGAGGCGATGCCGAACACACAAGTGCACCTGTAACTCACCTGCCTTATACACGCACTATACCTGTATCAAACCTGGTCATAGCACCGCTTTATGATGTGGCGGTATCCTGCCACAGAGCATTCCCTGCAGGCCGGCAGTGGCTGAGCACATGAAACTGGTCCCAGGTGAACCCAGTCAGGTGCGGTGATGGCACGCACCAGTCTCCCGTGGAGCCGGTCCAGGTCTGGGACTTTCCACTGCGGCCGTAAGAGGCTTTGCCCCTCTGAGGGCAAATCTCTGAAATACCTCCAGTCATGTAGTGCAGATTATTTCACAGCTGAGGGCTCACGGGGGGCAGAGGGAGTCCTGGACTCTGATTGGACAGCACAGGTTTTGTTCTTAGTTCTCTGTCTGATGGAGGTAGTTAGCCCCTCCCTTCTCTGTTTCCACAGCAACTGGAGGAGAAGAGTCAGGATGACGAGGATAAAGAGTGTCTGAAACAGGCCATCACGGCTCTGCTCAACCTGCAGAGCAGCATGGAGAGGATCTGCTCCAGGAGCCTGGCCAAGAGGAGGCTCAGGTACGCACACCTGCACGCACACAGACACACACGTGCGTGATGGACGGGCAGAGGGCATGAGTAGAAATGATAATAAGAACCTCATGACCGACAGCAGGTTATTGATCTTTACCTGTTCATCAATAACTAATAATCAGTGTCAGGCGTGTAGACCACACGAGGACTGCTCCTTCACCTGTTCATGGCAAAGAGTCAGCCTTCACCCCTGAGTGTGAGATCCCCGAGCGGAGCCAGGACAGAACCAGAACCGGCCGAGTTCAGCTGTAACTGCCGGGCAGCAGCTCGCACTCTGCACAAACACTGTGGGTGGGACTCCGCCCATCCTCTGCATTTCCCTTTGGACCAAAATAGAGCAGGATGGGGAGGGGAGGGTTCGTTAGGGTCGCCGGTGGGGGGGTGGCGGTGTTTGGAGGAAGTGGCGTAAGCGCGAGGGCAGCTTATTGTTCTCTGTTAGAAAGAAAAGAGCTCAGAGAGAGAGAGAGGGGAAAGCTGCTGCTGCCGCCCGCTCAGTAAAGTTTCTCCTTTATTACACGACAAACGAGCAGGCGGAGGGCCCACGGTCGATGACTGGCAGGCGGACATGAGGACGTAGGTGACCTCTCTTTGTTCTCTCGTGTTTTCCTGTAGGCGTGATGGTGGTAGACAAAGAGCGGTGGAGGTAAACTGGAGAAAAGCGGCTTAGATACGACCTGTTAGTGTTTTTGTTTGTAGCAGTCGATGCTAAGGACCCAACAGCTAACGAGGGGATTGGCTGGTTTTAAGTTTGAGACGTGGAGCGTTCAGCATCAGGCTCAGAAGAAATGATGATACGAGAAATGTAATGGAGGTGTGGTTAAACTGATGCCCTGCCCACAAGCAGGGATGCTGCTTTGAACTGCATGCTGCATGCTCCCTCTTCTCCATAGCCTGGCGGAAACGGCGTCCGAATCTCCGTGTCTGATTGGTCAGAGCACAGAAGTTTTTGTTCCACCCTAACTCTGAGGAGGTGGAGGTGTTTCCCTCTGTGGCTGAGCACCACCTGTCTGGCTGATAAACTGACCTGAATACAGTGCAGACCGCCGTCCTCCATCTCTTCACTGACGAGTTACAGAAGAGCTGGAAAAGATTTATATCAGCCTGTGAGGCGGGTGGAGGCGGGTGGAGGGAGATAGAATTGGTGGTGCAGTTGGATTCATTGCTGGTTAGAAAAAGATGTGTTTCATAACTCTGAACAACAGATTTTTAAATCCGTCCCGCTGAGACTGAAGTGCAGGTGTCAGGTTTTAGTCATCGACAGTTGAGCACTTGCTGCCATGTTCAGAGCTGACTGGGTGACGTGCTCGGTGCTCAGGTGAGGCGCTCATTACTCCGTGCACTACTTTTGTTAAACTTCTTTTTAAAGCTGAAAGTCACAGCTGGATGGATCCTTGCACAAATCATGCAGATAAGGCTGGTAATGAATGACCAAAGGCAGGTGGATGGAGGCAGGTGGATGGTGTGGGGTAGAGATGCATAAAAGCCAATAATGAAGGTCGGTGCCGGCCGATGGGTTCAGAGTTATACTGATGGTCACTGGTGGGGGCAGATAAATATCAGTAGGTAAACGCCTGGTGTTGGAGGCAGGCCCTGGGTGAGGGAAGTAAATGTGGTCGAGGGTCTGCTGCAGCCCAGTGAAGCCCCGCCTCCACATACCTCGGGGGTTTAAGTTATAATGTGATTAGTGAGCAGCTCGCAGGAACAACAGGCTCAGCGAATAAAGCAGCAGTCCGTCCGCTCTCAGGTCGTCCAATCGATCAGACCTGCAGGGCCGTCGATGCGTCTGATCAGCGCTGCTTCCTCACGCCTGCAGGGTTCACGTCCTGATGACATCACATTGGTGTTTTTCACACGTTGATCAGAACCCAGTACTGCCATTGATAATACACGTGCTCATTAATGACGATGTCACTGTGTCTCTGTCACAGCGTGGCGGTTTGTCCCAGCTGAGGTCCGAGTCGGCCTGCTGTGACCTCACTTCCTGTTGTCGCTGCAGCTTTGCTGGTTTGTACAAAGCCTGACCTCCTCAACCAACCCAATGATGAGTGAGCAGCTCTATTAGCAGTGAACTAACTTCCAATAATTTAGCGATCTGTAGCTGATCAGAAATGTTGATCACGTATGTCTGTGTGACGCACAGGAAGAAAGCAGCAGCTGACAGGAAGTGAAACGTGTAACTCTGACCTCAGCTCATAACTTCAAGAGCTGCTATACAGCTGCTGCTTTTATTGTGAAAGTCCCGTGATTTCCTTAAATGTGTTTCTCACTGAAATCACACAGAGACCCGCCCCCTCTGGCTCTCCAGGGCTCGCAACATTTCAAAATCCTGGTAGTCCTTCGGGCAGGGACTCTTCAGTTTTTGGTAGCCCAAAATAAATTTAAGTAGCCCGAATAAAAGAGAGAGCAATTTTTTGATTGATGTTTTGTTTCCGTTACAATATTATACTTTAATGTATAATATTGGAAACAAAACATCAATCAAAAAATTGTTGAAACACAAATTACAACATTGTATAAAAATTACAATCATCAACTCAAATACTTGGTTCTAATTGAACAGAAATTTCTATGAACTTGTAAGAACTGTGTAGGACATGAATCAGTCTGTCAGAGCCTGAATCTGAAATTTCCACTGAAGTCACGGGTAAGAGGCAAGAGGAACCAAGATCGAGGCCGTTTGCTTTTTGAAGTTTGCAAAGACTGATAAAATTGTGCCAGTGGTAGTTCACTCTTTGCAACATAGTAGCTGTTCTAAACAGATTTTTCAGGTTTATTTTTAGTATATTATTTGCAATTGGTGTTTGTTCTGGGAAAGATATTGCAGACTGAGCAATAATGCATTTCTTGCATTTCTCATGGGTTCTAATGGGGGCCTTTCTTAAAATGACTGGTCCCAGTAACAAAGGCGCTTGTCGACTCAGAAATCGAGGGAAAACCAACAACACACCCGGCAGAACATTATGTTATTTACACGGGTGCACATAAGTGGTCCGCATGTGCGCATTCGCTGTCAAGATAAAAGACGCGCACCAGATAAGAAGTTGCAGCGCGCGTTTGCGTCCATATAAAGGCAGTGTCTTTGTCCTAGAGTGGGATTTTCACGGCACATTCTGCACCACATCTCTGTGCATTCATCATTTGTTTGAAGCCAGCTCACCTCCTGCAACCACTTTTCCGAGAATACCGTATTTTCACGACCATAAGGCGCACTGTACTAAAAGGCGCAGTCTCAGTTATGTGTGCCCTTACTGTATTTAACACACACATAAGGCGCACTGGACCATAGGGCGCATACAAGTACCGTATGCGTATTTAAAAATAAAGCGGGAGCAAACCTGAGTTCGGTACCTTACTCACATTTTTATTACCAGTAATCGTCATCATCAACAACACACAAGCATACAAGTGTGCGTATTTAAAAATAAAGCAGGAGCAAAACAAAGTTTGGTACTCACATTTTTATCATCAATCAAACCCATCGAAGTCCTCATCCTCTGTGTCTGAATTGAACAGCTGCGCTAAATCTCCATCAAACATGCCAAGTTCACTTTCTTCACTGTCAGAGTCACTTTCCGTGCCGTGCGGCTCCTCGGAAACGATGCCGGCTTTTGCGAAAGCTCGAACAACAGTGCCAGCAGACATGTTAGCCCAAGCATCTACAATCCATTGGCAAATTGTGGCGTAACTCGCCCGGCGCTGCCTTCCACTCTTGGTGAAACTGTGGTCTCCACCGGTCATCCATCGCTCCCAGGCCGCTCGCAGCCTTACTTTGAACGGGCGGTTCACACCGATGTCCAGCGGTTGGAGTTCCTTTGTCAGGCCTCCCGGAATGACAGCAAGCTCACAGTTCATTTGTTTCACTAGTTTTTTCACATCGGCTGTGAGATGGGCACGCATAGAGTCACAGATTAAGAGCGATGGTGATGCGTGGAAAAAACCACCTGGTCTCCTTACATACATCCGGATGGAAAAATGGCACCGTTTCATAAAAAGTGAAAGTGAAACTGCTTTTAGCCGAATGGTGACCGTCGAAACGCTTCTCCCGCTCGTTCTTTGCTCGATGATCCACCGCTCGAGTCTTTCCTCCAACTCGGGTCACCTCGCCTTATGTCCGCGGAAACTCAGCTGCGTTTTCTTGACCTGCCGGAGCTTGTTTTCTAGCTTCCTCCATTTGCGAACCATCGATTCGTTAATCTTAAATTCTCTCGCCGCTGCTCGATTTCCATGTTCCTCCGCGTAGCTGATGGCCTTCAGTTTAAACTGTGCTTCATAAGCGTGTCTCTTTGCCATTTTCAGGGTTGCGCCCACACTTCACCCTTTAGCGTTCTCATGGTGTTCTCTACTACGTCCTCCTTACAACACACAGGGCGCACTGCGCTATAGGGCGCGCTGTACTTTTTGAAGAAAATCTAAGACTTTTAAGTGCGCCTTATGGTCGTGAAAATACGGTACGCGCTTCTTTTGTGGTTCGTACTCCATCTGACATTTCTTTGGAGGTGGAGGAACATCACAGTAATTGCTTAAAGGAGCTTCTTCGACATCTTTAAGAGTTCTAAACAAATGTCTGTCCTCCTCCTGAAAATCTTATGTACGCAAACACGCGTTGCAACTTCTTATCTTGTGCGTGTTTTTTATTTTGACAGCGAATGCGCACCTGCGGACCACTTATGTGCAGCCCTGGTTATTTAGCTCGTCATATTGCAGCCACAGAAATTCTTTTGTCCATGAAACCATAAAGCTGCACTTTCTTTTTGCCTTATAGTCTGATTTGTCATAACTTCTCCGTTTTGTGGTAAGCTTTTCTTTGGCTGTCACTTCTTCACCCTGACCTGTCTTATTTGGCTCAGCAGAACTGAAATGCTTTTACACATGCACTCACATAAGCTCAACGATTCTCTGCGCGATCAACCTCTCACATGTTTAAGCTGCGGGAGATTTCACTTGTCATGTTTGCATAGTAAGCTAACGATTAATAAGACGATGTCAGAGGAATTGGTGCAAATTATCATCACTCACAGATCAGTGCTGTCGCTCTCTATACACAGTTCACACGATTGCAAAGTGAAAGCAAAAAACAAGCGCAAATTCAAACGCGATTTCAATATGTCACATATTGACAGTGGCTCACCGATGCCAATGACATAATTACCCAGCTACATTTCTGAAAGAATGCAAAAGCATTGACATATATTTTTCCTTCCTACGATAGGCCGACGGGCAGGGCAGAGATAGATTTTGGTAGTCCGACTGGAAAAATCACTAGCCCCGGGACGTCGGGCTAGTGATTTTGCGAGCCCTGATCTCTCCATCCTCCTCACTAACTCTTCTTCTTCTTCTACATATTCTCGCTCCTGTGTGGTGGCATGCAGCGAGTCGGCGTGCCGTTTCTACTGCCACCAGATGAAGGGTAAGCACCTCGCCATCAAGAAGATGAACGAGATCCAAAAGAACATCGACGGCTGGGAGGGGAAGGACATCGGCCAGTGCTGTAATGAGTTCATCATGGAGGGTACCTTGACCCGCGTCGGCGCCAAACACGAACGCCACATCTTCCTGTTCGACGGCCTGATGATCTGCTGCAAGTCTAATCATGGCCCGCCGCGGCTGCCTGGTGCCAGTTCTACCGCGGAGTACCGCCTCAAAGAAAAGTTCTTCATGCGCAAAGTTCAGATCAACGACAAAGATGACAAGGAGGGCGAGTACCGCCACGCCTTCGAGATCATCCTGAAAGATGGCAACAGTGTGGTGTTTGCCGCCAAGTCTGCAGAGGAGAAGAACGGCTGGATGGCGGCGCTGATCTCGCTGCAGTACCGCAGCACACTGGAGCGCATGCTGGACACCGCCATGCTGCAGGAGGAGAAGGAGGAGCAGATGAGACTCCCGGGCGCCGAGGTGTACCGTTTTGCCGAGCCCGACTCCGAGGAGAACGTCGTGTTCGAGGAGAACGTCCAGTCCAAGTCCGGCATTCCCATCATCAAGGCGGGGACTGTCCTGAAGCTGATCGAGAGACTCACCTTCCACATGTACGCAGGTGAGGCGTGATGTCACACAGGTGAGATGTCGTACTGCTGCTGTTTTAGCTTCTTGACCTGTAGCTTGAGTTTCAACGTGGCAGCGAGGTGAGACTTGGGGGCGATGTGGGCGCCGACTGTGCCGGTGTCCTGCAGGTTTTAGACATGTCAGCTGATTTAAACGGCTAAATGACCTCCAAGTTCTCCAGAGGCCTGCTAATGAACTAATCGTGTGATTCAGGTGTGTCGACCCAGGGTGAGATCTAAAAGCTGCAGGGCACCGGCCCTCGAGGCTGATTGATCTGATCCCTCACTGATCAGCTCGTGTTTTTTCCTTCAGATCCAAACTTCGTCCGGACTTTTCTGACCACCTACAGATCATTCTGCAAACCTCGGGAGCTGCTGGACCTGCTCATAGAGAGGTGAGCTTACCTGCCAGGCACAGTGACCAATCAGAACGCCTGCTCTCACACAGCGGTTTCATTAAAACCCCGTCGTCTCGTGTGTTATTGGGTTTATTTATCATTTAAACAAATAGAACCATATATACAGCAGACTGGCTCATATTTACACCTCAGCTTGTCTCTGGTTGCCTAGCAACACATATTGTTTACACGCAATTTCATATGAGTCTGGAGAACCAATCGGAGGACATTGAAGGAGCTCGGGCAGAAAAGCATCTGGACTTGTTTAAGTTCCTTGAAGACGTTTCATCCCAGAAGCGTCTTCAGTTCTGAGACCAGATGGTGGAGTCCCAGATTTAAGCCCTATGGGAGCGTCCCCCAAGAGGGTCCTGGACCCCCTATTGATCATCTGCCTGATCAGCATCTATGTCCACTGTGTACGACCATCTTTGAACAGAGGGCGGGGCTTACCACACCAACTGTCTGCCATCTATAATCCAGTCTGAGATCCTTCCCAGATGCCTTAATGCCCACTCACTTCCTGGGCCATCTGACCTCAGTAAGTCACATGATAGGGTGGGGCTAGGTTTCACAGCGGGTTCACCTGATACCACCTCACAGGGGTTAGGGGTCTACGATGACCTGGATCCTCGTGTGATTAGGGGAGGTTCAATAGGGGGTCCAGGACCCTCTGGGGAGACACTCCCAGAGGGCTTAAATCTGGGACTCCACCTTCTGAAACATCTTCAAGGAATTTAAAGAAGTCCAGATGACATTATCCTTGGGATGCAAGAATATACACCTAAGTGTGTTCCTACAGTCACAATAACTTACCGTATTGTAACGAGTTGTAGATATTTACTTTGTGCCATAATTATTCTGTAAGAGCTTTTGTTTTTAAAATGTAATAATTAAATTAAATCTTAAAAAACCCCCAAAGAAGTCCAGGTGCTTTTCTTTCTGAGCTGCCTAGACGACGACGACGACCTGGAGGACTGAGAACCTTCACAGACAATCGGAGCAAATAAAGTGTGAGGAGCAGGGCGGAGGAGGAGGAGGAGCAGAGGTCTTCTGTTAATGGTTCCATTTTGGGAATGGAAACCATCTTTCAATGGGCTGAAATTTGACGATATTCCTGCCCCCTTGTGGACTGTGGGGAGGTCGCAGCAGAAGCACACCTGTGGATCTCAACAGGTGTGCTTCTGCTCTCAGCTCTGTGATGTTGATGTTTTCAGGTTTGAGATCCCGGAGCCAAAGCCGGCGGACGCCAATCAGACGGAGGGAGGAGAACAGCCACCCAGCGCTGAACTCAAACGCTTCCGGAAAGAGTTTGTCCAACCTGTTCAGCTCAGGTAGGAAGCGCTCCTGCTACAAGAGACACCTGCTCACACCCGTTCTCTGAGTTTCGTTTACACTCTGCTCGAGTTTGGAATAAATCGAAAACGATGCGACTTTAATTTAGTAATGTCGTCGTCCTCCTCGTCCTCCTGCAGAGTGTTGAATGTTTGTCGCCACTGGGTTGAACATCACTTCTATGATTTTGAGAGAGACCCTCTCCTTCTGAGCGAGATGGAGGACTTCATTGCTTCAGTCAAAGGTACGTACAGGTGTTCAGAAAGGTGCAGCACAGACGATAACGCTTTTTCAAAATTCCGAGTTTTAAAAAGGTCAGCTATTCTTTTCTTACAAGATAAAACTGAATATGAAAACATAAGAGCTTGTAGTCAGTGCAAATGTGTAACAGCTGGAGCAAGGAAATGATGTCAAATGTCGCAGGTAAGGCGATGAAGAAGTGGGTGGAGTCAATCACCAAGATCATCCAGAGGAAGAAGCAGGTCCAGGTGAGCGTGCCGAGTCACAGCATCACCTTCCAGAATTCCCCTCCTCCCATCGAATGGCACATCTGCAAACCCGGAGACACTGAGCACTTCGACCTTATGACCCTGCACCCCATCGAAATCGCCCGCCAGCTCACCCTGCTCGAGTCCGACTTTTACAGGTAACATTCCGCCCTGCGCCTGTCTTGCACCAGCCTGGCACCTGTCCCACTGTTATCTAACCACCGATCTCCACCTGCAGGGCGGTGCAACCGTCTGAGCTGGTCGGTAGCGTCTGGACCAAAGAGGACAAAGAGATCCACTCGCCCAACCTGTTACGGATGATCCGACACACCACCAACCTCACCCTGTGGTTTGAAAAGTAAGCCTTACTTTGGCATGGGCGGGGTCTAGTGTGCGGTAACTAAACTCCACAAGTACGTCAGGCTGATGTCAGCTGTACTTCCTCTGCAGGTGTATCGTAGAGACGGAGAACCTGGAGGAACGCGTCGCTGTCTTTTCCCGGATCATCGAAATCCTGCAGGTGTTTCAGGAGCTCAACAATTTCAATGGCGTCCTAGAGGTCGTCAGCGCCATGAACTCTGCACCCGTGTACAGACTGGATCACACCTTTGAGGTAATAATGACCACGAACGTCACTGACATCAGAAGGATCTGAGTTTAATCTGCTGACAGAGAATGTGAGCGTCATCGTGTGTTTGAAGAAGAAGAAATGTCGGTTTATGGTTGCAGCAAATTCCGAGTCGTCAGAGAAAAATCCTGGAGGACGCTCATGAGCTCAGCGAGGACCACTACAAGAAGTACCTGGCTAAACTGCGCTCCATCAACCCCCCCTGCGTCCCCTTCTTTGGTATGATTTCCCTCGGGATTAGTAGTATTATCAGTCAATCAATTTATCAATGACTCAATTCTCACCGATCTCTAATGGATAACTATGCAGCTCGAAGGTCAAATAACTGTATGTGTGTGTGTGACAGGAATCTACCTGACCAACATCCTGAAAACGGAGGAGGGAAACCCCGACTTCCTGCACAGACACGGCAAAGATCTGATCAACTTCAGCAAGAGACGGAAAGTGGCCGAGATCACCGGAGAGATCCAGCAGTACCAGAACCAGCCGTACTGTCTGCGGGTGGAGGGTGACATCAGAGTGAGGACACACCCCCTCACCTTCTGTTCACACACACACACACACACACACACACACACACACACACACACACACACACACACTTTGGCAACAGTGGGAAGAAAAAACTCCCTTTTAACAGGAAGAAACCTCCAGCAGAACCAGGCTCAGGGAGGGGCGGGGCCATCTGCTGTGATTGGTTGGGGTGAGAGAAGGAAGACAGGATAAAGACATGCTGTGGAAGAGAGACAGAGGTTAATAACAGATATGATTCAGTGCAGAGAGGTCTGTTAACACATAGTGAGTGAAGAAGAAACACCCAGTGCATCGTGGGAATCCCCGGCAGCCTACGTCTATTGCAGCATCACTAAGGGAGGATTCAGGGTCACCTGGTCCAGCCCTAACTATATGCTTTAGCAAAAAGGAAATAATAATAATAAACTTTATTTATAAAGCACACTTAAAAACCAAGGGTATGCCAAGGTGCTTAACAAGTAAAATAGAGTATATGAGGAGGATAATAGAAATAGGACCAAAGCAAGTACTAAATATGCAAGCAGATAACTGTCACTAATACATAGGAAAGCAACAGGTACAGAGCAAACAAGAATTTAAATGAGCATAAAAGTGCGTGATATAAAATCATAAAAGAAATATTAACTAGAGGGAAAGGCAAGATTGAATAAGTGTGTTTTTAATCGTGATTTGAACAGTGCAATGGAATCAGATGCGCGGAGGTCGAGAGGAAGGGTGTTCCACAGTACCGGGGCAGCCAGAGCAAACGCACGGTCACCCCGAGACTTCAGTCGAGATCTGGGTTGGGTCAGAAGTAGTTGAGTGGCAGATCTGAGTGTTCTAGCAGGAGTATGTGGTTTGAGAAGTTCACTAAGATAACTTGGCGCTAATTTATTAATAGTTTTGAAAGTAAGAAGTAATATTTTAAATTGAATACGGTACTTTATGGGCAGCCAATGCAGGCTAGCTAGGACAGGGGTAATATGGCAAAGTTTGAATCTTGAAAGTAGAGATAGTGTCTGTCTCCTGAATCCAAACTGGAAGCTGGTTCCACAGAAGAGGGGCCTGAAAACTGAAGGCTCTGCCTCCCATTCTACTTTTAAATACTCGAGGAACAACAAGTAGGCCTGCAGAGCGAGAGCGAAGTGCTCTAATAGGGTGATATGGTACTACAAGGTCATTAAGATAAGATGGGGCCTGATTATTTAAGATCTTGTATGTGAGAATTCTGGATTTAACAGGAAGCCAATGAAGTGTGGTTGGAGCAGCGGTTGGAGCAGCGGTTGGAGCGTGGTCTTTTGTTGTTGACGTGCATTTGTTTTGTCTTTGTGGAGCAGAAGTTCTTCGAGAACCTGAACCCAATGGGCGACCTGTCGGAGAAGGACTTCAGTGATTATCTCTTCCACAAGTCTCTGGAGATCGAACCTCGCCAGCTCCGATCGGCTCCTCGATTTGTAAGTACGAGCGTGGCGGCACCTTGTCATGTTACGTGTTGCATTGCGTGTGACGTGCATGACACTAATCAACTCACCTGCTGCAGGCGAAGAAGTACACCTATCCTCTGAAGTCTCCGGGGATCCGACCCACTTCGGCCCGACCCGGCACCATGAGACATCCGACGCCGCTCCAGAACGAGCCCAGGAAGATCAGCTACAGCCGCATCCCGGACAGCGAGTCCGAGGGGACGCCGGCCTCTGCCCCCAACTCTCCCCGTACCCCCCTGACCCCGCCCCCTGCCTCCGCCGCCTCCGCCGCCTCCAGCTCCACAGATGTGGGCAGCGTGTTTGACTCGCCGCAAGGACCCAGCAGCCCATTCCACTCCAGTAAGACCCGCCCACTCACACTGACACTGAGCCTGCCCACTGATATTATTGAACGCATTGAATGTGACCACCCAACCCTATTGGCTGTCTTTGGGTTGGAACTGTGGCTTCCTGTTTGCTGTCCACCTGTGAGGCCCTAACAGGTCACGGCAGCAGCAGGACCAATCAGACACAAAGTAAGCCTCTTAGTCTGAACGAGGCGGCGACAACCTGCGCTCCGCCCTCGTGCTGCGCTTCAGGACGTTCTTCGCGCGTTTCCTTACGCTCGCCTCCACCATCGCGCCTCCTCTCTTCGCGCTCTCCTCTACCATCGCGCCTCCTTTCCTCGCGCTCCTCCCCATCATCGCGCCTCCTCTCTTCGCGCTCGCCTCTACCATCGCGCCTCCTTTCCTCGCGCTCTCCTCTACATCGCGCCTCCTTTCCTCGCGCTCCTCCCCACCATCTCGCGTCCACCATCGCGCTCTCTTCGCACTCGCCTCTACCATCGCGCCTCCTTTCCTCGCGCTCTCCTCTACCATCGCGCCTCCTTTCCTTGCGCTCCTCCCCACCATCGCGCCTTCACCATCGTGCCTCCTTTCCTCACGCTCCTCCCCCACTATCGTGCCACCTCTTCTCGCGCTCGCCTCCAGCATCGCGCCTCCTTTCCTCGCGCTCGCCTCCACCATCCCGCCTCCTCTCCTTGTGCTTCTCTCCACCATCGCGCCTCCTCCATCGCGCCTCCTTTCCTCATACTCCTCCCCACCATCGTGCCTCCTTTCCTCACGTTCCTCCCCACCATCGTGCCTCCTTTCCTTGTGCTCCTCCCCACCATCTTGCCTTCACCAACGTGCCTCCTTTCCTCGCGCTCCTTCCCACCATCGTGCCTCCTTTCCTCACGCTCCTTCCCACCATCGTGCCTCCTTTCCTCACGCTCCTTCCCACCATCGCGCCTCCTTTCCTCGCGCTCTCCTCTACCATCGCGCCTCCTTTCCTCGCGCTCCTCCCCACCATCGCGCCTCCTTTCCTTACGCTCGCCTCCACCATCGCGCCTCCTCTCTTCGCGCTCGCCTCTACCATCGCGCCTCCTTTCCTCGCGCTCGCCTCTACCATCGCGCCTCCTTTCCTCGCGCTCTCCTCTACATCGCGCCTCCTTTCCTCGCGCTCCTCCCCACCATCTCGCGTCCACCATCGCGCTCTCTTCGCGCTCGCCTCTACCATCGCGCCTCCTTTCCTCGCGCTCCTCCCCACCATCGCGCCTCCTTTCCTTACGCTCGCCTCTATCATCGCGCCTCCTCTCTTCGCGCTCGCCTCTACCATCGCGCCTCCTTTCCTCACGCTCTCCTCTACCATCGCGCCTCCTTTCCTCGCGCTCCTCCCCACCATCTCGCCTCCACCATCGCGCTCTCTTCGCGCTCGCCTCTACCATTGCGCCTCCTTTCCTCGTGCTCTCCTCCACCATCGCCCCTCCTTTCCTCGCGCTCCTCCCCACCATCTCGCCTCCACCATCGCGCTCTCCTCGTGCTAGCCTCCACCATTGTGCCTCCTTTCCTTGCGCTCCTCCCCACCATCTTGCCTTCACCATCGTGCCTCCTTTCCTCACGCTCCTCCCCACCATCGTGCCTCCTTTCCTTGCGCTCCTCCCCACCATCGCGCCTCCTCCATTGCGCCTCCTTTCCTCATGCTCCTCCCCACCATCGTGCCTCCTTTCCTCACGCTCCTCCCCACCATCGTGCCTCCTTTCCTTGCGCTCCTCCCCACCATCTTGCCTTCACCATCGTGCCTCCTTTCCTCACGCTCCTCCCCACTATCGTGCCACCTCTTCTCGCGCTCGCCTCCAGCATCGCGCCTCCTTTCCTCGCGCTCGCCTCCACCATCGCGCCTCCTCTCCTTGTGCTTCTCTCCACCATCGCGCCTCCTCCATCGCGCCTCCTTTCCTCATGCTCCTCCCCACCATCGTGCCTCCTTTCCTCACGCTCCTCCCCACCATCGTGCCTCCTTTCCTTGCGCTCCTCCCCACCATCTTGCCTTCACCAACGTGCCTCCTTTCCTCGCGCTCCTTCCCACCATCGTGCCTCCTTTCCTCACGCTCCTTCCCACCATCGTGCCTCCTTTCCTTGCGCTCCTCCCCACCATCTTGCCTTCACCATCGTGCCTCCTTTCCTCACGCTCCTCCCCACCATCGCGCTCTCCTCTATCGTGCCACCTCTTCTCGCGCTCGCCTCCAGCATCGCGCCTCCTTTCCTCGCGCTCGCTTCCACCATCGCGCCTCCTCTCCTTGTGCTTCTCTCCACCATCGCGCCTCCTCCACCATCGCGCCTCCTTTCCTCATGCTCCTCCCCACCATCGTGCCTCCTTTCCTCACGCTCCTCCCCACCATCGCGCTCTCCTCTATCGTGCCACCTCTTCTCGCGCTCGCCTCCACCATCGTGCCTCCTTTCCTCGCCTCCACATCGCGCCTCCTCTCCTTGTGCTCCTCCCCACCATCTCGCCTCCACCATCGCGCCTCCTTTCCTCGCGCTCGCCTCCACCATCACGCCTCCTCTCCTTGTGCTTCTCTCCACCATCGCGCCTCCTCCACCATCGTGCCTCCTTTCCTTTCCTCACCTCCACCATCGTGCCTCCTCTCCTGGTGCTCCTCTCCACCATCGTGCCTCCTCTCCTGGTGCTCCTCTCCACCATCGCGCCTCCTCTCCTGGTGCTCCTCTCCACCATCGCGCCTCCTCTCCTGGTGCTCCTCTCCACCATCGCGCCTCCTCTCCTGGTGCTCCTCTCCACCATCGCGCCTCCTTTCCTCGCGCTCACCTCCACCATCGCGCCTCTTCTCCTCATGCTCCTCCCCACCATCGTACCTCCTCTCCTCGCGCTCACCTCCACCATCGTACCTCCTCTCCTCGCTCTCGCCTCCATCATCGTACCTCCTCTCTGCAGGATGATGTCACCACTCCTCTCCCTTCCTCACAGTGTTTCTCCTCTTCACCTGCAGCCTGCGACAGCATCTTTGCTGTGGTGTCTCTGCCGCACGGCCCACGTTAGTATGACCTTCCTGACTCTCCGTACGCCTGCTCCACAGCTCACCTGCGCCCCACACATCACACCTGTCTGTCTCTCACCTGTCTCAGTGTGTTTCAGGTTTCTGTTCCATTGTTATTGATTGCTCATTGGTATAGAGGATATTGATTAGACTTCCTGTTGTGTCTCACCTGTGCATGATGTCACACCCATTGTATTAGTTTGTCTCCATAGAAACTGGCAGCTGTGTTACTGTCTCTGCACCGGCCGAGATGAAAGAAGGCGTCAGGGAAGTTCAGTGAGTTCTGATCCGGCGGCTCGCTCGGACTCTGGCGTCTCTTGTTTCGGGCAGCAGTTGTAGTTTGATGCGTTGGCAGGCTGATGTTGGGCTGCGTAAACTGGGAATTTTCCTCATCCCCATCACCCTTGGGGAAGGAGGGTGCTCTAAGGTGGGGGAGGTAGCTCAGGTCATCTACTAATCCAAGGTTGGTGGTTCGATCCCTGGCTGCTCCAGGCTGCGTGCCAATTATCCTTCCAAGATACTAAGTTGCTCTCTGACGCATCCATCGGAGTGTGAAGGCCAGAAAAAAGTGAAAGAGGCCTGCTGTAAAAAGACTGGAGTCCATTTTCCAGCTGGATACAGTTGGACTCCAGCGTCTCGTGGTTCAGGCAGCACACGATGGCCGAGGTCTTGGCAGGCTGCTCTCAGGCTGCGTAAACTGGTTTTGGGGACGAGCGTGAGATGTACCGGCTCACCTGAGTCCACTCGTACCTTCCTGGTTCTGTACCTGTTCGCTGGAACAGGACTCGTCTTTGAGTACCTGACGTGCTTGGATGAGTGCGCTGTCTGCTGTTCTTCCATGCACACAGTCACAGTGAATCCTGAAGGGAAGGTTGGAAAGTTCCTCGATCAGCTGAGGGTAACATGGCAGGCAGGCCTGGGACATTCGTCTACCACCTCCACAGCATCCTGAGTAGGGCTGGGTATCGTCACTGATTTCTAGAATCGATTTGGTTCTATTTGAATCTGTGAAGTTTTGCCTCACACAGTCAGAAATATCATAATTCTGATCATTTATCAGTACATATGCACATTTTTATATGTATAAAAAGAAAGCTGACACTTCATCAGAGGTGTGAGCATCACAGCAGATGCCCTTGGTTCAAAGTAACTGAGGATAAAACAGAAAAACGTGAAGCAGAAATGAGCTTCTGGGGTCAGCTTTAGAGGTCCGCCACATTGAAAGGAGTCAGTTTAGGTGGTTCATGCGACCAGGATACCTGTCCTAGGTCAGGTTTCAGTCCCCAGGTAAACCCTGGAGAGATGACTGGTCAGTGTCTGTTGAGACCGCTGCACTGGACGGATGATCTTACTTTTATTTTGGTTTTTTAAGAAATTCTAACTTTTGAATTAAGTACAGGGCTCTAGACTAACTTGTTGCCGTGGTTACACTGGTTACACTAACTTGTTTTCTTATGTGCACCAGCACAAAAGTTAGTTGCGCCCAAGTTTTTCAACCGCATCACTTAACCCCGCCTTTTTACATGTTCCAACTGCTGTCCATACAGACAATATTGATTTGTAAATGATTAACTATCAATCTTGTCAACACAAAGTGCTTTATTTGGAGCACATTTCTGCAAGAAGGATAAGTTCCTGAAAAGGTGCTTGTGCTTAAAGTGCTTTGCCTACAGCAGGGGTGCCCAATCCCGGTCCTCGAGAGCTACCGTCCTGCAGCTTTTAGATGCATCCCTACTCCAACACAGCTGAATCAAATGGTTTGATTACCTCTTCAGCGTGCCATCGTGTTTGGCAAAGGCCTGATAACAAGCCATTCATTTGATTCAGCTGTGTTGGAGTAGGGATGCATCTAAAAGCTGCAGGACGGTAGCTCTCGAGGACCGGGATTGGGCACCCCTGGCCTACAGTATTGCTAAAGAGTGCCAATGTTAAACTTCATCATCATGTCGGCCTCCTGACGACCTGTTTGCTGCTGAAAGGCAGTGAGGAGACACTGGGCGTTTATCGCAGCTTATAATGTGTTCTCTGGATACACTGTGCTTTTCAGCGTTTCACTTTGAAATTTATTAGAAGCAGTCACAAATGCAGTATTGCCGGCCACGGTCTCTCCACACTCGCAACAGTAAATGCAGTGCATCATGTTATCAGCTTCACTGAATCTTTTCCAAAAGTATACACGTTCCTCCTTTTACTCTCAGTGGGCTCTGGCTCGGGGTCCATCGTATGCGGCTCATTATCTGATGCCGTCTCCAGACCAGTGTTAGATGTAAGCTGAGCAATCCATGGCTCCGTGTCAGAGCACTGGCTATGAGTTTCAGACGGATCAGGCCTTAATGAAAACACTATCAATCGTTCTTTTCATCTTTTCTTATTACCCACAGCTACATCCACCTCTGTCAGGCCTAGGCTGCTCACTAAGGTTGGGTATCACTGATTTCTATAATCCATTCGATTCTGATTCACAAGGCCCCGATTCGATTCAATTCAATTTTTCCTCAGACAGTCAGAAATATTATAATTCTGATCATTTATCAGTACTGTGTGAGCATCACAGCAAATGCCTTTGTGTCAAAGTAACTGAGAATAAAACAGAAAAACATTATGGAGATTTTCCTGGCCTGGATTTTTATAGCAGATAACCTTAAAATATCTGCAGTAGATTAAAAACTGAAGAAAACCATGAATCAACATGAAGTGAAGCGGAGTCAAGTTATAGAGGTTTTATTAGACAGCGTTTTGTAATTTGGTATCATTTTAAGTTTAATTTTCTTTGGTATTAAACAGCAGAAATGAGGCTTTGTTCAATTCAGTTCAATTCAATTTTATTTACACAGCGCCAAATCACAACAGCATTCACCTCAAGGCGCTTTATATTGTACAGTAGAGCCTACAATAATAGATACAGAGAAAAACCCAACAATCATATGACCCCCTATGAGCAAGCACTTTGGCGACAGTGGGAAGGAAAAACTCCCTTTTAACTCTCCTGTTATGTTGGTTTCTAGGAACACCAATTATGCTCCTGGGTTAATTTGACCCAGGGCAAATTTACTCATCCAAAAGTGTTAGAAACAATGGCATTGATTATTTTACAATTTTCTTTTATAATTTTGATTTTTTTTTTTTTTCGTTTTCTGTAGTCATGCAGATGACATGTGAAATCTCTTCTGTGCTGGGTCAATGTGACCCGCAACATAACAGCTCTGAAACCTGACTGAAACTCTTCAAATAAGCCTCTGCAGATGATCTGTTAGCTGTTTGACAACTACTCTTTCAAGGATGTTTGATATAAAGGAAGGTTGGAGATTGGCCTATAATTAGCTAAGACTGCTGGGTCTAGAGATGCTTTTTGAGTAAAGGTTTAACTACAGCCAGCTTGAAGGCCTGTGGTACATAGCTGATTATTAGAGATAGGTTGATCATATTTAAGATCGAAGCATTAATTAATGGCAGGACTTCTTTGAGCAGTTTTGTAGGAATGGGGTCTAAAAGACACGTTGATGGTTTGGAGGAAGTAATTATTGAAGTTAACTCAGAAAGATCAATTAGAGAAAAAGAGTCTAACTTAACATCAATGGTACTAAGAGTAGCTGTAGATAATATTACATCTGTGGGATGATTATTGGTCATTTTTTCTCTAATGATAAAAATTTTATTTGTGAAGAAGTTCATGAAGTCATTACTAGTTAACGTTAAAGGGATGGTTGGCTCAAAAGAGCTCTGACTGTTTGTCAGCCTGGCTACAGAGCTGAAGAGAAACCTGGGGTTGTTCTTATTGTCTTCAATCAGTGATGAATAGTAAGATGTTCCGGCTAGGGCAGGGCGATATGGCCAAAAATATTTATCACGATATATATTTGAAACTTTGCGATAACGATATAATTGATGCGAGACAAAATGCAACTCCACAACTTTGCTAGCGCAAAAAACCCCCATCAATGTATTTTCACTTAAACAAGCAGCTGTTTTTTATGTGCATTAAAGCTATATAAAAATTTAACAGTGCAAATGCAAATTCCTTGCTGAAAGTTTAACCAAAAGGCATTTCCAGTAGAAATGGGCTGACATATCCTGAGCATAACCATGTATAATATCCACTGAAGTTAAAAAGACCTGCTTTGCAACATTAAACTGCAGTGTGCCAAATAAAAACGTCAAATACGTATTTTTCAGACAAAAAATTGCACAGGATTATAAGGCACATTAAGCGAAACAAAGCAGTCAGTTAAATCAAACTTTATTAAACTCATTCTTCTTGCTTCCTCCACTTCTGTACCATTGATTCATTAATGCTGTATTCTATCACGGCTGCACTATTCCCATGTTGTTGCAGTATATTAATGACTGACCTCGTATTGTGGATGGATTATCTCAGTTGTTCTCCTGACTGAATTTTGGTCCGTTTACAGCATCCTGCCATAGGATTGCATTTGTCTCTAACCATCAGGAACCTTCACGTTAACTTTTATCAAGCGGAAAAGTGTTAGCGTTCATCCTCCAGCTTCACTGTTTATGCTATGCTAACATAGCTGTGTTGCTAGCGATCACGTAGCACATCATTAAATACCAGGTAGCCCAACTTCAGTAACCCTACAAACGTCACTGCTGTTTAGTTTTCTGTCTTCATTTATGTTGGAAGTGATAGCAGAGCTGTACGTTTGAATTTGTTTATAAATCTCTCAGTCAGAACATGCTATATCATGCTTAGGTAACTAGCGAAACTAGCGAGCTAACTTCCTGCTAACTTCTAACTCTGTTAAATTTCATAAATCCTGTTTTCATGGATGCCTGAATGTTAAACCTAATTCTTACACCTGGTAAAGCAGCAACGCTGATCATTTTATTAAAGATGAAATAATTTAGACAGTTTTTAACTCTCAGTGATGCCGCAGTGATCGTTTGACTTTGGACCTGAATGAGACTGAGTTTAGGACCCAGATTACTCCCAGATTTACGAGCACCTTAGACCGACAAATACGGCAATAACGACGGCCCGCTTGCATGTTGTACAAAAAAATGTGCTTTGGTGAGTATCTGACGGACAGACACCAAGCCAGTTCCACATCACTGAAGTTGCAGCATTTTACAAACCAGTTCATCGGTTTCGCTCAACGATGCGCTTTCCCCCTTCTCATTCTCCGTTGCCGCCATGCTTTTTCGGCCATGTGCGTATGAAAACAAAGGCACTGGGCATGCGTGTTTTAGCCATATTCTATCGCGATATTTTATTTTCTCAGCGTTGCCCAACATTATACCGGTATTACCGTGAACTGTATGATATGGCCCAGCCCAAGTTCTGGCTTTGCGGAGGGCTTTCTTATAAAGCAGCAAACTATTTCTCCAGGCTAAATGATGATCTTCTAATTTTGTGATACGCCATTTCCTCTCCAGCTTACGAGTCATCTGCTTTAGGGTAGGGCTGGGCGATATGACCCAAAATTCATATCTCGATATTTTTTAGCTGGATGGCGATATAAGATATATATCTCGATTTTTTTTTTTAAAGCCATAAAGTAAGAACAAAAAGAGAGTTCTTAGTCAAAGCTGTGTCCCAGATGTCACACAGGCACTTTTATTAACATAGAGCAGATGTACATAAAATTTACTCAAAAATAAATTATGAGCATTTATTAAATAATAATGCTCCATAAATAAAAGAAAACAATGTTGTTTTTGTGCATAACAAAAAGCTCACAATTGTGCAGTCAAAATGTAAACTAAAAGACGAGCACAATAACAAAGACAGATTTCACAGCTGCTCTGTTCCCAACTTGTACTGCGTGACTGACAGCATTGAGTTTGAAATCCACTTCGCAACCACGTCTCTTAACAGGTGCCATTTATGGTCCTTATACACAGTAAGGTAATATTACGTTGAAGCCCAGTACGTATCACTCCGCGAGGCTCAGCCGTAATGCTCCGACAATCCATCAAGCGGTGCAGCTCCGTAGCTTACCAAAGTCGTACTAAAACATTTTTTGACAGATTGCTGAGCGGTGTGTTCCACATAAAATCGGTTCGCGGCCATCAAGCACAACCAGAATTCATACATAAGGCGCGCTGTCAACTTTTGAGAAAATTCAAGGATTTTAGGCTGTGCAGCACCTCTGGGCGGCATGGCGTTAGCGTGGTTAGCTCGTTAGCGTGGTTAACTAGCTAACACATTGACACCGTCCAGCCCCATGCACGGGGCGATGAGCAGTAACTCGTTAAAGGAGATTTGCCGTGTCCATCTTGTTGCTTCCTGCAGGTGAAGCGATGGGGGAGGAGGGGGAGTTGTGTTCAGTGAAGGAGAGGCGAGGCCGAGTAACGTAAAGACGAAAGTGGACGAAAGAGAGGCAAACTTGCGGCTCCACAAGTATAATTATAACGTAACATAGACTATATCGATATAAACGATATTGTCAGATCTTATATCTCGTATAAAAATATATCGATATTTTTTAAAAACTCGATATATCGCCCAGCTCTACTTTAGGGTACATGTTTGAGAATTATACCACGGAGTCAGGTACTTCTGATTAGAGACCTTAGTTTTCACTGGAGCTACAGTATCCAGAGTCGTACGTAGTGAGGAGGTGACATTATTAACAAGCTAATCGACCTCTGTTGGAGTAGCGTTCAGATAGCTGCTCTGCTCTGTGTTGGTACAGGGCATTGGAGATGATAACAGTGGGTGGATTATATTCTTAAACTTAGTTACAGCGCTTTCAGAAAGACATCTACTTTGATAAAGTCTACTTTCCACCGCTGTGTAATCAATTATTGTAAATGTAAATGTTATCAGGAAATGATCAGACAGGAGAGGGTTTTCAGGAAACACTGTTAAATGTTCAGGTTCTATGCCATATGTTAAAACAAGATCTAGAGTGTGATTAAAGTGGTGGGTGGGTTCTTTTACATTTTGAGAGAAACCAATTGAGTCTAATAACAGATTAAATGCCATGTTGAGGCTGTCATTTTTAGCATCTACATGGATGTTAAAATCACCCACAATAATTATTTTATCTGAGCTCAGAACTAAGTCAGATATAAAGTCTGAGAAATCAGACAGAAACTCTGTGTAAGGCCCAGGTGGACGATAGATGATAACAAGTAAGACTGGTTTCTGAGTTTTACAGCTGGGGTGGACGAGGCTAAGCATCAGGCTTTCAAATGAATTAAAAGTCTGTCTGGGTCTTTGGTTGATTAATAGGCTGGTGTGAAAAATTGCTACCACACCTCCCCCTCGGCCTGTGCTTCGAGGTTTCTGGTAGTTAGAATGACTCGGGGGTGTTGATTCATTTAAACTAACATAATCATCCTGCTGCAACCAGGTTTCTGTAAGGCAGAGTAAATCAATTTGTTGATCAATTATTAAGTCATGTACTAACAGAGACTTGGAGGAGAGAGACCTGATATTTTGGGGGGTTTAATAAATTTGTCCATGTTTCTAGAAATGAGAGCTGCTCCATCCAAAGTGGGATGGATGCCGTCTCTCCTAACAAGACCAGGTTTCCTCCAGAAGGTTTGCCAATTATCTATGAAGCCCACATCGTTTCTGGGACACCACTCAGACAGCCAGCAATTTAAGGAGAACATGCGGCTAAACATGTCACTCCTGGTCTGACTGGGGAGGGGACCAGAGAAAACTACAGAGTCCCACATTGTTTTGGCAAAGTTACACACGATTCAATATTGATTTTAGTGACCTCCGATTGGCGTAACCGGGTGTCATTACTGCCGACGTGAATTATGATTTTACTGAATTTACGTTTACCCTTAGCCAGCAGTTTTAAATTTCCTTCAATGTCGCCTGCTCTGGCCCCTGGAAGACAGTTGACTATGGTTGCCGGTGTCTCTAGCTTCACATGCCCCCGGCGAGTGTGTCGCCGAGTGGGGAAAAACGGTTAGACACATGAACGGGTTGGTGGTGTACCTGGGGCTTCTGTTTTGGACTATGCTTCCTCCTCACCGTCACCCAGCCGCCCTCTTTCCCCAGCTGCTTGGGGTCTGCCGGGGAACAGCTACGCTATCTTCGGCTGCACCAGCTACAGGGGCCTGGCTAGCTATGGGTGAATGAAGGGTGCGAAGCCGAGTCTCCAATTCAGTAATCCTGGCCTCCAGAGCTGCAAATATGCTACATTTGTTACAGATATCACTACTGCTAAAGGAGGCCGAGGAGTAACTAAACATCTGACACAATGAGCAGGAAAGTGCAGGAGGGACAGGTGAAGTAGCCATGGTGCTAACGAGTCGGCTACGAGCTAAGCTAAGTTAGCAAAACAGTAAAGACACAGTGAGTGAATACTTTGGCTATAAGTTAGGTAGTGAGTACACAGAGTGTGCTTTGGATGAAGCACGTGAAGATTATACTATGAAAGAAGAATGTATATAAAAAAATTTAATTAAATTGCTAAGCAGATAAGCTACTCAGAAACACCACTGTGTTTGAGCAGGAACAGGAAGTGATACTCTACCGCAGAGCGAGCGAACACCAAGTGTGACAGCCTTTGTTGCCTACTCACCTCTCTATTGACCTACACTTTCAAACATACACACAAGGCCTACAGGAATATCTGGATTACGGCCAATCAGAGAGGTCCCGCCCCTGACCATCTCTGAATGGTTTAAACCACGATATGTGGATAATGTGTGTCTGTTGTTAATCACATGGAGACTTTCAGAGTTGCTGAGACTTTAAATTTTTTTTTTTAGTCGCAGCATTGAGAAATTAGGTCGCATGTGCAACCAAGTTGGTCGCACTCTGGAGCCCTGAAGTACTTAAAGCGTGAAGTTAATGAGCAACAAACCAATCTGCTGCTGGCTGCTGTATGGTTCTCCTGTTCGTTCTCCTGGTTCTAACAGTGTCTATCTGGTAATTTTCAGGGTCCTCTTCGGTCTCCTCCATGGTGAGCTTCAGTCGGGCCTCTGAGGATGTTCCCGTTCCTCCTCCTGTTCCTCCCCGCAGACGACCGGAGTCGGCTCCTGCTGAGTCTTCCCCCTCCAAGGTACCCTCTTTGCTTTAGCCCGAGGAGCTTTTGGACTGCAAGAACGTTTCAGGGTTCCTTCTGTTCTTTGTGTATCACAGAGCAGCAACCACCAAATTCTTAGAACCTGTTTTTAGCTTCAAGCTGTTTATAGTCAAAGGAGCTTGCAAAGAAAAGCGTCTGGACTTCTTTAAGTTGCTTGAAGACGTTTCACCTCTCATCCGAGAAGCTTCTTCAGTTCTAAGGTCAAATGGTGGAGAGTCCCAGATATAAACCCAGTGGGAGTTTCCCCCCACAGAGGGACAAAAGGACCCCCTGATGATCCTCTAATCACATGAGCCAAGGTGTGAAAGCAGGTGTGGGTCCCAATCAGCCAGAGTTTCAGGTGAGTTCATTGTGAAACCTGGCCCCACCTTATCATGCGAATTCCTGAGGTCAGATGGCCCAGGATGTGAGTGGGCGTTAAGGCGTCTGGGGAGGGATCTCAAAACTGGATTATAGATGGCAGAGAGTTGGTGTCGTAAACCCCCGCCTCTGTTCAAAGATGGTCGCTCACAGTGGACATAGATGCTTCTTTCACTCCTCTTTCAAACCATCTGTCCTCTCTGTCCAAAATGTGAACATTGGCATCCTCGAAAGAGTGACCTTTATCCTTAAGATGCAGATGGACTGCTGAGTCTTGTCCTGTGGAGGTGGCTCTTCTGACCTCAGGAATTCGCATGATAAGGTGGGGCCAGGTTTCACAATGAACTCACCCGAAACTCTGGCTGATTGGGACCCACACCCAGTTTCACACCTTGGCTCAGGCGATTAGAGGATTATCAGGGGGTCCTTTTGTCCCTCTGTGGGGGGTCACTCCCACTAGGTTTATATCTGGGACTCTCCACCATTTGACCTTAGAACTGAAGAAGCTTCTCGGATGAAGGTGAAACGTCTTCAAGTAACTTAAGGAAGTCCAGACGCTTTTCTTTGCAAGCTCCTTTGACTACAATGACCTGGATGACTGAGAACCTTCACAGACATCAAGCTGTTTATAGACCCGGAGGAGCGTTTCCTGTGGTTCTGCGGCTTTTCCAGCCCAGACGTGTAACCTCCACCTTGTTGTTGTGGGTGTAGTTGTTGCTGTGTCAACCTGGGGTCCGTTCTTCGTACCTCGCTTACTACATCCAAGATCAAATGACACATCCAAGATCAAACCATCGCGCTAACCGTGAGCTCGCTAATCCGGTTCTCCGAACACACCTGTTGTTGACGATTAGTACAGCTGGATGAAGTAATGTGAGATCACTGGGTGGCTTAACAGGGGCTACGCATCGATAGTAGAAACATTGATCGGCAACCCGCTGATTGGTCGGCGAAAATGTCCAAGGAGCGCGCTCAGTATTTTTCGGCAGCAGAGCAAGAACTCTTGAGTGAGGGATTTCAGGAGTTTCAGAGTTTAATCAGAACACAAGGGAACACTGCAAAGGCTGCAAAAGCAAGGAGAGAGGGCTGGCAGAAAGTTGCTGACAAATTAAACTTGTAAGTAATTTAATAATAACAATAATAATGGATTGGATCTATATAGCGCTTTTCAAGGCACCCAAAGCGCTTTACAATGCCACTATTCATTCACTCTCACATTCACACACTGGTGGAGGCAGCTACAGGTGTAGCCACAGCTGCCCTGGGGCAGACTGACAGAAGCCAGGCTGCCATATCGCGCCATCGGCCCCTCTGGCCAACACCAGTAGGCGGTAGGGTAAATTTATTATATTACATTATATCCTCTTTCACATTAGAGCCACAACAGGACCCACTAGAACATGGGAACAAGTAAAAGTGAAATATAAGAATATTCTACAGAATGGTAATATTTATCACTTATATTGCTTTGAGTCTCTTGGAAAGAGACCCTGAAATAATCTGTTTGTTTGTTCATAACAGCAACCAAGAAAAGGGCGGAGCAAAAAAAAGACAGGTGGTGGTCCTGCACCCCCTCGTCAACAAGTTGGTTAAGTAAATAATATCCTCACGGGAATATCGATATCTCTCTATGAGCACACTGTCGCGCTGAGCTAAAGGATCCTGTCTGTCCCGCAATATACGCTGAATTCTGGAAACTCTCCTTATCAATCTTGCACCTTCCTCAATGGGCTGCTCGCGTATACGGACAGGACATGGCTGCGACAGACTTCCCAAATCCACCTTCGCTTTTATAGCCGTGGTCTCTCATCTTGATTACACGAAGTAATTTACAATTGCTACTCTGAAATATGAATTACATCTGCAATAATCACATACATGTAATAGAATGTTAATAGTACACTTCCCTTTTTTTTTAGGAAATGACCTGTATGTATCTGTATGACATCAATGAAAGGATCAAGTACTGCATTGTCTTTAGTTACATTGATGTTATTTATTTATGGTGAAACAGTGGAGGAATATCGCTGTTGCTTTCGTATAAATGAAGCGGACATACCTGCGTGGCCGCGATCTAATCCTGTTTACATAAAGTAAACCTGCTCCCGAGCAGGTTTACGCTTACGGATCTGTTGCTATGACAGCAAGTCCCGGATGAGCTTCGGAGAACCGAACGATCCAAGATCACGCGAAATCGTCAACAATCTAATCCAGCTAACTCACTTAGCGCGGTACGAAGAACGGGCCCCTGTTGGCGTCCTGTTATGGTGTAAATGTAAACAAAGGTCTGTGGTGAGGGGAGGCGGGGCTGTTGTCTGACGCCGCCTTCTCAATTCAATCTTGATAAAGGTTCATTTGAATGTGACATTTGACCCCCCCCCTCCCTTCTCCCTCACAGATGGTGTCAAAGCTGGACAGCCCCCCAGCCATTCCACCTCGTCAGCCCACCTGTAAGCTCCACCCCTCTCGTTACTCGTCACTGTCATCATCACCACCTGACAGCCCCCCCTCCCTGCCTCCACGAGAGCCCCTCAGCTCCCCTCTACACCTCCTGCCCCCCCCTCAGGGTCGTCCCCGCTGTGACCTCCTGCCTCAGGCTTTCTTCCCCCCCAACATCTCTGGCCCAACTTCCATTTGCTCCACCCCCACCACATTGTCCTCCTCACCCCCTCTCCCTGCTCCTGTCACCCCCACCTCCAGGAAATTACCCCTGCCTTCTCCACCCCTCCCCCCACTCCCTCCCCTCACCTTGGATGGCCCCCCTGTGCCTCCACGTCACAGTGTTCCCAAACTCCCCCCAAAGACATACAAGAGGGATTCTGTTGGACACGCCCCCATGCTGGACACGCCCTCTGTGCGATTGGACAGCCTGGAGTTCCAGAGGGTTCAGGGACAGCTGATTGGACAGGCTGTGGAGGAGACTGAGTTAACACTACAGCTGATTGGATCAGAAGAAAGTAAAAATGTGTGATGGACCAATCAGGAAGCTCTGACTGCTTCGAACTGAGACTGACTGTAAAACAAAAATGTGCTCTTATTCTGAACATCTCTGAGCTCAGACCTCAGAGGGACGAGACCCTCAGGTACTGGCCTGGAGCCACACAGGTACTGCAGTGGTTCAGGTGGACCTGATGAAGAAGATGGTGGTGATGTCATTATTAGTGATGTAAACAAAAACAAGGGAATAAACATTTCTTTCACTGAGCTCGAAGAAACCTGGAATTCATCGGTCTTTATTTTACCTGCTGAACTGAACTGTGGCTGGTTTTTGTAGGTGGGCTCCTCCACATCTACTGCCCCTGCAGCAGCGGGTGGTCTTCAAGTCTGACATCATTATTCGTGTCTGGGTTCAAACTCTGCTTCAGGTCCAAACGATCACTGCAGCATCACTGAGAGTTAAAAACTGTCTAAATTATTTCATCTTTAATAAAATGATCAGCGTTGCTGCTTTACCAGGTGTAACTATGAAGTTTAACATCCAGGCATCCATGAAAACAGGATTTATTAAATTCAATGGAGTTAGAAGTTAGCAGGAAGTTAGCTTGCCAGTTTCCATCTAAACATGATATAGCATGTTCTGACTGAGAGATTTATGAACAAATTTAAACGTACGGCTCTATCACTTCCAACATAAATGAAGACAGAAAACTAAACAGCAGTGACGTTTGTAGGGTTACTGAAGTTGGGCTACCTGGTGTATAATGATGTGCTACGTGATCGCTAGCAACACAGCTATGTTAGCATAAACACAGTGAAGCTGGAGGATGAACGCTAACACTTTTCCGCTTGATAAAAATTAACGTGAGGGTTCCTGATGGTTAGAGACAAAATCAGTCGCATGGCAAGATGCTGTAAACGGACCAAACTTCAGTCAGGAGAACAACTGAGATAATCCATCCACAATACGAGGTTAGTCATTATACTGCTGCATGGGCTGGGCTGTAGATAGGGTTTAAAAACTGAGCTTTAAAATGAACAATGGTAATAAAAACCGAGAGGGGACAATAGTGATCACTGACTGTTTTTAGGGGTTTGTTCAGATTAAACTGAACTATATACAAAGCACTAAAACATGTTAAAAACACAGACTTAATAAATGCAGAGTAGTTTGGGCCGGGAGCAGGATTCATCATGTCATCACTTAAAGAGCAGATAAGGTGGCGCTGGGCTGGTTTCAATTAACTTTATTGACATTGAACACACACAAAGCCCCAGGATACAAGTGTTTCTCTGCTCTGCATTCAACAAACAAAACCAAGCAGAGCATATTGAAATAAATGCGTGGAGGGATGGGTGTCTTGTTACCATAGATACAATAATTACCTTACAGTTTATTTACAGTGATTAGATGACTCGGTAGACGTTTCATCCCCATGTTTACTGAAACTGACAAAGATCAAAGCTCGTGGTTTAAGTTTGACTCCAGTCTGAATTTGTTTTACAAAGTATGAAACGACACGAAACTTTTACAAAAACGCTCCGGGAATCAGTCTGCAGCAAGTCATTCCCACAGGCGCAGGTGTCACCATGGCAACGGGCAAATAAAGAGCAGAACTCAGTTCTCCTTAGAGGACAGACCGGAGACACCTGATACTGACGCAGGTGATTCAGGTGATGTTCAATCACATCAGCGACATCCAGGTGTCAATGATTACAGCAGATCAATAATTATTGATTACTGAAGTCTGACAAACTGAAATCCGCCCGTGCACACCCTGACCCCGGGTGACCCCAGGTGAGCCAGCACTCTGGTTTCCTGGTTCATTGTGGTTGCTGCAGGTCTCTTCTCACCTGAAATGAAATTGTGCCTGTCACAATAAAACCAGTTTATCTTTTAAAATTATGCACATATTTAAAACTCCTCCCACTCTGACGTAACTAATCATGGCGATTGGTGACTCGTCAGTCTGTGGGACAGGTGAGTCACTTAGAAACTCCTTTTATTTAGATTACATCTGCAAATGACAAAAGGGCGGAGCTCAAACAACACACTAACCTGGTGATTGGCCCAGCTCACAGTGGCAACCCCTGATTGGTACAGTCCTGGATCCCGATAAGTCTCTGGATCCGGTCCAGGATGATCTGGTTGGAGCTCCTGCAGTCGTGGGCGCTATAGGGCGCAGCGATCGTCAGGACGCCCGCCACTTTTAGCTCCTCCCCCTCCTCCTCCACGGGGATCCGGTTCTCCTGCAGCCACCGCCGCACGGCATCCCTCCGCTGACGCAGCTCCTTGGGGTCCAGGCAAGGGGACGGCGGGGGGAGGAAGACCGACCGCAGACGCTTCGCCGTCTCATCATCAGCAGCCGCTCGCAGGACCTCCACCGCCTCCACGGCGTGACCCATCACCACCCGCACCGCCACCGCCTCACCAAAGGACACCAGGACCACACTGCAGGGCACAGGAAGACAAGGGTCAGAGCCACGTGACGATCAGGAGTCACACTTAAACTTAACTTAAACGAGTTAAGGTCAAAGTTCACAGGAAACGGCTGAAAAAAACTAACTCGACTCGTTCGTCACGATCAGCTGTTTGATTTACAAATTAGGCTCCACGTGCGCGTTACCTGGCGGACACCGGGTCCACGCTTAACAGCCAGCCGCGGTGCTCCTCGCCTTTTCCCGCTCTCACCTTCACCTCTTTGTTAAGGTAGTGAAGCCACCTGAGCGGACCCATGAGGGGCCAGCCGCACTGCATCATGGACCTCACGGTGCTGAGATCGATAGCTGAGCAATAATCGATTCACACACCCCTCCACCCCCCTGCCGTCTGCTGTTCACAGCTGTTAACGCTCCTGAGAAAACACAACACGGAAACAAAAGTTCCGCTTTAAGGCGTAAACTGAGCCGCGGCTGCCCCCTGCAGGCCGAAGCGGGCACAGCAAAAACATTCAGTAGAAGCGACTAGAAATAGAATAGAGACCCTCCGGCCAAAGCATAAAACATTAAAGAGAAACCAAATAAGAAGAAAAGTAATACTGCGAGCTCACAATAAAACAGCAAAAATAAAATAAATACGTTAACTGATGAAAATCCAAAACTCCTGAAATAAGTCCACAAATTTAATTTCAAATAAAATGTGACTCTTTAAAAGCTCAATAAATAATGAACAAGAAGAGTGAGAAAGGCAGCACGTTTCTGTTGGTGACAGCAGATTTGCAGCGGTTCACACTTAAACTGCAACATCAGCGAACAATGGATTACACTTTTGGTTGATATTGATCAGTCACACTTTATAAATGGCTTTAATTATAAAATGTATATTTATTTTTAACCACAGACGATAAGGCAGATGTTATTTTCATGTCCTTCAGCTAAACTTTTATATGGAGGTGATTCCAACACAGTGATGAATGAAAGCATGGATAGATGCCCACATGAACAAACATCATCCGAGCTCGAACATATCCGTGACCATAAAGCAGTCCAGTTTAGACTGATTTGAAATTATTTGGACAAAGTCAGAATAAAGACTGTTGGAAACTAAATTAATCCAAAGTTAAGCCCTGAGACTTATTAACAAGAAAAACTATTTAAGAGTTTTTATGGAAATGAAATTTGATAAAGGGACAAAGAGTTCTGACAACAATCCTGTTATCATGGACGAATTTGTTGTTCCAGTCAGCTTCGACCTCGGCAGCCTTCAGCTGGCGCCAGTGGGATGGCCGCATGAGTGAAGATGGTGAATGTTTGGGTGTAGTGCGAACAACTGCATCCAATTTATGCACAAATTATGGAGTGCATATTAAAAAAGGACAGTTTCAGGGTATCCCACCCTTAGATAGAGATGGGCACACCTGACTGATGACACTGCAATTTTCCTGTCGAATACACACGATGTGAGCAGACAGCTACTTGTGTCAGGGCTGAAAATGAGTCTGTCTTATTACCTTTCAAACATTTAAATCTGTCAGAATTAATGGTATACCTGTTAAAACAAAACTACATATTTGGGTGATTATTGAAAACAATCAAAAAGGATGTAAACTTCTCCAATTTTTGCTCCTGTAACTCCTGTGTTACTGCCGAAGACTGGACAATGTTGCTTTATGACCAGAAATGCCCAAAGAGATCTCTACAGACTTACATCAACTTTGATTTGATTAATATGGAGAAAGAAAAGCGATCGCTTCAAAAGGATATTCCACATAAGGCAAACAAAAAGATGGTCTGGAATGACCTCACGGCACAAGCATAGTCCCAACCAATGCTGGTGGTGCATCTTTTCAACAGCTCGAATCACATAATGAAGCATTGACGTCATTTCAGAGAGTTCATCTTTGGTCACATGATATTCTGGAGCCCGACACGGGCTTCTTTTGGACACGCCCATGTTCAAACGTTTCATACAAATGAGTTTTTAATCAAATAACCGTAAAACAGATGCACCACACCGATAGCCTGATATTAAACAGAAGTTGCTAATGCAGAGAGGGTGATCACAGTGAGGCGGCTCATTTCAAGCTGCTGTTCATATTTTTGGCCACCAGATGTCACCAAAGAGGACTAAAGCGCCTCGAGTAGTGAACCATCTTGGTGGAGGGACATGGTGCAGGTTCACCGAGCAACCCCCGGCCTGGACGCGCTCTGCTCAGCTTCGTTAGCACTTTTAAGATGATCATTATTCTGGTGATTTGTGACACAGAACTGTTTTTTAAATCACTGCTGCTGTTGATCTCTAAGGTGAGGCATGCACAGTAGATATTTGAGACTGAAGTTTCCTGTCCTTCAGCCTAATGGAGCAAATCACTGCAGTCATCCCAGTCCAAGCGAATGTAGTCTGAGTGATTGAACTAAAGTACGCTGAACGTGCTGCTCATAAAAACGTTCCTGCTGTGAATAAAAGTAAAGAGTAAACTCTCACACTCCGAGCGTCACCTCCTCCTGACAGCTTTAGTTTTCAAGCTCACACCTGCAGACTCACTGCTGTTTATGGTTGGAGAGTAAATATAAAAACACAATTCCAACAAGTCTGACCTGAGGTCAGCAGGTACAGTGCAGGTGTGGTGTTTCAGGATCAGACATTAATGCTTGTAGAACAACAGCACTGCTGTAAAACTGCCAACAGAAAACAACCAAGAAATGAAGCCGACAGTCTGTTTATTGTTGATTATTTATCACTGATGCTCGTTGGGGAAACACAAAGACATTCAGACCCTCCTACTGTCTCCATAGCTGTGCAAGGGATCGTCCTCGGATGGTGATGCCAACTTCTACAGATCTCGTTGGATCCTGACCTGCTCTCTCTCTCTCTCTTGCGATCACTGAGCTCATTTCCTGTCTGTTGATGTGTTTTTATGTATACAGCTGTGTCAATATTATTGATTACTGATTAATGATTGTTGCGCTTCAAGCTGCATTTGGTTTCACTTCCTGTCTGATCGATAACGACTGTTACCAGCACGCCTGTGTCTGGCTGGACTTAAACAGTGTGTGTGGATGTTTGTCTGAGTCTGCTCAAACTACTCTCAGCTGACCTTTGACCCTCCTGAACATTCTCGCTCTGAGCTCACATCGAGCTGCTCAGAAGGTTTAAACTTCGTCACCCCCTCTTTCCAGCTCCACCCATGTGGTGATGTCATCGCTGGATGGAGCAGCTGCAGAGCTCTGGAGAGTCAGAGGGAGGGTCAGACCTGCAGACCGAGCAGCTGAAACATGGCAGACTCTTCATCGTCCTCCAACAACTCCTCCTCCTCGCTGAGAGACCTCACGCACACAGGTGAGACACCTGATTGTTGGCATGGAAACAGTGTAGAGTAGACGGAGGCTGCCACCTGTTCTCACCTGACTGCGTTTCACCAAACAGGCTAACAAAGCTCTGTTGTCCCGATCAGCTGACTGTCAGTCAGGCTGCTGTGTGCGCGTATGTGTGTGTGCGCGTTTGTGTGTGTGTGTGTGTGTGTGTGTGCGTTTGTGTGTGTGTGTGTGCGTTTGTGTGCGTGTGTGTGCGTGTGTGTGTGTCTTTGTTTGTCTGTGTGTGTGTGTTTGTCTGTGTGTGTGCGTGTGTGTTTGTCTGTGTGTGTGTGTTTGTCTGTGTGTGTGTGTTTGTCTGTGTGTGTGCGTGTGTGTGTGTGTTTGTCTGTGTGTGTGCGTGTGTGTTTGTCTGTGTGTGTGTGTGTGTGTGTGTGTTTGTCTGTGTGTGTGCGTGTGTGTGTGTGTGTCTTTGTTTGTCTGTGTGTGTGCGTGTGTGTGTTTGTCTGTGTGTGTGCGTGTGTGTGTGTGTGTTTGTCTCTGTGTGTGCGTTTGTGTGTGTGTTTGTTTGTCTGTGTGTCTGTGCGTGTGTGTGTGTGTGTGTGTGCGCGTTTGTGTGTGTGTTTGTCTCTGTGTGTGTGTGTGTGTGTGTGTGTGTGTGTGTGTGTGTGTGTGTGTGTGTGTGTGTGTGTGTGTGCGAGTGTTCAAAGCTGAGCTATAAACTGTGAGTTGGATGATGTGAAGGTCAGATGATATCTATCAGGCATTAAATCTTCAACGTTCTTCTGGGAGTTGAGGTTTTTCTCATTCTCCAGGAAACATCAGCAGGTCAGCTCAGATCAGCGTTGATCTTATTTTCTTGTGTGCTCTGAACAGGATCTCTATGGAATGTAGCTCCGCCTCCTAATAGGATCCACATGACCGCAGCTGATCTGCAGGGATTAAACCTGGATATTGGGAAACTGTAAAAGGTGGAGTTACAGAGAGCTTTGCACGTGGAATAAAACATGTTGAAATGCTCGAGCCCAGCCTGAGGTCTGTCACGGCTCGGTGGGGTTTTCTCTCGAACGTTGTCGGTTCTTTAGCTTACAGAGGAAAGAAGCTGAACGAAGGTGATTTAAAGTTGTTTTTGTTAGCAGCCCAGCTGATGTTGGGCTGAGGATGAGTGAATGGGGAAAAGAGACTCCCAGTAATGGGACATTTCTCCTGAAATGGGAGAAAGAGAACACATCTACAACATGTGCCAAACTATTTGCTGACAGCAAAGATCAGACGTTTTCTTTTGTTTTTCAGGTGATAATAAGGCCAGTGCTTGTTTCTCCTGCAGACTGGATGCTGCTGAGGCTAAAGTAGAGGTCCTGCAGGTCCAGGATTAAGTTCTGGGAATGTTTTTAAAAATTCCTGATGGATTTCAGAGGTTGCTGGTGATTATTAGTCTGTTGTGATTTGGCACTGCATAAATCACATTCTTGAAGGTTCCTGTGCATTTGTTTATGGTTCATGAAGGTTCAGCACATCTTCACCTGATTCATTTTGCTTGTGGGAGAGAACACCGGCTATTTCCACGTCTCTGAGCTCGTCTTGGACTTTGATCCCGTTCACTTGTATATATTTCATTAAGTTTGATTATTGAATGTTTTCGTTTGAATCATGTGGGTACTGTTGTTATTGTTGTTGTTGGGTTCGGTCTCAGTTGCAGTGAAAGCTGCATTTTGCTGTCAGGAGCAGCTCGTGGTCAAAGTTACCATTTTCCCTGGATCTCTGATTATGTTCCTCCATCTATTTTCTCGCCACGTTTATTTCACCTCCTCCATCTTTTCCTCAGTCTGTTGTTGAGCTGCTGTTCCTCCACAGCTGGTGCAGCAGCCCAACAGCTGCTTTTTAGCTCCGCCTTCTAGCTGCTTCTTCCACGCTAAACTTTTTCTACAAGCTGTGTGAGCACACAGTGAAGGTAGGGTTGGGCCGGTCTCGTTAAGAAGTTTGATTAGGCGATCCAGTGTGAGTAATGAAAGTGAACAAATGGGCTGCTGTCATAAGGTCGGTGCGCAGCGGCCCTTCCGTGCACCATATGCCAGATTACCAGTCCAGCCCGATGGTGTGAGTGCTTCACTCCAGTTCACACGTACGAGGAAACCCTCCATGAAAGGTTGAATCTGCTTCTCTGTGGTATGCTTCACTGCTGTGACGTGTGATTGGTGTGGCAGTCCTCGTTCTGTCCATATCTGTGCCTTTCCCGGTCAAAGGTTTCTGGGAGCCTGCTTTTCTCTGCTTTCTTGTCTTTTAGTATCTATTTGTTGTTTTGGCATCAAGCTGGTTTTGGTTAATCTCAGAAAATATGTCAGCAGCCTCACAGCTCGTGCACTGGAGAGAACCAAAGAAATCTGCAGCGGCGTTCGGCCTCTCACTGCTGGTTCTTCTCTCCTTGGCAACACTGTCAGTCATCAGCGTGGTGTCCTATTTGCTCCTGGCATGCCTCTGTGTCACAATCACCTTCAGGTGGGTGGAACCTGCTATAGACAGATAGATCGCATTACCCAGCATGAAAAACATCTTCCTGTTCTCCATCCCGTCTGCAGGGTTTATAAATCCGTGATCCAGGCCGTCCAGAAGTCCGATGAAGGTCATCCATTCAGGTAACCCGGGTGATTTGATTCTAACCTGGCTCTAATCACTCTAACCTCACTAGAGCTCTCGTCTTCAGGTCTCTGTTGGAGAGGGACATTTCCGTGTCCTCAGAGTCAGTTCGGCAGCTCGCTGACCAGTTTCTGATCCACTTGAACTGGTTCAGTAATCAAACAAGGAGGCTGTTACTGGTGGAAGACCTGGTCGACTCCCTGAAGGTCAGCGTGTGTTTTTATTCTGTGTGTTTGTTTGTTGTGTGTATTCTCAACTTTATCTATCCGCGAGGCCAGATAACACACACCAAGCACTTAAACTGCAGGAATGTCTAAATTCAGATAAAGCTGAGGTTACTGTACTCGACCCTAAAAACCCAGAGTCCTGACAGGGACTAGAAAGAGAGCAGATTTCTCCTGTTTTGGCTTCCTGTTAAATCCAGAATTCAGAATCCTGCTCCTCACATACAAGGTCTTAAATAATCAGGCCCCATCTTATCTTAATGACCTTGTAGTACCATATCACCCTATTAGAGCAAAAGGGAGTTTTTCCTTCCCACTGTCGCCAAAGCGCTTGCTCACAGGGCGTCATATGATTGTTGGTTTTTCTCTGTATTATTTAGGGTCTTTACCTTGAGACTGTTGTGATTTGATGCCTTATAAATAAAACTGAATTTTGTGTATTGTTTGTGTGTTTGGTCCATGTCTTTGTTCTACGTGTTCCAGCTGGCAGCCGTCACCTGGGTGATGACGTACGTTGGTGCCGTGTTCAATGGCGTCACCATCTTGATCCTTGGTGAGTTTGTTTCCCTCTGAGCGAGTTAAATATCAGTCTTTCTGATCTCCGATTGGTTGTCTCTCTGTGTGCAGCTGACATCATTTTCTTCACTACACCGTTGATCTACCAGAAGAAGAAGGTAAAGACACACCTGGTGTCCCTGTCTTCTGCCCAGTTTGCTCCGTGCTTAGCTCAGAGTGTTTCTGTGTTCAGGCTCAGATCGATCGTCACGTTGAGGCTGTTCGGCTCAAACTGGAGGAAACTCTGCAGAGGTGAGGTCACGGGTAATCAGGTGTTCATCATGTTTGGCCTCACCGAAGGTCAACTCTGATCTAAATGCCTCACTGAGGTCAGAGGTGAGAATCTGACCTTCATTTCTGCAGCACCACTGGGGTTTGTAATGTTTGTCTCAGGTGTCCATGGTCCACAGGTAACTGCCGTCTGTCTCACCTGTGCACATGCTGACCTCAGATCTAAACTCAGTGTCTGTCTTAATTGAACCAGGTGAGCTCTGTTCTACCTTTATGAAGAGTCGGACTGAACTGAGCATGCTCAGTGTGTTCATACTGTCTGTTCCTAATGTGCTTGTCACCTGTCTATAGTTAAAGTCCACAGTCGGGTTGCTGATTGATCATCCATGTTCAGTTTCCACGTTAACACAGATGAGCCCACCTCTAATCTGCAGGTGTTCACATTATTCTGTCCAGACAAGCAGCTGACAAGCGTCCTGTGTCTGTTTTCAGTCTGCAGGATAAGTTACCTGGCGCTGTGAAGAAGACCAAGGTTGAGTGACACCTGAGATGTTGAAGCTCTGCCCCCTCCTCTCATTGGCCTGTTTGTCTGTGACTCACAAGTCTTTGAATAAAATCAGACTGACGAGAAACAAGCCGTGTGTTTTTATTCTGGCCCAGCGTCACCAGTCCTCACCTGTCCAAGCCGTCACGTTCAGTGGCGTGGGCGTGGTCATGTTTACACAGTTACTTCCTGATGTTTGGACAGGAAGCAGCTTCACTGTTTCATGACAGCGAGGAAGTCATGGAACTGTGAATTTTACTTTGTTGGAAGTATTCTGTAGTATAACTACATTGTGAATGCCCTTCAAAATAAAGATCACCATGACTGTGACCAGTCAAGAGTGATGCTTTTATTTTGAAGGCTTCTGAGATTGGTTTAAATATCAGAGATAAAAATATCTCGCTGCGCAAACATGATTCCGTGTGTGCTTTTACTTTGTCTCCTTCACGCCATCATGGCTGAAAACAGACTCGTCTCCGTGGACTTTGAGGTCTTCGGGAACGTGCAGGGTAGGTCGCCTGACACGTGACGGCGAGTTTGTGTGTTTTTTGAGGTTTTACTCGCTGACCCTGTGTTTGTTCTCCATGTTCAGGAGTGTGCTTCAGGATGGTGAGCTTCCTCTTTTCCTTCACATTACTGCTGTTTTTGATCAGGATGTACCATGGAAACGTGTCACATGACTAAACGCACACACCTGTGAATGTGTGCCAGTACACGGAGGATCACGGGCGCAGTCTGGGGCTCAGCGGCTGGGTGAAAAACACCAGACAGGGCACTGTGATTGGTCAGGTCCAGGGACCGTGGGACAAAGTCAGTGACATGTGAGTCTGGCTGACCAATCAGAGCCTCCGAACACACACACACACACAGATATATCCTTTAATGGATTTTTATTTGAAAATGTCAGTGCAGTATTACAGCTCCCATAATGCTTTGCAGGTCTGTGCTGTCCTCATTTGCCTCCTCCTATGACCTGGCTATGACCTCACAGTCAGAGCAGGAGGAGGACTGAGGAGCAAGGAGCTGCAGGAGCATATTCGGAGAGGCAGGGCCACAGTTCTCCTAAACTACTTGTGTGTGGCAGTGAAGCGCTCTGATACGATCACATGACTCTCACCTGTCACATCTGTGACATCAGACGTTTACATTAAAATCAAGCAGGTCCTTAAACTCTTTATGCCACAACTCTGTCACTCACTGGTGTGATGGGAGGGGCTAAAGAGGTGTCAGTGTGTAGTTTGTGAAATGACTCCTCCCACTCGTGTTGTAACTGTCCTGTGATATAACCTGAACGCTTTAATGAGGATGGGGTTTAAACACAATTAAGCCCCTCCTACTAAGTGATGCCAGTGGCGTGGGCTGTGTCTCTGTCAGGTGACCTCATTGTGATGAAGAGGAGCGCAGTGTTTCTTTATTCACTGTGGGGTCAGAGGTCACTGAGAAATACCCCGAATGTACTAACTGCACTCTTCTTCCTCCTCCTCTTCCTCAGGAAGCACTGGCTGAAGAGCGTCGGCAGTCCGAGTTCCCGAATTGATCGAGCCGTGTTCTCCGACGAGCGAGACATTTCCAAAGTGGAGATCCACGGGTTCTCGACTCGCTACTGAGCATGCTCACACACCTGATCTGCAGCTGACTCCAAATCTGACAGTATTGATTATTGATTGGTGACATCACTGTTTCCAATGTTTAATATGATCAGAGAAATAAAGTGTAAAGATTTACTGTTGCCATGGTGAACAAACTGAGTTTTTATTACACAGCTGCTTCCACCAGGGGGCGGCCTCTGGCAGCTGATTGGCAGCTCCTCCTGAAGCCCCACCGAGTTTATGAAGTCCACAGACCCGGAGGCTCGGTCATGTGACCGCTCAGGGCCCACTACACGTTTACCTTTGCTCACCTTCATCCACATCAGGCCTGCAGCCAGCTTAAACACATGCGGCTTCACAGCGCCTCCTCAGGCTGCTCATTGCTGACCAAATGAAATACATATTTTTTATATACAGATATAAAAACGATCGACCTGATGAAAATGTTTCTGAGTAAGAACCTTCTATCTGTGAATGCTGCTGTACTTACAGTATTAATCACATCATCTCCAGGAAAACTAGGCCAAAAAAGTAAATTCTGATGTAAACCTTTATAAAAATAAAGACACGTAACAGCAGAAAGAGAGCAGGATCTCTTTGCACATGAAAGAAGAGTTTTGGATAAATCAGCTAATTCTGTATCAGCTGATTCAGCTTGGATCAAACATCTGTATGATCCACAGTCTGAAGAGAAAACATCCTTAAACATCTGCGCTGAGGCGTTTAGTAAAAGCTCATCGTCGCCAGCTGACAGAGGTGGAGGCGCACGGAGGTCAGCTCCTGCTGCGACTAACTCACTGCGCCTCTGTGTGAAAACAAATAACAGCAAGAATCATAGAGAGGCTCCGCCTACTTCCAGGTAGCCGAAGAGGACTGACGAGACCGGTCAGCCGAGCTGTGACTGATCCCATCAGATCACCTCATCTTCATTCAGCGTGCTGCTTCGTGCTGTTCGATTGTTCTGCTCACGGTTCAAACTCTTCGTCGTCACCACGATCCGCTGCGAGTCATGTGACACAGTGCTGACTGTTCAGTAAATGCTAGTGGTGTTACTATGGTAACGAATCCTGGCACAGCATCCAGGCAGCGAACCTCCTGATGTGACTCTCCTCCTGCAGGCGGTGGTTTTCCTGACGGAGGCTCAGCACCTGCTGCTGCAGCACAGCTTTGTCCCGCTGCTCCTGAACACAACATGGACACAAGTCAATGCGATGATGTCATCCGCTTGCCTCCATGACATCAGTTTAATGCGCTTTACCTTTAGCAGGTCGAGCTGCAGCTGCTGAAGAATCTCTTCCAGTTGGAGGACTTCACCTGAGAGGGAGCGGGCTGTGATGTCACTGAGGGAAGGGGAGCCGTGATGTCACTGTGATGTCAGCAATATTACACGGAAAATAAATGAGGTGTCTCACCTGTCCTCCAGGGCGGAGCTCTGTGATGTCACCCCCAGTGTGCGTTGTGTCTGATTGATGTCCGCTGTGAACAGGTGAACAACCAGCTAACTAAGAGAGGGTGGCGGCTTCGCAACAACAGACAAACAACAAACCAGATGTGACCAACGGTGAGTCATGTGACCACAGGAGGCGGTCCTTAAGTAATTTTGCCTGTAACAAGCAGTTATTTGAGTTCCTGTTTCCTGCCTATCAGCTCGAAGTGGTCCACCCCTTCTGCCATCTCCGTAAATTAGTTTCCAGACGGTTTGGAGGATGCTGAGGGTTGCTGAGGTCCTAACTGATCTCTGAGCTTTAATCTGCTCCTCGGTGAAACCAGGAGCCCTGCTCAGTTGACCTCACTGACCTCTGGGAGTGTGCATCATTACCAGGTCAGAAACGCGACACATTTAAGGACCTTAAAATCAGTTTTCAATAGCGCTGGGAGCAAAGAACAGGCACTGTTTCTCCTTCACTCACTATGTATTAACAGACCTCTCTGCATTGAATCATATCTGTTATTAACCTCTGTCTCTCTTCCACAGCATGTCTTTATCCTGTCTTCCTTCTCTCACCCCACCCAGTCGCAGGAGATGGCCCCGCCCCTCCCTGAGCCTGGTTCTGCCGGAGGTTTCTTCCTGTTAAAAGGGAGTTTTTCCTTCCCACTGTCGCCAAAGTGCTGCTCATAGGGGATCATACGATTGTTGGGTTTGTCTCTGCATCTATTATTGTAGGGTCTACTGTCTCCTTGTGATTTGGCGCTGTATAAATAAAACTGAATTGGATGGAATCTGGAGGTTAGAGACTAACTAAGGTGGCTAGAGCTCAGGAGATACAGCAGGTCACCTACTAATCGCAAGGCTGGAGGTTCGATGCCCATCTGCTCCAGTCTATGTCTTTGGGCAAGATATTAACCCCAATTTGCTCTCTGTTGCATCCATCGGAGTATGAACATGTGTAAATGTTAGATAGAAAGCATTTACATAGAAAAAAGGTATTGTGCAACTGAGGCAAGTTGTGTAAAGGGCTTTGAGTGTCAGAGTAGAGAAGAAACAGTCTATCTAAATCTGTCCCAACGAGACAAGAAAGCCTCATCATAATTTAATCCTCCTTCCATCCAGGAGTTTGATAAGTTTGAGTGCAGTGACTGTTACCTCTGAAGGCTTGAGTGCTCTCCAGGTGAAGCCAGTCCAGCTGTGATGAAGCTCGTGGGAGCGGCATGTGTTTAACTCCAGACCTCAGAGCCAATAAGCTGTCAGAGTAAGAGCGGTTACCTGTGGAGGAAGGCAGGTGAGTGCTGACATTGACTTGCATTCTAAAAGTCAGAGAACAGGTACTCACTCCTCTGTAGCGGCAGTGGCAGTTTTCTGCAGATGGTGGGTGGTAGCGTGCTGTTGATACGTGGGGGCAGGTGGTCCGACGGCAGCTGAGAACAGCGAAACAAAATCCCGTACAACATGTCACGTGACATCGTGTGGGTCAGACATCTCCATGGAGACGGAGGAGGAACACCAGGGACTCTGATGGGCTGAGAGATGAGGGATTGGTTGTTAGAATGAAAATAAAGTTGGTCAGAGGTCAGGGTAAAGTTGCAGTCAACGAAAACTGGAAACACCATAAGTCGGACTCGTTCCTGGTGGGCTCCGCCAGGGCTGCCTTTTTCACCGATTCTGTTCATAATTTTTACGGAAAGAATTTCTAGGCGTAACCAAGTGGCAGAATCTCAGAATCTCATCTCTGCTTTGTGCAGACAAAGTGATTCTGTTGGCTTTATCAGGTGATGGCCTCCAGCTCGCACTGGAGTGGTTCACAGACAAGTGTGAAGCGGTGGAAATGAAAATCAGCACCTCCAAATCTGAGGCCATGGGTCTCACCTGAAAATGGGTGGAGCTTTCCTCTCCTCAGGAACTCTCTGCAGGAGGGGGAGATACAGGAGAGGTGGAGGAAGATCTCAGCCTGGGCGTCTATTGTCTCATGTAGTCTGGAAGATGAGTGGATGGTGGGGTGGGTGCAGTTTTCTCTGTGGTGGGGTTGGGTGGACTGTCCCGGGCTCTGTGGGGCCGGGGGGCGCTGCGGCGCTGGGCCCCGGTCTGGATGGGCCTGGGCCCCCTTTCCCTGGCGGGTCGCGGAGTATGGGGGTGCCTACTGGGGTCAGCGGGGGAGCTGGCCCTAGGGAGGGGTCACCTGCCCCTCCCTTCCTTCCCTCTCCATCTCCAGCTGCCTCCCTCTTCCCGCTCCACCACAACCACCCACACATGCAGGGCCTTGGAGTAGGGGTATGTCACCAGGGTGCAGAGGAGGCTACCCCCCCCCCCCCCTCCCTCTGTCCCCTTCTGGCTGCCTCTGCCTCAATTTTATCCCACAACTTAGACATTCACATTACTCACACTCTCATTACACATACATATAGGATCTTGGGGGTGGGCACGATACACGGACTCCAAATTACCATCAGGGTGTACACCCCACCCCTGGCATCGTTGCCCACCTCTCAATTTTAAATACACGTAGACATTGAGGGCTAGCAGGAGGGACTATGCGCTCCTGCTGCTCTCTGGCAGGTAGCTCCAAGCCCTCCTGGGTTTTAAATGCACCTTAGAACACACATGCATCAACACTACAATGAGCGGGTGGAGGGAGGTTTGGAGGCCTATCTCCCCCTACCACCACTTCCCCTGCCAGTGGCGGACTCCCTCAGACATCGGTGCGTTGGTGGTTCTTTGTGTCCGGGGATGGGCGTCCAGGTACACACCGGCTCACTCCTTGGCGGCCGCTTATCGGGGCCTGGAGCCTGGGGCTCGCTCGGGCCACTTCGGAGGTGGGGTGCCCCCGGCCTCTCGGCCTGGGGCTCGGTCACTCAGGCACAGCTGGCTGCCGGCGGAGCTCACGGGCGCGTCACTGCAACCCCCCCTGGCTTCTGCTCCGCGGCTGCTGAGTGAGCCCTCATCTGGGACTCTCCTCAGCTCTTTCTGGGACAGTGGCGCGGCTGCCCCTCTGTTGGTCTTCCTTGGTCTCTTGTGTTCTGGGGGCCTCTGGATGTCTGGAGTTTTGATCTCCTCCATACCTGCTTCATACCCTGGAGGACGGGGCTGTGGCCCCCCCACACTCCCTAGCAGATCGTTAAATGGAGAAACCTTTGGAATGCAAGCATGCTGATCCACACAGGTATGCACACAGGTGTACACACGGGTATTCACAGACGCGGACTACAGCTTTCTTGGCTGCTGCCTCAAAGCACATTGTGCGCTGTCTATCTTGCGTGCTGCACAATATCGTTTATTATTTAGTATCTACTGATATCTACTGCTAGCTAGTTTATTGTGATGGTGCCGTTTTTTTATTATGTTGCTCTTTGTTGTTTGCTTTCTCTTCTGTTTTTTTTCTCCATACAGGTGACCCAGGTGTTTTTTTTCTTTTTTTTTTTTCTTTCTTCCCCCCCTTCTCACCGTCTCTTCTCCCCTTTGGTTTTCTTTCTCTCCCTCTCTTTCTTTCATTCTCTCTCCCTGTCCTATCCCCCAGTCATGTCTGTCCCGTTTGTAGCAACTGAAAATAAAATAAATTCATAATTATAATAAAGGTCAATCAAATGGACCAATATGGCAAGGCCATGATGATCCACTTGGTAAAATAAATCCGCTTGGTATCTTTCTTGGCCTTAAGACAACAATTCTGATGCTAAAGATCCAAACGGGACACAAAAAAAAAAAAAAAAAAAAAAAAATGGGTGGAGTGCCCATTCCAGGTCAGGGAACAGTTGCTGCCCCAAGTGGAGGAGTTTAAGGATCTCGGGATCTTGTTCACGAGTGAGGGAAGCAGGAGATTGACAGACGGATTGGTGCTGCAGCTGCAGTGATGCAGACACTGTACCGGTCTGTCGAGGTGAAGAGAGAGCTGATTGTAAAAGCGAAGCGCTTGATTTACCGGTCGATATAGTGTTTAGATGAGATATACTCTCGTCTAGAAGAGATATACTCTCTTCTAGACACTCTAAACTCACACTGGACACACTGGAGAGACTATATCTCTGCGTTCCCCCGGACAATCTAGCGGAAGTGCCTAGGGAGAGGGAGGGTCTGGGCTTCTCTGCTTGGGCTGCTGCTCCACGATGCGGCCGCAGAGACGTAGAAGCAATTGGATGGTTGGATGGATGGAGTTTTCAACCTGATTGTGTCACCTAGTCAACTAAATAGATCAGCAATCAATTATAATGGGACAACTATGAATCAGTGTTATTCTAGTGTCATGACTATGATATCATCAGGTTTCATTAGTATTTTAATGCTGATTCATTGAGGTTTCAACCATAATGATAATTCAGACAAACATCAATTCAATGTCATCTTGCTACCTGGGTTACCTTCAACATGTGTTTATGGGAAAGTTTAACAGGTTGTGCTTCAACCTGTTTCTAATAATTAACCAGAGATGATGATCATTATGATGATACGACAGGAGCAGCCTTAGTAACACCAACCAACTATCTTCTTATGGCCTCTGACAGTGGACTCATCTCTGTGCTTGTCTTGCTAGACCTTAGTGCAGCGTTCGATACTGTTGACCATAATATCCTATTAGAGCGATTAGAACATGCTGTAGGTATTACAGGTACTGCACTGCAGTGGTTTGTATCATATCTATCTAATAGACTCCAGTTTGTGCATGTAAATGGAGAGTCCTCTTCACACACTGAGGTTAATTATGGAGTTCCACAGGGTTCAGTGCTAGGACCACTTCTGTTTACATTATACATGCTTCCCTTAGGCAGCATCATTAGAAGACATAGCATACATTTACACTGCTATGCTGATGACACCCAGCTCTATCTGTCCATGAAGCCAGATAACACACTGTCATGGTCCTGGGTCATTTTGACCCAGTGTTCTTAGTTTTTCTGTAGTTTTGTATTTTGTTTCTTATGTCCATTGGATTGTTTGGTTTGGTATTTGGATTCCCCCTGTGTCCATGTTTTTATTGTGGTGTTTGCTCTGGTACCGTGTTCCCATCCTATGTGTTCTGTGTTCTCCTCATCCCCTCGTATTCATCCTTCTTCTCTGCCTCTCTCTCTGCCTCTCTCTCTCCGTGCTCATCTCTGTGTACTGTGTTGTGTTTAAGGTCCACATCTTGGTGTCAGTATCGTCAGTTTCGTGTCCTCCCTGCTCGGCCATGAGTAATTGTCTTCAGCTGTGTTCCCCGTGTGTTCCCACTTCCCTCGTTACCTTCTGTGTATTTATGTCAGAGTGTCCCTTTGTTCTGTGTTGCGTCGTCCCTCTAGGTTGTGTGCATTTTCCGTGTCTTCCCAGCGCCTCAGCTTTTAGTTGCTCCCAGTATAGTTTTGTATGACTTCTTATGTTCCTGTTAATAAAGACCGGCCTTTGAGTTCATCCCCGTGTGTCTAGAGCCGTGCATTTGGGTCCTCCCTTGCCTTCACACAGCCGCCGCATGACAGAACGACGCAACCACGAAATGGACCCAGCAGGCTCCGCCCGTGAGGGAGATATTCTCCGTGTACAGAGTCTGGTGCAACGAATAACCCACGCCTCGGACTCACGGACAATTTCCGTTGGACTTAACGCCATAAAGGCAATAATCGAGGGAAACCCTTTCCTTCAGCAGCTCACCTGCTACGAAGGCTTTATCGACGAATTGAGCCGAGCTAAGGAGGCATTACAAGCCCGTGAGCTGGCAGACAGTGTCCGTTCCCGGGATTCCACGCCACAGCGACTGCAGACGGAGATCTCCGCCCATCAGCCGCCGCAGCAGCAGCAAACTAAGCTCGCCGCGACGGTACCGCAGCAGCAGACGGGGCTCTCGGTGTCGCAACAGCAGCTGCTAAAACGAGAGGGTTTTTTGGCGCCGCTGCCGCAGAGCCCTTCTCCATCCCCTCTCAGCTCTGACCGTCGCTCTCCCGCTGCTCTCCTAGCAGCGATGTGGTCGGATGATGAAGAGGAGACCGTCACCCCCGCATCATCACCGGTTTCCCCCGTCACCTCCGTTCCCTCATTAAGGAGGAGACGCTGTCGCCGGTCCTCTCCTCAGTCGGATTCCGGGACTACTGGGCAGCCGGCTGGGGTGAGTGACAAAGACACTTTCTCTGTTCACTCTGAGGCTAGTTCTCACTACTCTGAATGCAGGAATGCAAACTCTGTGACTCTTGCCGTAGACGCTAAAGGCTCACGGTCTGTAAACGTTGAATCTGAACCCGAACTTCTTATGAACCATTGTACTGCCCAGAGGGTCAACTCAGAGACAGTTTCTCCTACGTTTGGACTCATATTCGAGAAAGATCATCCTTCGCTAGTGTTTCCTAGGTCTAAAAACTCGAAGTCAGCATTTCCTGAGTTAGAGACACCTGTTTCTGTGCCCTTTACCTGTGTGTCTGCTGAGGATGATTGTTTTGCAGTTAAGCTCACCCCTGGGGCTTTACTACCTGCCCCCTTAGATGGTAAAACAGTAAAATCCACGACTGTAAATGTTCCTGTGATAGCTCGACCCCAGCTCATCGCTTCTGAGCCATCACCCCCGGGGATTGTCCATTCTGACGTATGTACTGATTCAAATGTTCTTGAGTCAGGGGGCTCTACACCCACCACTGTTTACCCTAAGTTTACTGCTTCCGGCGATCCGGTGGTAAAAGACTTTGTTTCATCTGCCTCTCCGGTGCACAGACCTATGTTTACATCGGCTATTAACCCCTCCTCTGTCAGTATAAGTACGGTTAGCTCCGAAGAAAGAAGCTCTAAGACTGTTGGTGCATCAGCTGATCACATTTCTCTAGAGTCTGTACACACTGAAGGTGATGCATTAGTGCCTGTAAGCTACAGCTTTAGTACACTTAACGCTACGAAGTCAGAGCGCTGTTCCTCATCCGCTCACTCAGGGCAGGGAATCGATCTCTTGCAGACTGTTCTTTCTAGGCCCGCCTCCCAGGCCCCTTGTGTTCTAGGGATAGCTGCGGCCCAGCACTCACCTGCACCTGTCTCAATTCCCCAGGTGAGGGGGGCTGGCGCCCAGCTGGTCCCTGTTCCGGTTTCCGGGTCAACTGAGGCTCTGCTGGTCCCTGCACCCGTATCGGCTCCTCGGGTGGGGACAGCAGCTGCCCAGTCCCTGCCGAAATCTGTGCCAACCGCTGAGGTGGGGCCCGCCAGGACCCAGCCAGTCTCTGCACCTGTACCTACTCCTCAGGTGGGAGCGACTGGTGTCCAGCAGGTGCCTGCACCTTTCAACTGCGTTGTAGGCCCAGGGGAACTGACACTGCCACCTGTCCTACATCCGCTCCCACACCCATCATTGCACTCAGCTGCACAGGATGCCCCTCAGTCAGTCATTCAACCCATAACCCTGCCATTAATACACTCTGTAGCTGAGCCATTAGCCGCCCGACCCGCAGCCACTTCAGCCACTCCTCCACCCGTCACACCTCCACTACAACCATCACTGCAGTCTCTAGCGCAGTCTCCTGCAGCTCTGCTTTCCCCAGTGCAGTCTCCAGTGTCCCCAGTGCAGCCTCCTGCAGCCCTGCTTTCCCCAGTGCAGTCTCCTGTGTCCCCAGTGCGGCCTCCTTTAGCACAGTCACCCACTCAACCACCAGCACCACAACCGTCACTACCTCTAGTTCATTCCCCTGTGAAGTCATTAACTCCACCACCTACTCCACTCTCACCACCACCGTTACTACAGACATCAGTTCAGTCCCCTGTGCAGTCATTTACTTCTCCACCGTTAGCAGCTCAGGTCCCCATGTGTCCAGCAGCTCAGGTCCCCGTGTGTCCAGCAGCTCAGGTCCCCGTGTGTCCAGCAGCTCAGCTCGCACCTGAACCTTTGGCCCAGTTCCCCGTAGCAGTGCAGTTTTCTGGCCAGCTTAACGTTGAGCCCGGGGTCCCAATTCTCTCTGGCTCTACATCGGCTCCTGCTGGAAGCTCGGATGAGCTCATCCAGCACTCCGCGGCTCCCGTGCCGCCATCTACCTCGTCCGCTGGGGGTTCCAGTGAGCCCAGCCAGCACCTCCTCGTCTCCGCTGGAGGGTCCGAGGGGCCCGTTCAGCCTCCTGTCTCCGCTGGAGGGTCCGAGGAGCCCGTTCAGCCACCTGTCTCCGCTGGAGGGCCCGAGGAGCCCGTTCAGCCACCTGTCTCCGCTGGAGGGCCCGAGGAGCCCGTTCAGCCACCTGTCTCCGCTGGAGGGCCCGAGGAGCCCGTTCAGCCTTCTGCCACGTCAGCTGGAGGGCCCGAGGAGCCCGTTCAGCCTTCAGCCTCTGCAGTTCCGCCTGGTCCAGCCTCGGCCTCTGCAGCTCCGCCTGGTCCAGCCTCGGCCTCTGCAGCTCCGCCTGGTCCAGCCTCGGCCTCTGCAGCTCCGCCTGGTCCAGCCTGGTCTGCAACCTCGTCTGGTCCGGCCCCCGCATCGCCACCGTCTGGTCCTGCCTCGTCTGGTCCTGCCTCGTCTTGTCCTGCCTCGACTGGTCCTGTGCCCACCGGGCCATGGCCAGCGCGCCTGAGACTGGAGGGCCGCCGCTGCCTTCCGCGCGGTCGGCCCCCTGAACTGCTCCGTCGTCTCCTTCGCCGCCGCCGCTGCCTTCCGCACGGTCGGCCCCCTGAACTGCTCCGTCGTCTCCTTCGCCGCCGCCGCTGCCTTCCGCGTGGTCGGCCCCCTGAACTGCTCCGTCGTCGTCCCCCCCTTCGCCATCGCCGCTGCCTTCCGCACGGCCGGCCTCCGGACCAGCTCTGTCACCTGTGCCACCCGCCTGGTCGCCCCCCCGACCGTGTGACCCGTGAACTCTTGTGCCTGTGGTCTCTGGGTTGGCCCCCTGAACTTTATTTGACCTTTGGTCTTGTGCTCCTGTGTTTTCTGTTGTTCGTTTTTGTTTTTTGTTCCGAGCCCTCCGTCCTGGGCCCCCGCCGCCCGCCCTGGGTCGTTTTCTGTTTGGTTTTTGTTTTCCTGTGTTTGGGCTGTCTGGAGCCAGCCCTTGAGGGGGGGGGGTACTGTCATGGTCCTGGGTCATTTTGACCCAGTGTTCTTAGTTTTTCTGTAGTTTTGTATTTTGTTTCTTATGTCCATTGGATTGTTTGGTTTGGTATTTGGATTCCCCCTGTGTCCATGTTTTTATTGTGGTGTTTGCTCTGGTACCATGTTCCCATCCTATGTGTTCTGTGTTCTCCTCATCCCCTCGTATTCATCCTTCTTCTCTGCCTCTCTCTCTGCCTCTCTCTCTCCGTGCTCATCTCTGTGTACTGTGTTGTGTTTAAGGTCCACATCTTGGTGTCAGTATCGTCAGTTTCGTGTCCTCCCTGCTCGGCCATGAGTAATTGTCTTCAGCTGTGTTCCCCGTGTGTTCCCACTTCCCTCGTTACCTTCTGTGTATTTATGTCAGAGTGTCCCTTTGTTCTGTGTTGCGTCGTCCCTCTAGGTTGTGTGCATTTTCCGTGTCTTCCCAGCGCCTCAGCTTTTAGTTGCTCCCAGTATAGTTTTGTATGACTTCTTATGTTCCTGTTAATAAAGACCGGCCTTTGAGTTCATCCCCGTGTGTCTAGAGCCGTGCATTTGGGTCCTCCCTTGCCTTCACACAGCCGCCGCATGGCACACACACCAATGAGTTAAACTGCAGGAATGTCTTAAAGACATAAAGACCTGGATGGCCGCTAACTTTCTGCTTCTTCATTCAGATAAAACTGAGGTTATTGTACTCGGCCCTGAAAAGCTTAGAAATATGGTATCTAAGCAGATTCTTACTCTGGATGGCATTACCTTGGCCTCCAGTAACGCTGTGAGGAACCTTGGAGTCATGTTTGACCAGGACATGTCCTTCAACGCACATATTAAACAAATATGTAAGACAGCTTTCTTCCATTTGCGCAACATCTCTAAAGTTAGAAATATCCTGTCTCAGAGTGACGCTGAAAAACTAGTTCATGCATTTATTACTTCCAGGCTGGACGACTGTAATTCATTATTATCAGGAAGTCCAAAAAACTCACTGAAAAGCCTTCAGCTAATCCAAAATGCTGCAGCAAGAGTCCTGACAGGGACTAGAAAGAGAGAGCAGATTTCTCCTGTTTTGGCTTCCCTTCATTGGCTTCCTGTTAAGTCCAGAATTGAATTCAAAATCCTGCTCCTCACATACAAGGTCTTAAATAATCAGGCCCCTTCTTATCTTAATGACCTTGTAGTACCATATCACCCTATTAGAGCACTTCGCTCTCGCTCTGCAGGCCTACTTGTTGTTCCTAGAGTATTTAAAAGTAGAATGGGAGGGAGAGCCTTCAGTTTTCAGGCCCCTCTTCTGTGGAACCAGCTTCCAGTTTGGATTCGGGAGACAGACACTATCTCTACTTTCAAGATTAGGCTTCAAACTTTCCTTTTTGCTAAAGCATATAGTTAGGGCTGGACCAGGTGACCCTGAATCCTCCCTTAGTTATGCTGCAATAGACATAGGCTGCCAGGGGATTCCCATGATGCATTGGGTTTTTCCTTTCCAGTCACCTTTCTCACTCACTATGTATTAACAGACCTCTCTGCATTGAATCATATCTGTTATTAACCTCTGTCTCTCTTCCACAGCATGTCTTTTATCCTGTCTTCCTTCTCTCACCCCAACCAATCACAGCAGATGGCCCCGCCCCTCCCTGAGCCTGGTTCTGCCGGAGGTTTCTTCCTGTTAAAAGGGAGTTTTTCCTTCCCACTGTTGCCAAAGTGCTTGCTCATAGGGGGTCATACGATTGTTGGGTTTTTTCTCTGTATCTATGAAGCGCCTTGAGGCGACTTATGTTGTGATTTGGCGCTATATAAATAAAATTGAATTGAATTGAATTGACAGATGTAGAACAATAAACATGTTATTAAATCCAATCTTACATTTGAACTGGGGCCTTTTCATGAATACATTACTAATAATTAATGAATGACAAAGAAATGAGCCTCACCTGTTCACCTGCAGTGACATCAAATTGCTTCACGCCAACATCTTTTATTGGAACACAGCTGAATCTGCAGGAGAAGTTTATTGTTGATTAGTGAGCTGTGATTTAATCAGTTTAAAGAATCAGAACCTGAAAAGCAATCTGTCCCAATGCTTCTTTAAGGGGCCAAGCTAGTGTAATTCTAGTGCTGGACCCCAGCCTGGCACTACATGGGGAGGGCTGCTTCAGGAAGGGCATCTTTGCCAAATCAAACCTGCGGATCACCAAAACTGAGATTTGCATATCGGAGCAGTCAGCGCTGGGTTAACAACGATGGCTAACGGGATGCTCATAGAAACACTGCTGCTGTTAGCCAATGACAAAGTAAGAGGAGAAGGCATGTGAGGAGGCAGTGAGACAGACTAAATGCAAAGAGAGAGAAGGCTGGTATGATGGAGAGAAAGAAGATAGATATCTTATGTGTGCAGGAGTCCAGGTGGAAGGGAAGTAAGGCCAGGTGCACAGGAGGCAGACTGAAGCTGTTCTACCATGGTGAGGAAGAGCGAGTGAAGATGAAGAGTGTCCGACAGGACAATGAGTTTGAAGCTGGAAATCGAAGGCTTGATGTTGAATGTTGTCAGTGTGCATGGCCCACAGCCTGGCTGTCAGGTAGAAGAGAATTTGGTAGTACTGGGACTGGGATGGTGTCTGGTGTTTCCTCTGGACAGAGGAAAAAGGAGACTTTGTGCAAAAATCAGGAAGCACAGGAAAGTATTCAAAGGAAAGGGCTGTCACAGAAATAGTGGGATAGTGAGGGAGATGAAGTAGGCAGAAGTACTGGGAGGTTAGGCGTACCGCAGAGGTGGCAACGTGAAACCGGACACTAAGGAAAGAGAAGAAGACTTGTACTGACTGGATATGCAGAGCAATCGAGCTGGAAAAGATGTGCAGCAGGACAGAGATAGAAAGAAAACCCTAACCCTCATGGGTGAACAGTTTGTGTTTACAAGGTGGCAGGAGTATTTTTAGGAGCTGACGAATGAAGAAAATGAGAGAGAACATACAGATGTGATGTTTGCTGTGAGAGGTCAGAAGGAGCTTCAGATGGATGTGTCGAACATATGATAAGTGTCACGGCCAGGAGTCAGTGTCCAGCTGATCTTTCTCTCAATTCAATTCAATTCAATTCAATTTTATTTATATAGCGCCAAATCACAACATAAGTCGCCTCAAGGCGCTTCATAGATACAGAGAAAAACCCAACAATCATATGACCCCCTATGAGCAAGCACTTTGGCAACGGTGGGAAGGAAAAACTCCCTTTTAACAGGAAGAAACCTCCGGCAGAACCAGGCTCAGGGAGGGGCGGGGCCATCTGCTGTGATTGGTTGGGGTGAGAGAAGGAAGACAGGATAAAGACATGCTGTGGAAGAGAGACAGAGGTTAATAACAAATATGATATTAACTCCAACTTCCACTCTCTCTCTCTCTCTCTCCTCTTCTCTATCGCCGGGACAGAACTCATTGTGGGTTCACGCCCTCGTGAGAGGAAACACCTGAGCCAGGGTGGCCAGCATTTAAGCCAGGAGGTGACTGCTGTTCTTCGCTGGATCGTTGTCTGCCACGCGTTAGTGAAAGTCAAGTCTACAGCTAAGCTAAGTCAAGTGTTTGGAAGTGAACTGTGTAACTAATCCTCGTCTCCCTGTCTACAGACCTCCTGGATTCCCTCCCTGTGTGATTCTTGGTGTCGAGTGTGGACGAGTGAACCTGTGGCCGTGAGTGTGGAGAGTTTGGAGAACGCATGACCACCCCCTTGGATTTCCCCGGAGCTTAAATAAATATAGCACTGCCCTGCACTTCCTGTAAATACACAAGCTGGATCCTGTAAATAAATGATTGTGTACAGCTGATTCAGGAGTCCCGCGCTTGAGTCCTCACTGTTGAACCGTAACAATAACGATGGCATGGACTCAGCGGACTCCAGTTTTGGATATTGGCTGAGGAAACCGGATGGGGACAGTCGGCATTGATACCCTGCTGAATAATGTTTGTGATGAGCTGAAGAATGAATTAGTGATGAGCAATGTTCCCTCTAATGTTTCATGTGTCTGAGCGAACACACAAACTCCCTGAGCATCCCTTGGACCACTGTGAGCAACAGCAGACGTGTGCACTGTGGTCACTGTGGTCATGGTCATCTAATCCATCCAAGTTACATGGTTTATTAAAATGATCAAATTACAGCGTTTATGTTAGACTACTTTTAAACTGCTTTAGCCCACTTACAATGAAAATGTTAAAAAAAAAATCTAGCCATTGGCCTGTGTAGCATGTTAACACTGTTGGAAGTAAAAATAACTTGAACTCCAATTTTGAAAACACAACTTTCTTTTTCTTTCTTTTTTTCATAAAGCTCTTGTATTATGAGTCTGTGGTCTGGGAGAGAGTCTGTAACTCTGTCTGCAAAATACAGCATATAATGACCAATGTTGGGCAAATAATTATATAGTTACTCCTCAAAAAAGTAACTCTGTTTGGCAAACAAAGTTTTAAATGCAGCCAGTGCATTTTTAAATAAACATTTCAAACTATTTACAGAACAATCAGCTGCTCTGCATCAAATCTGATGCCGCACAAATTATTTGTGTCGCTCCAAAAAATAATTTCTGTCCACTATGAGATGAAGGAGAACAACAGCCTGATACCTGCAGGCCTGACAGCAGCAGATGTGTCACTGCTGTAACACCTGTGACACTCAGCAGGCGCCTCATTGTTCTGACACACACAACAAAACTATTGACTACACTACACACTAACTACACACTAACTACACAAGATTTGCGCTAAACGTCGCAAATCTCTCACATCTCAAAACACCGCCGTCACTCTTAAAACTTCCCCCCGTTTCTTAACAACTAGATGCCACGTTGCCATATCATTTTTTGATTGGTCGACATGGTGCATTTTTGGACGAATAGGAAAGAGAGAGGGGGGTTTGTTTTTGCTCACAGGCTTTCGAGCATTTTCCTTATAAAACGCAGTTTTTACCGTTTCTTCCCGCAGTAAATATAAACAACAACAGTATTCAGGAAGGAAACCAAACATTGCAGATTTTTTAAATGACAACTCTGGTTTCACGTGGCCGATCAACACAATTTAAAAACTGGTATAAAGTCCACACTTTGTCCGTCAGTTGTTCCGTCTGTCCTGCTCACATCTCCAATGGTTGTACACGTTGTCATTAACGTGGCTTCACTCCACATCAGCCGCTTTGCTAAAACACCGGTGTCGGCACATAAGGACGCTGTCAGAGCCTGTCAACCACGTTGATTGGCTGCGTACTGTATATACGAATGTGAATTGCATCATTGGCTGGACTATGGGCTAAGGTGGCATACGGGAGCAGCCAGTCACTGACTGACACTACAAAACAGAATTGTTTTAATTTTAATTTCAATTCAGGTGAGATTTTTTTTTTTGTGTGCGCAACGCAGATTTTCTGTGCGCATAGAGCGTGCCAGCAGTGCGCAATTGCGCACGTGCGCAGCTTAGAGGAAACATTGGTGATGAGGGAGGTGCCTAAAAGTCTTTCTGATGTGATTACACTGTGTGTGAAGGTGGACGAGTGTCTACAGGTGCATCAGGGAGCTGGAAACTACAGGGTGGGCCATTTATATGGATACACCGTAATAACATGGGAATGGTTGGTGATATTAAAGTCCTGTTTGTGGCACATTAGTATATGTGAGGGGGCAAACACCTCAAGATGGGTGGTGACCATGGTGGCCATTTAGAAGTCGGCCATCTTGGATAGAACTTTTGTTTTTTCAATAGGAAGAGGGCCATGTGACATATCAGACTTATTGGTAATGTCACAAGAAAAACAATGGTGTGCTTGGTTTCAACGCAACTTTATTCTTTCATGAGTTATTTACAAGTTTCTCTTTGTTCACAGCCATTGACATGTCGAAGAGGTTAACACGTGAGGACCGGATCGAAATTGTGTTGATATCTGGTGAACGCAGTAACCAGGTCATTGACCATCTTGCTGCAAAAACTCAGGGAACGTGCCAGCTTCAGTGCATAAAGAGGGAAACACATCATCATGTAGCAATTTCAAATATCCAGTGGCCTTGAGGTTTCCATTGATGAAGAATGGACCCACTATCGTTGTACCCCATATACCATCACTTTTGTTGGTCCAACAGTCTTGGAGGGATCCATCCAGTGTGGGTTAGTGTCAGACCAATAGCGGTGGTTTTGTTTGTTAACTTCACCATTCACATAAAAGTTTGCCTCATCACTGAACAAAACCTTCTGCGTGAACTGAGGGTCCTGTTCCAGTTTTTGTTTTGCCCATTCTGCAAATTCTGTGCGCCGATCTGGGTCATCCTCGTTGAGATGCTGCAGTAGCTGGAGTTTGTAAGGGTTCCATTTGTGAGTAGCTAACATCCGCCGGAGGGATGTTTGACTAATCCCACTCTCCAGTGACATGTGCCGAGTGCTACGCTGTGGGCTCTTGCTGAATGAAGCTAGGACAGCCAGTGATGTTTCTTCATTAGTGAGTTTTCTTGCGTCCACATTTTGGCAAATCCAACACTGAACCAGTTTCACGAAACTTAGCAAGCAGTTTGCTGACTGTAGCATGGGAGATGGGTGGTCTCGTAGGGTGTCATGCATTGAAATCTGCTGCAATGACCTGGTTACTGCGTTCACCAGATATCAACACAATTTCGATCCTCACGTGTTAACCTCTTCGACGTGTCAATGGCTGTGAACAAAGAGAAACTTGTAAATAACTCATGAAAGAATAAAGTTGCTTTGAAACCAAGCACACCACTGTTTTTCTTGTGACATTACCAATAAGTTTGATGTGTCACGTGACTCTCTTCCTATTGAAAAAACAAAAGTTGTATCCAAGATGGCCGACTTCTAAATGGCCGCCATGGTCACCGCCCATCTTGAGGAGTTTGCCCCCTCACATATACTAATGTGCCACAAACAGGACTTCAATATCACCAACCATTCCCATGTTATTACGGTGTATCCATATAAATGGCCCACCCTGTACATTACCCAGAGGCCTCTGGGTTGCACGGAGATGGCGCTGGGGGGAGGCGCGACTGGTAGCGGAGGCAATCAGGTGTCGGACAGTGTGGAAGAGAGCGAACAACCCATCCAACTGGGTTGTTCCAGACTCTCACCCGAGGAGTGGCATCAGTGGTTGAGGGCCGGGGAGTGATTTTACTCCGGCTGCAAGGGCCATGTTGCCACTGTTTGTCCGGCTCTGCCAAAAGACCGCACCCACCAGTAGAAAAGAGAGTACGGGTGAGCGAGGTCTCCTGTTCATGGTCTCCTCCACGTCTCATGATTGCAGCAAAATTAACAGTGAAACTCAAGACTCAATCCCTTAGAGCTCTGATTGACTCTGGGGCTGAACAAAACTTTACTGACGCCTTGCTGGCGCTTAAGTTAAATTTGGGCATGGAACCTCTGTCGCATTCACTTCAGGTTACAGGGAGGAAGGACCCAAAATGCAGGATTCAGTGAAGTTGAACTCAAAGTAAACAGCTTTATTTGCAGGTTGCAGATAAACAGCAGACTAACTACACTGGGAAAATATAAACTAACAGGCAGATAAACAGGGACCGAAACACAGAGCATAGATTGAGGGTGAGTAGACATTAACAACGCGACAGGGAACAAAGGAAACACAGGGCTAAAATACACACGGCAGTAATCAAGGGATGAGAGACAGGAGGGGAACACACCTGGGAGAAATCACAGCTGACGAGACAGGGGAAACATAAACCGAACGCACTGACACCAGACATGAACCTCCAAAGTAAAACAGGAAACAAGAAACAGACAGACACTGAACTTAATCTAGAATAATAATCAATACTATAGAAATACACCAAAATATAAAAAACTGAAAGAGCTGGGTAAAAATGACGTGGCGTGCGCTGCGCTAACCGCTCACTGGAGCCAAGGGCCAAACTTTTGCTGTGCTGGCCGCTGCGCTCTACATTCGCCTGTTCCATGTCAAAACATGTATCTTTCTGACTCTATATCCTGTACCATAGTCTGCGTTGTATTTTAATAAAATGTATTGCTCGTTCATGAAGAAGAAGGCTTTGTAACTATCCCGACTAGTGAGAGTGCGTCCTCCCCCCACAGAGCCTTTGAAAAGTCTCTGGAGGTCCCTGGGTGAAAAACTGAATGTTTTCCTTCATCGTGTGGTTGAACTTTGTTTCTTTTGGTACGTCACAGAGCTTTGCACGGCGTGGCGGGAAGGGGGTTAGGGTTAGGGGTTAGCGGGAAAGTGCATTACGCGTAGGAATAACAGAGGACATGGATCAATATTTGATCAACAAATTGTTCATACTTGGCTACAGGTTTCACTTCAGATTATAGTAGGTGACTTTAACATTCATTTAGATGCTGAATATAAAGACTTCAACACTGCATTGAGTTCCCGGGTAGAATCAGATGGCAGATCTGCCACAGAAACTGAGCATTTAACAGTTTCTCCTGAAAAGCCTCTCTTCTCTGATTCCTAATAACTTTTGATTTGCAGTGATGGGTGGACTGGAAAGCTCAGGTCTGACTGCCAATACGTCTTGATGAGGTCATCTCACCTGCTGGACCTGCTGGATCTCTTCGGCCCCTCCCCCTCTTGAGTAAGCCCCATTTCCTTAGTGGAGCCTTCTTTACATGTGATTAAGGCCTCAGGTGAGCTGGTAGAGGAACTGGTTTTGGACCTGCCCTCAGACCAGCTGGTGGATTCATGACAGTCACTGAGAAAGGAAGTAAAAGGTCAGCATTCATCCATCATTTTTCCATCCTTCATCTATTCATCGGTCATTCAACCATCCATCAGCAATAATCCAATCTTGTATCATCTGTCATTCATCTATCCATTATTCCTCCCTCTCTCAACCTTTCATCCATTTATCAACATCCATCCGTCATTTGTTCCATTCATCCATACGTCAACCATCAATAATTGATTCATCAATTCAATTTTCAACATAACATACAACATCTGCTGCGACCAGTTGGGGTGAGAGAAGGAAGGCAGCATAAAGACAGCTGTGGAAGAGAGACAGAGATTAATAACTAATGATTCAATGTATTAACTACGGAGCCCCGCAGGGGACATGGGAGAAAAAAAATTATGATGAACTTTTGCGAGATCTCGCAAAACAAACTCGGGATCTCGCAAAAGTTGAATTCCAACAATGGCGGCATCTACTTAGTTGTAATATTACTCTTTCTGGGTCACAAAATAAACGTTTAAGATATTTTGAGGCATGAATGTAGTTGTGTAAACACACACTGGTGATGGCAGCTATGTTGTAGCCACAGCCACCCTGCGGTGCACTGACAGAGGCGAGGCTGCGGACACTGGCGCCACCGGGCCCTCTGACCACCACCAGTAGGCAAACATGGGGTTAGTATCTTGCCCAAAGATATTTGGCATGCAGCCAGGAGGCAGCCTGGGATCGAACCACCGACCTTCTGATTAGTGGCTGACCTGCTCTGCCACCTGAGCCACCACAGTGTGTGAATGTATGTGTGATTGATTGAATGACTGAATGTAGTGTAAAGCGCTTTGGGGTCCTTAGGGACTGAGTAAGGCGCTATACAAATGCAAGCCATTTTGTGTAAACGTCAGATATCTGCTCTGTTTACAAGACATCACATATTTGCAAAAGTGCTCCGACGTTTTCGGAGATCTGACACCCACCATCTCGAAGCTAACGGGAGGTCGAGACCTACTACAGCCGGGAGGAACACCGCTTTCCCGGCACATCGTGCCTCGACCTCCCGGTTGGCTTCGAGCTGGCGGCCTCCGAAGAATGCGGCTAAAACTTTTGCGAGATCGCAAAAGTTTTGCGAGATCCCGAGTTAGTTTTGAGAGATCTCGCAAAAGTCCGTCTTAATTCTTTTTTTCTCAATTCAATAACTTGAATTTAAGGATTAAAAATACAGTTTTCACGAAACACTGTTAAATGTTTAGTTTCTATGTATTATGTCAGAACAGGAAGTAGAGTGTGATTAAAGTGGTTGATTGGTTCTTTTACATTTTGAGAGAAGCCATTTGAGTCTAATAACAGATTAAATGTCTCTGTCTGGGTCTTTGGTTGATTAACAAGCTGGAGTGGAAGGTTGCTGCCACACCGCCACTCAGCCTGTGCTTTGAGGACTCTGACAGTTAGTATAACACAGGGCTGTTGATTCAGTCATCACACAGTAACCAGGTTTCTGTAAGGCAGAGTAAATCAATTTATTGATTAATAACAAGTATTAGTTCATGTACTAATAGGACTTAGAAGAGAGAGACCTAATGCTTATTAATCTGCATTTCAGTGTTTTATTGGAGTTGTGGACACTATATTGTTCTTTCTAGAACTGAATAGAATAGAATAGAATAGAATAGAATAGCCTTTTGTCAATTTTTAGGTTTAAATTGGGTTTTTTTCTTACTTTGTTTTTTTTGGTGGTTTGGGAGCTGACACGGTTTTAAAGGGAATGGAGTTTTGGGGGTGGAGAGTAGCTGCAAAGAGGCGTGTAACACTGCAACTCTGATTCTGATTTATCTTTCAGCCATCCATCTATCGTTTGTCGATCCTTTATTTTATTTATTTATTTTTTAGAAAGAGGGGCAATACATATTAATGAACATTTTAACAAATGTAAATATGCTAGATTATAGCCTTGGGCTAATTTCCATCTGCAGACCCTCTGGCAGGTTGGTGTTAAACACAAGTTAGTAAAAACATACAGAGACACTATTTACAGGTCATGTGACAAGGACAAAAACATTGATCACATTATACTAGAACAAACAATGACAAGGAGAGTGGACACAGAGGACAGTATAGATAACAATAACAGAAACACATCAATTATATTGCACAAACCCCAGTATTGTACATGCCCTGACCATCGTGATATTGCGTTCACCCATTGCACTAACAGTTGTTTCCCTTTTTGTAATACACTAAATCTTTTTCCCGTCCAATATAAAGCATGATTAATTAAACATGATCACATGTTTGTGTGTCCCTCAGCCGCCCTTTTAAGTGACTCTTAAAGATGGGTAGACTTGTACTTTCCCTCACTGACAGTGGAAGACTATTCCAGAAGCTCACTCCCTGATATGACAGAGCATCTGTGAAAAGGTGCTCCGCCTGAGTGCCAGTTCACAATCACCTCTAACAGTGGCTCGAGTCAGTCGAGACCCGACAACACTGCTAGACTTTTGTTTAATAAAATCACTCATTGGTCGAGGCGCCAGACCATGTATAACTTTGTATATTAGACAGGCAGATTTAAATAATTTGAAATTAGTAAAATTTAAAAACTTGTATTTTTCTAAAATTTGACAATGGTGATATGAAAAAGGTTTTTTATCTAATATTTTCAATGCTCTTTTGTAGCATACTTCAATTGGCCCAATAGCAGCAGAGCTTGTATAGGACCAACTTGTAATACAGTATTCAATATGAGCCGGTATCATAGAGAGCAGGAATGTAATCGCTGCTGTGTCTGTTAATGATGTGCAGATATGTCTAAAGTTCTGTATATTAACATTTACAGTTTTCACTACTTTTTTAATGTGTTTTTAAAGGATAATTTAGAGTCTAGTAGCACTCCCAAATACTTAAATTCCTCAACATTAATTAATTGTTGTGCACCCAAGCAGACTTTTACTGCAACCACGGTTGTTTTAGGTTTACTAAAAAACATTGATACGGTCTTTTTAAAATTAAGGCACAAGCATGAGTCATTCAGCCATTTTTGTAAATCATGTAATGCCAGTGAAAGCTGATGGGCTGCATCATCAGCAGTTTTGGCTTGTGTAAAAATTACCGTATCATCGGCATACATAATCGTGTCCACATTTTTGCACACATTAGGCAAGGCATTTACATAAAGTGAAAATAACAGGGGGCCTAGAATTGAACCCTGGGGGACACCTTGTGTACAGTAAAGATAGGATGACTTGCTATTCTTTATTTGCACGCATTGTTTTCTATCTGATAGATAAGACTGTATCCATTTAACAGTGTGATTACTAAAGTAAAATGTCGACAGTCTAGACAAGAGCTTAAGATGATTCACAGTGTCAAATGCACGCTTGAAATCAAGAAAAACAGCCGCAACATAACTGCTCTTGTCTAAGTAAGATTTCACTCTCTCAACAAAAACACAGACAACCGTTTCAGTTGAATGAAGAGTGCGAAATCCGAATTGCATAGGGTGCAAACCCGGATTGGAGTCATTAAGATGTTTGATGATAGAGTTAGCAACCCACGTTTCTGCTATCTTTGAAAAGATAGGGAGTATGCTAATTAGCAGGGTCTGTTTTATCACCCGATTTATAAATTGGTGTAACTTTTGCCACCTTCCAACTCAGAGGAACGACTGCCTGCGTCATTGATAAATTAATAAGATGGGTCACAGGCACCAAAAAACAAGATTTATAATGCTTCAAGAAATTGGTATCAAATCCAAACTCATCCCTTGCTTTAGAACTTCTTAATTTAGAGATTATATTTTCTACTTCATTTTCTGTAATTTTCTGAATATTGAACTTTGAATCTGGAGAAGAAACATCCTCTTTGGTGTCGGCATTCCCAATATTTTGTTGAGGGTCACAAGAATTAGAAAACAATTGTGCAATTTCATTAATGGTACTTTGGAAAATCATTTAAATTAGTAGCTAGGCTGAGAGGCTCTGATACCAGTTCATTGGCAAATTTAAGTTCAAGGTCTGTATCAGCATTATGCTTACTGTTATCAAGGAGTTTGTTAATATTTTCCCAAATATTTTCTCTGGACCCAGTGGAGGTGGTGAGTGACAGGAGAACGGCGGCTAAGCTGTCATCCCTGTTGGACAACATCTCCCACCCCATGCAGCAGACTGTGACAGCACTGAGCAGCTCCTTCAGTGGGAGACTGCGGCACCCACGGTGTGGGATGGAGAGATTTCGCAGGTCTTTCCTCCCCACTGCTGTCAGACTCCATAATAAAGACTTTAACTGAACAAACACACACATCCATACATGTGCAATAATACTAAGTGCAATAATCCTTTCTGTCATCGTTGTATTTTTACTCAGTTGTATATAGTATTTGTATTTGTATTCTATTTTTATCTTATTGTATATTTATTTTATTTTATTCTACTGTATATAGTATTTTATTTTATTCTATTCTGTACAGTTGTGTACTGTATTTATTCTTATTGTATTCTAATTTTTGCCTCATAACTTTTGCACTGTCCACTTCCTGCTGTGACAAAACAAATTTCCCACGTGTGGGACTAATAAAGGTTATCTTATCTTATCTTATCTTAAATTAGGTTACAGTTTCCTTTGGCACTATTAATTACAGTCATGAAAAAAATTTGCTTTTGCCATTCTCAAAGTTTGCGTGACTTTATTCCTTGCCGATATAAAATGTAATCGATCAGTATTTAATCCAGATTGTAACGATTTTTGAAGTAACTGGTCTCTGAGTCTCATAAGCTGTTTACATTCAGTATTAATCCAAGGCAAGGAATAAACTCGTTTCTTTAAATGGCTCTCTTTCTGAAACTGTGACAAGACCCCTTTAATAGCAGAGTATAATAGATCACAACATTTATTAGTGTCATCACAGGATAGTATGCTAGTCCAATCAAAATTATTTAGAGCTGCCATTAAATGTTGCTCTTGACTATTAGCCATACAGTCATAAATAAGTTTGTCCATTGATCGACGTATCAACCATTCTTCCTTTTATTATTCATCGAGCCATCATCCATCGTTGGAAGTTTCAGCCATCACCCACTTCAGTGAACAGAAAAAACCCGACTTCAGTGTTTTCCACGCAATCCATGATATGAAAACTGAATGTGGAAGCATTTCCACAAAAGGAATCATAAAAAATCAAGCACAAAGTCAACCAGATCAATGTCTTGTATGGGCTCAGAATGTGGTCATAAATATTTTGTACTTGTAAATCAGTTTCGTATGTGTAAAAAGAATTTGTGTGTGGACTTAGCCAAAAAAAACCCTGCAAGTTAAAAGTACGAATTTTGACCCTATTTTTCTTCCTTTCATCTGATTGGTCAATTTCATGTCAATCACAAATGTAACAATCCAATCAGAGAACAGATGGGTTTGGCTGTCGGAGGGGTGCTTTTTTGAACTCCTTGAAGGGTTTGAAGCTGGAGGATCTCTATATAAATATCCGATAGCAGCTAGGTCCCCTAACTTTGAGCAGCTGTTGAAAGGATAAAGTTGTGCTATATCAGTGGTTAGAAATACCATTATTACTTTAGGATTAGTTTAACACAAAGTCAGGGCTGACCCGGGACCATTGCTGTGAGTCACAGTGCGCAGCATGAAGGTCCTTTCACATCAGAGGCAGCATGTGCTGCTAATGCTAACTAAAAGCCAAGGATCCAGGATTTGTTGCGCTGGCTGCTGAGCTCTGTGTGCAGCAGCTCTACCTGCACTAGATGCACCTGTCGTTTCTATCTCTGACTTTATCTCCTCTACAAGAGTTTCTGTTTTTTTTATTGTTTCTTCAAATGTTCAATAAAAACATGTATGCTAATTCATAACAAAGGAAAGCTTTGTAATGAAGACTGTCATTTCAAAACACTGCCCGCCCCCTGCGGTCCGCAGCGCTGTTGAAAAGGCTGTGGAAGTCCCTGTATTAAACACGTAGACCTGTGACACAAAAATCACCAAACTCGGACGACCACAGACTGTTTTCCTTCGTGGTGATGAAGGAAAACGCTGGGCTGGCATGTAAATGGTAAATGGCCTGCATTTGTATAGCGCATTACTTGCGCAGGACCCCAAAGCGCTTTACACTACATTCAGTCATTCGCCCATTCACACACACATTCACACACACATTCACACACTGGCAATGGCAGCTACATTGTAGCCACAGCTGCCCTGGGGCGCACTGACAGAGGCGAGGCTGCCGGACACTGGCGCCACCGGGCCCTCTGACCACCACCAGTAGGCAAACACGGGGTTAGTATCTTGCCCAAGGATATTTGGCATGCAGCCAGGAGGCAGCCTGGGATCGAACCACCGACCTTCTGATTAGTGGCTGACCTGCTCTGCCACCTTATTCTCTTTAAAGACCTGCAGTTCAAAAAAGCACCCCTCCGACAGCCAAACCCATCTGTTCTCTGATTGGATTATTACATTTGTGATTGACATGACATTGACCAATCAGATGAAAGGAAGATCGGGTCAAAATTCGTACTTCTTTTTACACATACAAAGCTGATTTACAAGTACAAAATATTTATGACCACATTTTGAGCCCATAGTCTTGCAGTACTCTAGTTATTTTGGATCCCATCGACTCCCAAGAGAAACTCTGATGCAGCTGTTTTGTTTGCCCAGCTGATTGATCCAATGTGAAATTTGACTACATGGAAATGTATTACTGAATAAGAAGGATAAATCCAAGTTTGGTCAAGATAAAGGTGTTGAGGACAACGTTGGACAACACTAACCTTGGCACTCTGCTACGCCCAGAAATAATGGGCTGAACATTTACTCAAATGTTAAATCCGAACACTCCAACTGGCTGACTGCCCTCAGGCTGTGGAGCTCAATGGAAAAATAAATACACAATTATGTAAAAATCACAGTTAGAGATTACATCATTTGTTTACTTGCAGCTCACCAGGACAGAGAGCAGGTCTCACTCAGGTTGGTCATGTGACCGGCCGAGATTGTCCATTTGCCTCTCTGGATATCGCTCAGGACCAGCGTCGCCCCAGCCAAAGCTGGTTGGGCTGATGATGTGCAGGGGGCGGAGTCAATTCCGCTGTCCATTGAAGGCACCTTAGTGTGAGTGAGATGACAGTCGGAGTATCTGCTCTCGCTGCCGCTGCTGCTGGAAAGCGTGTTGTTGGCATCCATCAGACTGGGCTGAAACCCCCCCCGAGCCTTCGTCACACGATGAGGATGATCGTGATGACAAAGGTGACTGGCCTCTGGAGGAGAAGATGAAGATGTTCCAGGTTGTTGTTAAAGTTCAAAGGGTTAAATGTCAAAGCTCAGAGCTGCAGAGCCAAACCAGGTCACATCCAGGTAAACCCACCTTTAGATCTCCCGATCTTCTCAAGTGAGTCTTCTTCAGAGCTGACTGCCCAATCAGGACGAGCTCTGAAAGCAAGATTGACATCAACAGATAATCCGATTACTTTGTTTAAAAGAAAACGTAGATCGCTAATGGATCAATAATTACCCCCATCGGGCATGGCTCTGTGGGGTCAAAGGTGGTCCGGGGTCAACGGAAGTCGAGTGTTTGCTTGGTGACCTGCAGAAGGACAGAGTGCTGAGGGATTCTGGGTAAAGAAACGGTCTGGATTAATGATCCTAACTGATATCAATCAATAATCATCACATCAGCCCTAAAAACCTTACATGACTGCTTCAACACAGAAACAAGTGAAAGAATATCAGGCCAATAATCCTCTATGATGTAACAACACAAACAAAACTCGACACGAGGAACTGCAAAGACGAGAACAGATTCAATAATATTCTAAATAAACTTCCGACGTGGAGAAAAATGCTCCTGATGGAAGGAAGGAAGGAAGTTTTGCTGGACTTCGGCAACTCTGACTGTCTCTGGTTATTGTGACACAAACTGACCCCCACAGACAGGTACAGGTGTGTTACCTGGATCCCTCATTCAATTGTTTAATTGGTCTCAGTTGCTGTTCCAGTTCACCTGGGATGCTCTGAGTAGGCGGAGCTTCTAACACCTTGTGCCAGGTGGGTGGGGTTACTCTTAATGGGTAGGAAGTGATGTCAGAGTCCAGTTTGTACTCAAACCTCGGGACTTGGTAGATTTCTGAGAAACTCCTGAAGACCGAAGAACAAAGAGAGGAGAGCGAGCGAGTGAGTGTGTGAGTGATCGTTTACAGAAAAAGTCCAAGTCTGTACCGACTGATGTCACTCCTCGTGCTCCGTCACTTTAAACCAATCACTGCTGATGTAAAACTCAACAAAAATGCCTCCACAGGCTTTCCCTCTGCTATCCTCAGATTTACTGGCTGCTGATTGGTTGGTGTAGTTTATCTGCTCCTTATTTTTACTTATTATAGTCAAACTGTAAGGAGCGTTTATGAGGCGGGTTCCTGTGTTCCCGTTAACAGCGTACTCCACGCGTTATCAGGTTTTCTGCTCTGATAATCTTCACTCTGAGGAAATGACCTCAAAGCTGCAGCTTATTACTAATTCAGGCCATTTTGTATCCCTGAGTGAGTTTACTGACTGTAAATGCACTGAAGGAGGCCGGCTGAGTTCTTTTATTTTGCCTTATATATAATTTGCCTGTTCGGTTTTTCAGAGAAAATAAATTATTCATCTGGTGGATCTTTTTTTCCCACGCACAGCTGATTAACTGATTTCTGGTCTGAAGCCACATCAAACTTGCTGCAGGGATGTCACGATGTGGTCAGCGTGACGTGAGCTTGTCCTCACAACGGTCAAAGCCTCTTTATGCACTGCTAGGTGTCAGTCAGAGCCCAAAGGATCATGCAAACCTGATTCAAGCTCAGATCTCCTGGGATTCTGGACACGTGATGGCGTGGCCCTGGCACTCGGATTATGTTTGACCCTGAAATCTGACTTACAGGTGTGCAGTCAAACTCACACAGTGAGAGGATTACAGCTCATAATCCATCCTCCATCTGTGGCAGAGAACTCAGGAAACATTTAATGATGGCACAGGAAGTCCTGACATCCTGAGATATGAAGATTAAACGAGCCTATTTTTACCGATGTTATCAGCCACAGTGAGCAGCAGCCTACCAGTTGACTTTTACCACATAAGCGAAACAGAACTATAAACAGATTGAAACACTAAAAATCTCTCAAACATTTTCTATTCGGCATTTGCGTTTCATATATTTATATTTTCTTCTAACCATTAAAATAAAGTTCAAATAAACCATCATGTGACCTGCGAGGTGTCCCATCTCCGTGCGGCAGAATAACGACCACGCTCACGGTCATCGATGTCCTCAGCAGCTCAATCATCTGCTTATGTGATAGCTTTACTATGGCGACCGCGCAGATCTCCATTATCCTACAGCCGGGCCGGAGACCCTCCTTCCACGCAAAACTGTTGGTCTCAACATCCGCCACCACTCCTTCAAAGTTCACATGAAACCCAAACTGACCGTGGCGGTTCCTCCTCAGAATCATGTCCACAGCAGGACCGCCATGAGTCACCAGCTGAGGTCAGAAAACAGATGACATCAGATCATTCTTGTGTATGACACATGCTCAGATTCAGGTTCACAAAGGATTCTGGTCACCTGCAGTCTCTGGGCAATCTCGCGGCTGTCTTCCCAGCCTCTCTCTCGTGTTGACAGCATCACACAGTCTCCGTGTTCGTAGAAAAGTTTAATGCCTTTGTGGCCGGCGTTCCAGCCAATCACGCCTCTGCAGTAACAGTGAAACACTACCTGTCTGCTGGCTTCCTCTACAAGCACCACAAACTCACTGGAGATGGCGAGCTGGCATGGTACATCAAAAGAGCAGCTGAAGTCTTTTGCTGTCACACTCCAGGTGAGAGCCCCAGCAGTGTTCAGGTAAGCATGAGGCCGTGGTGCGCTGCGCTCTTTTTTCTTTACTACCAGAGAGATAAAGCTGAACTTGATGGAAGATGATGAGTCCACTAGCACTGATGTGGAAAAGTTTTCCACCAGCTCCTTCAGGTGCTCCTGTCTGCGTAGTGCTCTTATTGTGACAAAGGTCTCTGACCTGTGCGCAGCATTTTCGGCATTAATGATCTTCGTCAGCAGGAAATTTCTGAATTCAGGTGAGGCTGAAAACATCCAACCTGGTGGGATCAAGGGACCAAAGAACGGGATGTCTCTACGCCTGGACACTGCAATACTAACAGGACACAAATGACACATCAACAGGTCTCAACTGTTCTACCTGCTCACGTTATAATCTCACCTGCTCTAGTTACAATCCTACCTGTAACAGGTGTGCTGGCTGCAGGGACGGTGGACTCGAACGATGATGAAGACATGTTGGGAATGTGAGCAGATGTTCTGCGGACTGAAGGGCGGGGAGTTCGGCTCCTGGAAGATTACTGTGACGAAGTCATTCCCAGTAAGACTCTTATGAAGCAGCTGAAACACACACACACACACGATTTACAGCGATTTTATCTTAAGAGCTTGAAAAAAGCCAATTGGACTTCTTTGAGTTTGTGAAGATGTTTCAGATCTCATCCCATCCAATCCGATTTTCAGGGCCGAGTACAATAACCTCAGTTTGATCTGAATGAAGAAGCAGAAAGTTAGCGGCCATCCAGGTCTTTATGTCTTTAAGACATTCCTGCAGTTTAACTCATTGGTGTGTGTTATCTGGCTTCATGGACAGATAGAGCTGGGTGTCATCTGCATAGCAGTGTAAATGTATGCTATGTCTTCTAATGATGCTGCCTAAGGGAAGCATGTATAATGTAAACAGAATTGGTCCTAGCACTGAACCCTGTGGAACTCCATAATTAACCTCAGTGTGTGAAGAGGACTCTCCATTTACATGGCAAATGGTAAATGGCCTGTATTTGTATAGCGCTTTTACTAGTCCGTAAGGACCCCAAAGCACTTTACACTACCTTCAGTCATCCACACACTCACACACATTCACACACTGGTGATGGCAGCTACATTGTAGCCACAGCCACCCTGGAGCGCACTGACAGAGGCGAGGCTGCCGGACACTGGCATCACCGGGTCCTCTGACCATCACCAGTAGGTGAAGTGTCTCGCCCAAGGACACAACGACTGAGACTGTCGGAGTTGGGGCCCAAACCAGCAACCTTCCGATTACAAGACGAACTGCCAACTCTTGAGCCACGATCGCCCCGTGAACAATTTGGAGTCTATTAGATAGATATGATACAAACCACTGCAGCTCGGTGATTTTAATATTCATGTCTGTTGCCCAGGGAAGCCGCTGGCTAAGGACTTTGTGAACCCTTTTAATTTTGTTCAATCTGTTAAGGGTGCCACTCAAGAACGTGGTCACACGTTGAACTTGGCATCATCATATGTATTCGTACATTCCCTGACCATATGCCCATTTTATTTGACATTGTTCCTCTTTTAAAACCAACCTGCCAGAGGGTCTGCAGATGGAAATTAGCCCAAGGCTGCATTGAATCATATCTGTTATTAACCTCTGTCTCTCTTCCACAGCATGTCTTTTATCCTGTCTTCCTTCTCTCACCCCAACCGGTCGCAGCAGATGGCCGCCCCTCCCTGAGCCTGGTTCTGCCGGAGGTTTCTTCCTGTTAAAAGGGAGTTTTTCCTTCCCACTGTTGCCAAAGTGCTTGCTCATAGGGGGTCATATGATTGTTGGGTTTTTCTCTGTATCTATGAAGCGCCTTGAGGCGACTTTTGTTGTGATTTGGCGCTATATGAATAAAATTGAATTGAATTGAATTGAAGGCTATAATCTGGCACATTTACATTTGTTAAAATGTTCATTAATATGTATTGCCCCTCTTTCTAAATAAAATAAAATCGTCCTGCTGTTAGACGGCTTGCACCTGGCCGACGCTGTTGTGCCGAACTTAATACCAGTCTCTTGCCACGTCAAGTACCAAGTGAGTTTAAGCATGCAGTTATCCATCCTTTACTTAAGAAACTGGGCTCAGACATTTCAATTACGACAAACTTCAGACCCATCTCAAAGCTTCCTTTTCTGAATAAGATCCTGGAAAAGATTGTTCACACTCAGCTGAGGAACCATCTAAGTGATTTTCAAATTCCAGAAGCTCTTCAGTCCGACTCTAAGCTGTTTCACAGCATGGAGACACCTCTCATAAAGGTTATGAATAACATTTTGTTAGTGACGGACTGTGGTAAAAATGTATTGGTTGTTTTGTTGAATCTGACTGCTGCATTTGACACAGCGGATCATGACCTGCTGATCTCTCGACTACAGCATTGTGTAGGAATTTCTGGCTTGGCAGCTTCATGGATAAAACCATATCTCTCTGACAGGAACGTTTGTGTTAAGTTGGGTTCGGCCTCATCCTCTGTGGCCCCTCTGCCATGAGGTGTACTGCAAGGATCTATTTTTGGGCCACTACTGTTTTCATTGTATCTCCTGCCACTGGGAGCCACTGGGAAATTGAAAACACAAAATTTAATTTCATCTATATGCTGACGATTGCCAGCTTTACCTACCTTTCAATCACTGTGATAGCGCCTCAATTGGACTCCTGCTTGATTGTCTTAGCAAAGTTAAATCATGGCTGGCCCTGCAGTTTTTTAATTTTAATGAATGTAAAACATAGGGACTTTTATTCAGTCCCAATCTGGTACACCAGATGTTGACTTTGCTCCTCACCTGAAGAGCTCGGTTACTAATCTTGGGCTGCACTTAGTTTTGATGGCCACATAAATGGCGTAGTAAAATCCTCATTCTGTCACCTCAGACGTCTATTGAAGGTCAAGCCTTTTCTTTCCAGGCGTGACTTGGAAACTGTCATCCATGCTTTTATAACCTTACGCTTAGATAACTGCAACTCCCTTTTAATAGGGGTTGGCCAAAGCACTCTGCCACGGCTGCAAATGCCTGACGTTCATGAAGTCATTACTAGTTAACATTAAAGGGATGGTTGGCTCAGCAGTGCTCTGACTGTTTTTCAGCCTGGCTACAGTGCTGAAGAGAAATCTAGGGTTGTTCTTATTTTCTTCAACCAGTGATGAATAGCATTAGTATAGCATTAGTATAGTATAGCACAGTACAAATGTTTTTAGTTTTTTTTTTTAGAGCAACAAACTATTTCTCCAGGCTAAATGATGATCTTCTAAATTAGTTTCCTCTCCATCTTAGCAGTTATCTGTTAATTATACTAGGGGCCGACTGCGTGACAAGTGGCGGCGGCGCAGCAGTCGTGGATGTGAGTCAAGGCTCACAGGCGGCAGGTGGCCGGCGCACAGGCCCCCACCGCATGCTGGCCTCTGGTGGAAGCCAGGCAGGTCCAGCTGCCGTGCAGACCCTCAACTCTAACCCTGGGCAGGTCCCTCCCGGAGTGGGTATGCGTGCGGAAGTAGGCTGTGCCCTGGCTGGCCTCTCCCTGGGACCGGTACGGGTGCCAAAGCAGTCCGGTCATCAGTCACTCCCATGCAGTCAAGGGATGTCGGCGGGGTCTTCGCCAAGACCCGATCCGAGCTGCCAAACTCTCTACCAACTGCATCCGGTGCTTGGACCGATCCTGCAGTTGTTCCTGCTGGCGGTAACACCGCTCCCTCTTTGTAGCTGCGAGTTTGGCCACCATTTGGGCCAGCGCCTCCCTTGGCTGTCCCGGTCATGGTTCTGCCATGCTACGATCCTGGGTTTCGGGATGCACAGCAGACCAGATCACATTCTTTCACTTTTCTTTTATCTCTGCTGTTGTTTTGAACACTCGGTTGCAGCTTTTCAGCTGTCGCCACAGACACCAACAACAACAACAACAACAGGACCCAGTTCATTCTTCTTTTAAGCCGGTAAGGCTTGATTTCTCATGCCGCTCAGGTGTGACTCTGCAGCGGTGCCACAGACAATGCTCCGCCACACCACCCCTAGCCTGGACCCTCTCAGTGAGGTCATTGTCAAGACTGGCTACAGATACTGAATACAGAACGCGGCAAACGTCAGCCACCTGGATGAGATCAAACTGTATGCCAGGAGTGAACAAGACATCGATTCACTGATTCAAACCACGAGAATCTACAGCAATAACATCGGAATTTCATTCAGACTGGAGAAATGTAGTTGGACGGTAACGAAAAGAGGGATGCTAGTCAGAACTGAGGGGACTGCACTACCAGAAGCAACAATGCAGACATTGAGGACAGCTACAAGTACCCAGGAATCCTACAGGCAAATGGGAATCATGAAGAAGCTGCTAGGGAAGTCCCAACCATCAAGTACCTGCAGAAAGTAAGGCAAGTCCAGAGGAGTCAGCTGAATGGGAGGAATAAGATCCGGGCAATCAGCACCTACACCCTGCCGATGATCAAGTACCCTGTTGGGATAATAAGCTGGCCAAAGGAGGAGACAGAAGCCACTTGCATCAAGACAAGAAAGCTCCTGACCATGCATGCAGAGTATTACCCCAAATCCAGCACCCCAAGGCTGTACACTAAGCAGAACGGAGGAGGCCGAAGACTAGTGAGTTTCAGAACCACTGTCCAGGATGAGACAACGAACATCCATGAGTACATCAAAAAGTTGGCCACAACTCATTATGTCCTTAGTGAATACCTCAGGCAGCAGAAACCTGAGTAAGACGAGAAGCAAGGAGAGGAACCATCATAGAAGGACAGGCCCCTGCACGGTATCTACCACCGTTAGTGGGCAAGCAGAGGAAGATGGCCATAGTGATGTAGCTGAACCTAGTGATAGCAACATCAAGAAAAAGTAACATGATAAGCAGAAGTACCAAGGGCTGAGAGAGGAGCCCGAGAAGATGCGGAGAGTGAAGGTAACAGTGGTTCCCATGGTAATCATAATACATAACCTCTGAACTGGCCTAGTGGCTCCAGCAAAATGTGGGGTGACATTCAACATCTCTGTCTAGAAGAGGGTGGAACTAGGAACAGCAAAGATACTGTGCAGGAACCTCAGGCTCCCAGGCCTTTGGTAGAGGACCTGAGCTGAAGTGGGCCACCCACAATGTCTTACATCTTTCTCCATCTCTAAACAAAATGATCTTATCTCTCATTTGTTTCCTTTGTAGTACTTCAGTAGTTAGCTGATGTACTGTGACCAGAACATAAAAAAGCACCGTTATGACCTCCTTTAACTAACAGTAGCAATGCATAAATTATATGGTTTTGCCTCTTTATCTTTATCTGATACGTCCTTATGATGGATAAACCAATAGGACTGTATTTTACCTGTAATCGGTCCTACATTTACTTTCAGATCGGTTTGATGTTTAAAGGGTTGCAGTGATGGGAAATAACTTACGATGTGAGTCAGTGTTAAACCTAAAGTAAGGAGCACGCTTGGAAAATGTATAAAGTAGGAAGATGAAATATTTGTGTTGAAATGTGGAGAATAAAAGTAAAAAGCTGTCAGAAAAACAAATACGGATATAAAGTACAGATACTTGAAAACTTTAGTTGTGGTACTTGTGCAGTACACAGCACAAGGTCAAACTAGGAACAGGAGAATCACCTGCTGAGGGCTGCTTGCCGTGGACACGTGGAACATCAGCTTGAATTCTCTGAACGTTGTAAAAACTGACTGCCTCCCTGTTGAGTCTTCTGACAGGAAACAAAAACAAGCAAACAGAAAGTAACAACAATTACCAAACACCATTCTGACATCATTGCAGAACCAGGACAAACAAGGACCCGGTTTTGTTTCAGAAAAAGAAATGGTGCTGGTACCGCTGGTATCTTTCAGTGGACCTCTGTGGCCCAGAAGGTCCAGGAACTGATCTAGAGCGGGACTGCCAGAGTCACTGTTGTCCTCCTCGGTGGACTGACCAGCCCGACAGAATAACACGCCCACTTTGCGCTGGAACTTCAGCTGCAGTAAAACAAAGAAAAGCAGGCAGGGTCAGCGTGGACCATCGGGACTCTGAAGGTGCTGGTTATAAGATCAATTCAGAAGGCTTGGAACTGATGCGTGAATTACGCTCCAGCGGGAAATCTTTTAACCCTACCCGGTAACCTTCTGCATAACCAGACATGAAGCGCCTGAGAAACTTGAACGTGTGTAAAGTTGCGGTGAAGGTCTAAGAGGGGTTAGATTTCCCACACAAGTGAAAATCATTTGTATAATAATTTGTATAATAGTTAGTTGAAACAGGAGTACTTCAGAAATTGGAGAAAATGCTGGTGTCACTGTTTGTACTGGATTTACTGGTTTTATTGTTTATATTGACTTGATGATGCCGTGTCAGGAGACCTTTGGTCATTTCACACAACATCGGAAGGTCAGCTGACTTCTCCCTCTTGCAGTGGACGTTTTAGGGCACCTGGACAAAAAGATGAGCCTATCACAGTGTTTTACCTCGTCTCTTACCTGAGACACCTGAAGGCAGGAGCACCCTCCTGCCGCTCATGTGGATATCTCATATTAATGCGATAGTAAACTTATCATCTTCCTGCTGTGTTCTCAGGCTGATGTCCGTCTGTGTCGTCTCCTGGGATTTCAGTCTGACTGGAGCTTAAAGAGACCTCTCTTCTTCTGCTCAGGCTCCCAGTGGCCACTTAAAAAACTGCTTTGTATCACTTTGCTAAACTTCTGAGAGAGCACAACAAGAAGGTTTTCTTTATTTTGTACTGACCTCTGGGAGGGCCACCAAAAAGTAAGGAAAACGTGACAAAAACTGTAGCTGATTAAAAAGGTACATCTTACTTGTTCCAGCTAATACCATCAAGTCTGAGTTTGTCTCTAAACTGGACAGAATCACAGAAGCTTTATTAGGATCTCTAAAGCTCTAGAAGGATGAGATAATAGTGAATCATTTCTTTCAGACAGAGAACTCGTAGCTGCTGCCTGTGAAAACCTCTCTGAGGATGTGTGTTTGGGTGTTTTTGAAGAATACGCTACTCAGCATTGATCAGCATGGTGGACGTAGCACGAGAAGCTGAATTCTTATGCCAACTGTTTCATTATGTGAAAGCGTCACAGCATCAAAAGCCCGATTTAGCAAAATGGCTATGAAACGGGATTCTAGTTTAACACAGACCATCCTGTCAGAAACATGGGAAGGCCAACCATGGCAGTGGCAGGTATTTCATGGTCAGCTGGTGGGTGGCACACTGGGACTGGCTCACCTCCTGCTGGTCCAGCTGCAGCAGCAGTTCAGGGACTCTGGGTGAATCTGCAGCCAGTCTGAGACTGTGGATGCTAAGTTGAGGAACCACAAACTCGAGAACATCCTTCAGAGGAAGACGTCGACTGGTCCCGTGTTTGGATGAAGATGGGATAGAGTCCTCTGTGATGGATCCTCTCAGGGTAGACAGCTGAAAGAGGGGGCGTGATTGGGTCAGACTAAAAGGACAAACAGGGATTAACAGCATCACCAACAGTCACTTTATAAATTAGTAATCGAAAATGATCTCAAACCAGACTGTGATCAGGTCAGGTCGCCTAACCAGTCACGTGACCGGTCACATGACTAGTTACCTGACCAGTCCTGAGGATCATCCTGTAGTTGTACTGTGTCTCATCACTCCTCTCCTCCAGTTTCTCTCGCCGGAGGCTCAGAGACACCGGACCAAAGTTCTCATCAATGCCAAAATAATTTTGGTGATCTGACAGAAAAAACACAGAAGGTCACTCACATCAGTGAAAACAGAAACCTGAACGCAGTAACAGTGCTTAAATTAATCAGGGGTGTCGAACTCCAGGCCTCGAAAGCCGGTGTCCTGCAGGTTTTAGAGCTCACCCTGGGTCAGCACCTGAATCACATAATTATTTCATTATCAGGCCTCTGGAAAACTTCAAGACATGTTGAGGAGGTCATTTAGTCATTTAAACCAGCTGTGTTGGATCAAGGACACATCTAAACCCTGCAGGACACCGGCCCTTGAGGCCTGGAGTTCGACACCTGTGTGTTAGATCTTCAGATCTTCATATTCAGTTCATTTCTTTTCATTTACAGTCAGAAATATTATTGCACTTCAGGGTTTGTTTTTAGCACACAGTCACATGTTGATCGTGTCGCCTATCCTTATGGCAGAATGTTTCTGTTGGAAGTTATTGAACTGTTTATTTTTTAACTCTATGGATACTGAGATCTATTACAAACTCTTCCTGTTATAAATATCTTTTGTTGGAACTAGATTAAACTGGTGGCACTATTTTAAAAAGCGTCCTTGCTTTACTTTTAGCAAGAGCATCCAGCTTCTGCATCGTGGTGAAGTCTGGCCCTCGACTGGACCTTACCTTGGTTGTAGAAGTATTTCAGGTAGTATCTGGCTCCCAGGTCAATGTGTTCAATGTCGTGATTATTCATCAGATGTTGGTCGAACGCCCGAGTTCCTCCACGAAACTCCAACACTGAGATGCTCGCGTTGGTGCGGTGGGTGCTGAGCGGCGGATCGCTGAAGGATGTGTCTGCTGCAGCACCGCAGGTGGAGGTGTTGGCCCGAGTCAGGCCCAGCCTCCTTTCCATCTCCCCTCCAATCTCATTATGAAAGAACGGACAGCTGCTCACCAGAAAGTTGTTTTTGTCACGTTCATCAGGGCTTAAAGCATCAAACACATCACATCCAGAGGTGGAGACGTTCCTTCTGTGCTGGAGGTCTGCTTGGGGGACGAAGCCGCTGCTGAAGTTGAAGAGGACACTCTGACTATCATAATGAGAAAAGCATTTGTAAGAGATTGCGCTGGGTCTTGTGTCCCTGTTTGTCCTCTGATTCCTTAGTCTGCTGAGGATCGATGTCTCCGGCTTTGTTTTCTGAACATGCGACACATAAACCGAAGCGTTCACATAGTTGGGTACATAGATGACATCCCCATGAGCAATGCGAGCGGCAGTCTGCAGACTGGGCGACAGTGCAGCACGAAGCTGTGCAGGTTCTGGGAACGGAGGCGGTGCGCTGGGCACCTGCTGCTCCAGCCTCCAGGAAGGAGTCTCAGTGGATTGTGACAAACTTTGGCGGTCCAGTGTCGAAGTGCTGCAGCACTTTCGCCTCAGACTTGCGTCTGTGTTTGGGTTGATGGCAGCAGGGTCCATGTCTTCAGCTCCGACATCACTGATCGTCACCTCACTGTTGCTTCTCTTCATCCTTGCCAAACTCCTGCTGGTGGAAGGACTCGGGCGAACTGGGAATGTAGTCTCTGACCTGGGCTGGGGGTCCAGGCTCTTGTTGGAATGGGGAGGTTGACTCAGAAAGCTCAAGTTCAGACCCTCCTGAGCATCCCTCCTCTGAGACAAGTCGGACATTCGGGCCCTGACCCCCATCTTTGGTACAACAGGAGCTCCCTGAACGACCGGAGGTCCCATAGTCCCGATCCTTGGAAAGTCTAAGAAACACTGCTGTTAGTCTAGTCCAGAAGGACCCTGAACCACTGCCAGGACTCAGACCCGAAGTTCATGACTCCTGTGAGATCTAATAGGTCCACAGTCTGATTAGGATCAGAGACAGGAAGTACATCCTGGACTCACCATCCACAGCGATCTGAAATAAGAAAAGGTTGTCATGCACTCCTGTTGAGGTGAATCACCTGTTTACCTGTGCTACAAGTACAGGTGTGAACATGCGCTAGTCAATCCCAGCTGCTCATTCGCCTGTAGGTGTGACGCATCTGTTCGGCTGAAAAACATGAAGCGTCATGCCTGAGAATTTAAAACACAAACGTGGCAGACGGACCAGTTCTGGTATGGGGAAGAGCCACAGGACAAACCTGTGCCCAGATGTGAACTAGATGTTATAACCCAGTTATTACTTTATTAATGCGAGAAGCAACAAAACACACCTGAAGTCCACCACGTTACCATGAGAAGGCAGTGTGTGTGTGTGTGTGTGTGTGTGTGTGGTATTTCCAGCAGCTGTCTCCGTCATGTTCAGCAGTAACAGCTGAAGGCTTCAGATATCTGTATGTGGACAAATGTACTCTCAACTGCATACACTGCTCTGTGTGTACTGCATACTGTATACGCTGTACTGTGTTTGGAGCCGGTCTGACGTCAGGTCAACCTTGAACATTACATTTCTGACATAAAGCTAAAAGCAGACATTGGAAAAATAAACACGGAACAATGCTGCATGCCTGTATGTTTGAGCACATGCAAACAGATGTGGAGTTCTGTGAAACGTCCCAACACTGTGTGATCACATCGGCAGAGTAAACGCTTTGCAGACAGTCATACAAACTGCTGTTTTCACTTTGGTCAGTTTGGGATCAAGTATCCATCTACCCTGGTGTTAGGAAGTTTTACCTGAAGAATAAAACATAACATGAAATATATTAAAAAGTGATCCTGTTTGACTGTAACTGAATTCAGTTCAGCTTTAAGTTTATAAGATAAAGATGAGATAAACCTTTATTAGTCCCACACGTGGGAAATCATGTCATATAGTATCTTATTCTTATTATCATATCCTATTTCATTGCTTTTCTTAATTTTTGCTACTGTAACTTTGCACTGTCCACTTTCTGCTGTGACACAACAATTTTCCCACGTGTAGGACTAATAAAGGTTATCGTATCTTTTCTTAAAATACAAGTTAGAGCAGTAACCCCCCCCCCCCAAAAAAAACCCCCTAATAGAATAGAATAAGATAAAATAATATAGTATATACAATAGATATATAGTACAATTGATATGTCACATGACAACAGAAGTCTCAGGGTGCTTTGTATTGAAAGGTTAGATGATCTATTTTGGTGCTTTTAAGTGTTTCTTTAATCTTAGTTTCCTGACTACAATCATCAGAACCCCTCAGGACGGCACAGCCAGTGCCCTGGTCCCTCCCTGAATCATCATCAGTGCAATCAGGAGGTGAATGCTGTAGTTCCAAAGACACCACCACCCAGCTGAAGTTTCACATTCATTCAGGAAACTCCTTTTATTGACCTGGCTTCATTTGCCTGTAAAAAATAAGACTATGAAACAAAGCAGCCAGCAAGAGTACAGGAGAGACGATCATGTGTTTAAATGCAGGAAAAGTAGTGTACTAATTCCTGAGGCCAAGTGGGATCTTTACAGATGTTTCTGTCTGAGAACATCTGTAAAGGCGGATCTTCGTTCAAGGGAAATGATGTTGAAGAAGCTGCAGTCATAAGGAGCAGCAGACTGTGGTGCATTGTGGAAAACTGTTGTCAACAGTCGGCCATCTGCAGATGACAGAAATGCCGTAGTTGGGTCATGAAAAGTGAGTCTGAGGAGTTGATAACATCGGCGTGATTGCCTCTTCCTGTCTCCTGACCCAGTCATCTCAGCTGATTACTGGATTACATCACTTCCTGTTCATAGGGCAAAGAGGTCTCTGAGGAATCTGCTTCCTGTTGGCGGAGGGTGGAGTGAGGTGGGGAGGGTGGGGGGTGATCTTATCTTCAAATTAAGGACAAAGACACAGATTTCAAGAAGCCTGTCCTGCTCGTCATCAAGTTTGCAACTGTCTGCAACACGCCTGTGACATGTATATGCTTTGTGTGAGGTTTCCAGCACATTGACCAGGACATGTCCTTCAACGCACATATTAAACAAATATGTAAGACTGCGTTCTTCCATTTGCGCAACATCTCTAAAGTTAGAAATATCCTGTCTCAGAGTGACGCTGAAAAACTGAACATAACAGAATTGAATTCTGTTATCTGTTACCACACCCAGAAACGTTGTATCAGAAACTTACTACTTCAACATTATTTATCAGCAATTCTGCTCCAGCATCTTTTTTACAATTTCCAAATAACATAAATGTAGTTTTATTCAAATTTAGTGAAAACTTGTTTCTGTCAAACCTTGTTTTCAGTTTTGTGTTCCAAAAGCTGATGTGAATTATCTCCAGCACAAAAAAATCTTTGAATCATCTGCAAATAAAATAAACTGTAATATATCAGATGTTTTTATATATCATTGATGCACAGGATAAATAAGCTTTGGACCCAATGCTGACCCCTGTGGAACTCCACAAACAATGTCCAGGCACTCTGATATTCACCAAGCCTCACAAATTGTTGCCTGTCTCTCAAATAACTCCTGACCCACTCCTCTAATGCTGTAGTGCTCCAGTTTATAAGGTAATATTTCATGATTGATTGTGTCAAAAGCTTCTTGTAGGTCAATGAAAACTCAGACTGTGCATTGTCTTTGATCTGTTTTATTAGTGATATGTTCAGTTAGTTCCATTAATGCCATGGATGTTGATCTATTTGGTCTGAAACCATACTGACTTTCCATTATTATTTTATGTTTATCTATTAATTTGTCAAGTCTATTAATAAAACCTTTTCCAGTATTTGTGAGAATTGTGAGAGTAGAGAAACAGGCCTGTAATGTGAATTGGTGTCAATCTCCATTTTTAAACAGTGGTATTACTTTAGCAGTTTTCATTTGTGTTGGGAACGCACCAGTTTGTAGAGGCAAATTGCAAATGTATGTTAAGGGTTTGGAGCATCGATCAAAGTCTGTAGAGTTTTCAGTTTGTGATTTCCCAACAACATGATTTCCTTTTTTTCCACCACCGTTAAAAACACTGACTGAGGATTAGGCCGGGGGAATGTGGCCAGAAATATTTATCACAATATATATTTGAAAATGTGCGATAACGATATAACTGACGCGAGACAAAATACTTTACCACTCCACAACTTTATTAGTGCAAAAAACCCATCAATGTATTTTCACTTAAACAAGCAGCTGTTTTTTATGTGCATTAAAGTTATTTAAAATTTTTACCCATATTCTATCGCCATATTTCATTTTCTAACCATTGCCTAACATTACACCGGTGTTATCGTGAACGTTTGATATGGCCCAGCCCTAGTTGAGGATTACGTTCAATGAGCTTAGTTTCTTTCTCTGCACAGTTTCTTGTGTTCTGTCAGCCAAGTCTGGCCCAACACTTACAAAGAATTTGTTGAACTCATTAACCACATCGCTCATCATTATTAGTCAAATATGAAGGATAATGTAACTGCCTAGAACTATTTTAATAACAATATTTCATGTTTTCCAAATCCCTTTACTGTTATTTTTATTCATATTTAATAATTTCTCAATTTTACATGACCTCAAAATACTAGTTAGTTTATTTTTATACCTCTTGTTCTTATTTTCAACTTCTCTACTTCTGTACTTTATAAATCACCTCACTGCTCAGCAGTACTTCGTTACCTCACTGCTCAGCAGTACTTTGTTTCGGAGACGGAAATTTTACCTTCTCGAGGACCGAGGATCCAGGGCTCTTCCAGGGTTCTGACTCTCGGATCAGACCCGGACGTCGTGTCAGTCGGTTCCGGTTTGTTTCCCGGTCCAGTCACACTGACACGGACGACACGGACCTCTTGTGCGGGTCCTGGTCTTGGTTCGGTCTCGTTAAACTCTCAGCTGTGTCTGGTCGGACGCTTCAGCTCAGCCAGGCTGGCGATGCGTTTAAGTGATGCTCGGATTCTTTACAGCCAGCCCGGCTGATGCCTTCAGAGGACGTTAATAAACGTGGGAATTTTCTTCACTTGTCTGTCTTTCATTGAGCTGAAAATAAATAAAGTGAAATAGCCCACTGTTCGTTCTGCGGGCGGCTTTCAAAGGTTGTAAACCTTTTGGGGATTCCTAACCTGGATGATCGAGCATGCATGAAGACGATTTGATAAAAACGTCACACACTGCAGTTTTAATTTATTTGGATCCACGTTAAATACACAGTTTTTTTCTCATTACAATATTGATATTACAATATCTCTTGACAAATATTAACATGAGATGAACAGAGATGAAGATCAGACTTCATCAATAACTTCACTAACTCAGTGCTTCAATTTAATACTGTCAAATTATTACTGTGCAGTTTATACTGCTTAACTTTTATTATTGTAATATTAGTAGTATTACTTCAATGTCATTTCATTGCTTACCAAACGTGTAACTCAAGTCATTTCTCATAATGTATGTCAGGATGTGAACCCTTTAAACTTTAATTCTAATCAAGTCACCACATTTCTTTCAATAAAACTCTTAAATCTGGAGTTTAGTCAAATAATTTATCTGGAAATCACAGATGGTGACGCTCTGAGGACTCTATGAAGACGATCAATGTGAATATCAAAGATCTTTTAACCTGTTAAACTTTTTTTAATGTCTCTAATGAATACATACAAAGAATATTCATTGTACAGATTCATGTTTAAGAAATAAATACTGAAAGTAATCCTGCAGCACCTCCATCAGGACAAAAGAGAAAATAATTAAGACAAAGTTGAAGAGCTGTGGAGTTTCAGTCTGACTGAAGCTTTTCTGCCACTCAGACCAGAACTGCACAAAAGAGTTCACTGATAGTTTCACAGTTAGTCCAAGAGAAAGACGACATTTCCAGTTAAACCAGTATTCTAATGAGAAAGGAGAGAGCAGCTCCTAACGCCAAACCCAGAGAGAGGAAGAACGCCATGATGGCTCCAGCTGTTTCTGCTTCATGAGGAAGAACGTTCCTGTTAAAAACCAGAATATTGACATATTATATTATATTATATTATATTATATTATATTATATTATATTATATTATATTATATTATATTATATTATATATTGGAGTACTGTAATTAATTATTATCAGGAAGTCCTAAAAACTCCCTGAAAAGCCTTCAGTTAATCCAAAATTGTTAAGGTAAAATATATATTCTTAGTGCCTATTTTCTGTTTCTATTTTTTATGTAGGCTAGTATATTAAAGAGGCCACTTTTCAGTCATAAAATGTGTTAAAGGTCACAAAGTGGGGAGCAAGACTGGAATACTGTGCAAGACAGGAAAATGCTGCAGCAAGAGTCCTGACAGGGACTAGAAAGAGAGCAGATTTCTCCTTCATTGGCTTCCTGTTAAATCCAGAATCCAAAATCCTGCTCCTCACATACAAGGTCTTAAATAATCAGGCCCCATCTTATCTTAATGGTAAATGGACTGATTCTTATATAGCACTTTTCTACTCTCCCATAGTACTCAAAGCACTGTATACAACATACCACATTCACTCAATCACACCCATTCTCACAAGCACTGACTCTAAACTGAGTGCTTTTCTAACGACATTTACACACATTCACACTCCGATGGATGCATCTGAAGGCAACTTGGGGTTAGTATCTTGCCCAAGGACACTTGGCATGCAGACTGGAGGAGCCAGGGATCAAACCACCAACCTCAGTAGGTGACCTGCTCTACCTCCTGAGCCACAGCCACCAAAGTTAATGACCTTGTAGTACCATATCACCCTATTAGAGCACTTCACTCTCGCTCTGCAGGCCTACTTGTTGTTCCTAGAGTATTTAAAAGTAGAATGGGAGGCAGAGCCTTCAGTTTTCAGGCCCCTCTTCTGTGGAACCAGCTTCCAGTTTGGATTCAGGAGACAGACACTATCTCTACTTTTAAGCTTCAAACTTTCCTTTTTGCTAAAGCATATAGTTAGTGCTGGACCAGGTGACCCTGAATCCTCCCTTAGTTATGCTGCAATAGACGTAGGCTGCCGGGGATTCCCGTGATGCACTGGGTGTTTCTTCTTCACTCACTATGTGTTAATCGACCTCTCTGCATCCACCGCATGTCTTTATCCTGTCTTCCTTCTCTCACCCCAACCAATCACAGCAGATGGCCCCGCCCCTCCCTGAGCCTGGTTCTGCCGGAGGTTTCTTCCTGTTAAAAGGGAGTTTTTCCTTCCCACTGTCGCCAAAGTGCTGCTCATAGGGGCTCATATGATTGTTGGGTTTTTCTCTGTATCTTTTATTGTCGGGTCTACCTTACAATGTAAAGCACCTTGAGGCGACTGTGTGATTTAGCGCTGTATAGATAAACTGAATTGAATCCGAGATGTTTCCAAACCAGCTGAGAGGTACTGTCTCTTCAGCGTGTCTGAGGTCTGCCTCGGCGTCTCCTCCCATAGGGACTCCTCAGCTGACTCTCCTTATGGAGGTGCAGCTCTCACCCCATCTCTGAGGCTGAGCCCAGACACCTTCAGAGGAATATCATTTCTATTGCTTGTATTCTCCACGTCACTACTCACGGCACCTCCTCCCTAATCCTGAGTGGACCCACAACGCTTTTCAACTTTTAAGTCTGTATGTTTTACATCGCAGCTAGTTTTAGACAAAGGCCCCATTTTCAGAAACCATAAAATAATTAGAAAAATTAACATAATTTTACATTTAAAGATTGATTTTAACACTGTTTTTAATTTCAGTGTCTGTTCAATAATGGGAAAAAAAGTAATTTAAATTTAATTTTTAAATACAAGAATACTCTTGTTGTTTGAAATATCAATAAAATTACAAAAACAGTCTGAAATGTATTTTCTTTATGAGCATACAACATCTGTATTGGTAAATGGGCAGAAGGTAATTTCCCAGATGGTGTATCTTTTATAACCCTAACTGGTAAAATTACAGAAAAAAATACAAATAGAAATGAATAATCTATATTATTTTTAAGATTCCCACAAATCTAGGGGCGGGGCTTATCCCAGCTACCACAGGGCAAGAGGCGGGGACTGTGCCAAAGAGACCGTGCTGCTTGAAATATGAAATAAATATTAAATGCCTGTGAAATTTTAGTCTTGCATTACTAAAAATATACTTAGTATTATTTTATGTTATTTTAATTATAACTTAAAAAAGAAGTTTGTTAGACTATAAATGTTGAAATATAACTTAAGTTTACTATAAAAATATCAATAAGCAGTAAAAAGATTAATTTAGGAACCTTTTTGGTTCAGATTTTGGTTTTGAAGAGAAACAAAGGTGCAGGCAGGCACTCTGTACTGCAGTTAACTTTAAAATCAGCTGTTGTTGATTATGGGACATTTTACGAGGATACAGTGTGGAGGGGAAAACTTTTTTTGAATAGCCAGGGAGTAAAATGTACCATTTATAGTCTGTAATGGATGAAGGATGGCAAAGGAACCTTACAAGACCAGCCGGTGTTCAGATTCGGATAATCTCTGTGAACATGTGAACTTTATAAAATTGTTTTAGAAGCTCCAATAATAAATTCTGAGAGAGGACAAAGGAGCATTTACACTCTGCAGCAGGCACATATACACATGTATACGTGTATGAAGTACAGAGAACAACGCTGTTCTGGGAGGTGCTGAATAATAAGTGACTGCTGAGATGAAAACAGTTCTCTGGAAAGCTTTTAATGCTTCTCTCATCATTCTGTTGCCCCTCCATCTTTGTTTCATCTGGCCAAAAATCTGCTTCAAAGCTGTGTGGGCTCTGTTGTAGGTGTAGTCTGACCTTCCTGTTTCTGAACGTATCCAGTAATTTGCACCTTGTTATAAACACTCCATAAATGCATGAACTGTTAATGTATGCTATGCTATGTCTTCTGATCATACTGCCTAAGGGAAGCATGTTTAACCACCGAGGACCTGGCGTCTACATATTTGGAAATCCCATTTTGAGTTGTCTAGATCAAAATACTAGATTTTGCTCTACAAGGGCCTGATATCCTCTGCTCAGAAACTACATCAGGTAAAAAGATAATTCTTTGTTTTTATATTCATCAGGTTGCAATCAGCCCAAATAGCAAAGAGAAATTAAGAATGCATGCCATTAATGAGTTCGGGTCTTAGGAGGATAATGTAAACAGAATTGGTCCTAGCACTGAACCCTGTGGAACTCCATAATTAACCTCAGTGTGTGAAGAGGACTCTCCATTTACATGCACAAACTGGAGTCTATTAGATAGATATGATACAAACCACTGCAGCACAGTACCTGTAATACCTACAGCGTGCTCTAATTGCTCTAATAGGATATTATGGTCATAAAGCACTGGACCACTCTTGCTGCTAGTGGGTGCACAGGAAGCTGTGTTGGACTCAACTGTAATATACTTAATACTTAAAATGAGCTCCACAGAGAAAATCAAGGCTAACATTAACATGATGGGGTGTTTGCTGTGTGCAGGTTTCTTACCTTGGACCATAACACATGCAGAGGCTTGCCAGGTACCCGTTACTGAAGGCAAAGAGGATCATGAAGAGGATAAAGAAGCAGTCGTGATAGAAAACGACTGGCAGGTGGGCACGAGGGTGAACATTGCACAGCATGAAGAGAGGGATGAAGACCAGGCGACACCCGATGGATGCAGGAAGTATCACACTGTCTTTTCCTGGCTGGAAAAAAAAGAATACTATCAGCTCACATGTCTTTCAGTTTAACTGGAATATATAGAGCACCATCTACAACAAAGTGCTTTATGATAAACTGAATACTCTCATTAAAGACTGGTACCAATAATGACATTATTTGAATATAGACTGGAATCATAAAGTAAAAAGGGAAGACTTGAAAATGGTAACACATGACTTTGAGTTTCAACGGGTTAACAAAGGACCAACTATGTAAATATGGGCAGAGACTGTTCTGAGGTCAGGGAAACATGTAACAAGCACAACATGACAGGTGTTTGTTTATTACACTGAGAAATAATGTGGTAACTGATGTTATTAGCAAAGGAAACACTAAAGAAATGTAGCATCATTTAAAGATCTTAATAAGGAATTCCAATGTAACTGATCATCACATGTTATATATGTGAGCAAATCTGATTATAGAATCAAGTATAGTGGAAACAAGATTTAATAGCTATTTTACTGATTCTGTTAAAGCTTTGACTTTTAACTGTTTTGTCACGGCTGGCGGAGTGAGCCGTGTGGTGTGGAGGAAAGGGAGGACCCAAAATGCAGCAGTGACTGATGATACGAGTGATGTTTATTTACAAAGTGACAATGGCAGAAACAGGCAGTGAGGCATGACAAAACAACTGAAGAAACCTAAACTGGGAGAACTAAATGACAAACCTGAGACCATACAAAAGGGGTGCGGGGCAGAGAGACGCAGAGACAGGAACACCATAGAACGCAGACGAGCCGACAATGAACACAGACCGACACCCACTAAATATACACACACAAGGTAATCAGGTAATCACACACAGGAGGGAAGAACAGCTGAACCTAATACACATGAGGACCGGAGGACACAAGCTGAACACAATGACAACAGACACAGACCTTCAAAATAGAATAGGAAATCCAGAACATGAGCCTTCAAAGTAAAGCAGGAACACACAGACTGATTTACAACACAACACGGGGACATGAACAGAGCACCAAGGACAGACACAGGTAGGGCTGAATACACACACCAAACTACAGGTTCAACCCTAAACCAATACAAAATCAGAATAAACACAAAGCACAAAAATGAACTTCAAGGAAACACAAAACGCTGGGCCAAAATGACCCAGGACCATGACATGTTTAGGCTCAAACTATTCTGTTACTCCTCCTCTTGGCTCTCGGAGGAGTTGGATGCGTCTTCCACCCTCTCCCTCCCTTAGCTTCCCTTCTATGCTTCTATGTCCTTGTCTCGTCTCGTCTGACTTTAAATCTGAGAGAGCATCTCATTCTTGCTCTTGTTCTCTAAACGAATGTTTCCCAGATTTCATCTGGGAAACATTCGTTTAGAGGAGCTCATGGCTCTTAAAAGAGAGATACACCTGGAGACCAGTGATGGACATTAGAATGACTGAAAAATCGATGCAGTTTGTTCTCCCTAGACCACATACTAACATCTCTCATGCGGCTATACCCCCACCCCCGACGGCACCAACTGCTTGAAGGTTGACGCCAAGAGGAACAACAATATTCTTCCAAGAGACACGAGAATGAACAGACTCTCTGCCCTATTCCTCAAGGTCACCTGCGTAGGCTGCGCACTGTTGATCTTTGCCTAACAGGCGAAAGGACACTTTCTCAGGCTGAACTCAGGACACACATCCCGACATGCACACATGCACACTGATACTGATACGCACTCACCACCCTCCCTCCCTTCCCCCCGATCCAACGCCTCCTCCCATACTTACTTCCCACCCGATGGAGACAGCGGCTCTGAGGCGGGATGAGGTTGCAGCGTCCATGACCCACTGTGTACATTGTGTACTATTATTACTGGTATTAAAATGGCAGAATCTCCCAAGTCAGTAAAAGTTAAAAGGTCATTTAAAACCCTAACCCTAAGCATAGGTTCCACCACAGCATGTTTGAAGTCAGCAGGGACACACCCAGACTGAAGACTGCTATTGACAGCAAACACATACCCACAGATGTCAAAAACATCTTTCAGTAAACGAGATGGAACAATATCCAGAGTACATCTGTGGGTTTCAGGTGGTTGACTGCTTCACTCAGTAATGAAAAGGACACAGGTGTCAGGTTTCCTGCGTCATTGACCCAGTGTTCTCAGTTTTGTCATGTTCAGTTTATTTTGCCACATGTTGTTCTCACTTCCTGTTTTTCCTGTCAGCTCGTCTCATGTGTCGTTAGCCAGATTATGTTCAGCTGTGTACCCACCGGTCTCTCATTAGCATCCTCATCAGTCTGTGTATTTAAGTCTTCTGTTTCCACTCGTTCACCGTCGTGTCATTGATGTTGTCGCTGTTAGGTTGTTGTATGTTCAGTTCCTTCAGCCAGCCAGCCAGCCATTTCCTGCTTCAGTTCTGTTCGTTCATTTCGGTCAGCAATAAACACCAGCCTTCACCTACCAGTGAGTCCAGCGTTTGGGTCCTAGTGATGTGCGATACCACTGATTTCCTTTCTGATCCGATTCCAAGTATTCAGGGTGGTATCGACGATACTGATCCGATACCGATACTTTGTACAAAAACTTACTTTATTTATTGTATCTCAAAATATAGCGTCATCATGATTACAGGACATCATATTACTTGTTCTTATCACTTAATAATGCAGAATTCATCATATAGAAATAAAGAATCTGAAGTTGTGCCTATTTGAACATGTTGCCTGCCTGCAGCACTAAAGGATTCAGTGAGAGACGTCTGTCTCGCCCTAGCAGCACCTGTCCCTGTCCTCCTCTTCAGTTCGCCTCAACATAAGCTCGTCATATTCTGTGATCTGATTTACTGTGAGGTGTTTCACGAGGTTAGTGGTGTTGCCACAACACCTCACTGTCTTTCCACATGTATTGCAAACCACATCTCGGCTGTTTGTGGAGGTAAAATACATCTGCACATAACTCCAATTACACTCAGCCATTGTTGTGAGTGCGCACGCCAGGGGCTGGACACAGTTATACAGCTGTATTTTGCACATGACTATGAAAGGCAGAAGAGGAAGTAATTCCTTCCAATGTTGACAATCCGAATGATATAGTTTCTTTCCACTGTGTTCCTGTTAATGATAAACTACAAATTTACCCTAAATTACTAAACTATTTTAAATCAAATCAAATCAAATCACTTTTATTGTCACATCACATGTGCAGGTACACTGGTACAGCACATGTGAGTGAAATTCTTGTGTGCAAGCTTCACAAGCAACAGAGTTGTGCAAAAATACAATAATGTAAAACAAGAAAAATATTAGAATGGCTAAATCTGAGACTAATAAATATATGTACAATATATAATAGTATATGCATTACTGGATGTGTATACTAAATATGTTTTTCTACGTGTGTGTGTGTATATACACATATTTTACAAATTAAATAGAGTAAAAATAAAATAAATATATAAAAAATATACAGAGTTGAGACATGTGCAAAACAGTGGCATTACTGTACAGTATGTAGTGCATAATGTTGAAGTTCCAGTAGTGAAGCTGAGGTGTCTATGACGTGTTCAGCAGTCTGATGGCCTGATGGAAAAAGCTGTCTCTCAGTCTGCTGGTACGGGACCGGATGCTGCAGAACCTCCTTCCTGATGGAAGCAGTCTGAACAGTTTATGGCTGGGGTGACTGGAGTCCTTGATGATCCTCCCCGCTTTCCTCAGGCACCGCTTCCTGTAGATGTCTTGGAGGGAGGGAAGCTCACCTCCAATTATCCGTTCAGAGCACCGCACTACTCGCTGGAGAGCTTTGCAGTTGTAGGCGGTGCTGTTGCCATACCAGGTGGTGATGCATCCAGTGAGGATGCTCTCAATGGCACAGTGATAGAAGGTCCTGAGGATGCGGGGGCTCATGCCGAATCTTTTCAGTCTCCTGAGAAAGAAGAGGCGCTGCTGCGCCTTCTTCACTGTTTTGTTTGTGTGTACTGACCACGTAAGATCCTCAGCCAGATGTACACCAAGGAAGTGGAAGCTGCTCACTCTCTCCACAGCAGCGCCGTTGATGGTGATGGGGGTGTGTACTTCTCTGCACCTCCGGAAGTCCACTATCAACTCCTTTGTCTTTGCGACGTTGAGGGTGAGATGGTTGTCTTGGCACCAGTGGGTCAGGGCGCTGACCTCCTCCCTGTAAGCCGTCTCATCACCGTTGGTGATAAGACCCACCACTGTAGTGTCGTCCGCAAACTTCACAATGATGTTGGAGTTGTTAGTGGCTGTGCAGTTGTAGGTGTAGAGGAGAGGGCTCAGTACACACCCCTGTGGAGCACCAGTGTTCAGTGTGATGGGGGATGAGGTGATGCTGCCCAGTCTGACCACTTGGCGTCTGTCAGACAGGAAGCTAAGGATCCAGTTGCAGAGGGAGCTGCTCAGTCCTAGATCCTGCAGTTTCCTGTCCAGCTTCGAGGGAACGATGGCTTTTCTCTGCACCTGTTTCAGTTCCTCGGGTGGGGAAGTCTTCTGTTTCCACTCGTTCACCGTCGTGTCATTGATGTTGTCGCTGGTAGTTCCTTCAGCCAGCCAGCGAGCCATTTCCTGCTTCAGTTCTGTTCGTTCATTTCGGTCAGCAATAAACACCAGCCTTCACCTGTGAGTCCAGCGTTTGGGTCCTCCTTTCCTCACCCACACTGCAACCACTGACAACAGGCTCAAAGTGGTCACAAGCAACCAAGTTGGCATATAAACAGATGGGTCGGAAGGATAATATGAGACCTGATATCTGTGATCCCGTTAATAAAGAATTTCAATAAGTTTTCACATGTTGCTTTTGATGCTATGTGGGGAGCAGCAGTAGGGGGATTAAGAACTAAGTTAGTGATTAATACGAAGTCTGTGACTGTTATCAGACATGATCTTAGAGAAATACTTTGTTTTTGCTGCACTAATAGCCTTTTGATCATTTAACAATATAAATATTAAAACTAAATTTGCAATAAAATTTGTCTTGCATCTTAATACCAGTATAACGGTCTGTATAATTTTCGAGGTCTACAAATAAAGAACCAGATAATAGATTGCATTTATATAGCACTTTATGAGACCCTTTATGGACGTAGACTGGGTGGAAAGAGAAGGAAGCAATCTGTTAATGTTACGTAGATGGAAGTAGGCAGAACGGGTGAGATTATTGATGTGAGATTTATAGGAAAGTGAACTGTCTAGGATGACACCAAGGCTCTTAACCTGAGGAGAAGGGAAAACTGTGGAGTTATCGACAGTGAGTGAGTCAGAGTCAGTTTTTACAGGCTTACATACACACGCAGTTACTGTCCCTCCATTTAAAAAGGCAGAGGCGTCACGATGTGATTATTTTACGTGTAGTTGTTTTTTATTTCCTGTGTAATAATATTCATTTATTTGTATCCTGCTGTAACTTTACTGTATAAAGAGCTAACATCTCCAAAATGTCAGGAATAGTTAGTCATTATAAGAAGTGTTTGTGAACTAAAACTCAAGAATGTGGGATCCTGTTTGTCCGTAATTTAAACAGCCCAGCGCTGCTCCAGACACAGGGAAAACCAATCCTGCAGGGAGACCTACCTCGGCACTTGTGCAGGTGAAGCCATAGGGAAGATTTGCTTCACCATATTTTCTAGTCTTTGGCTTAGAATGAAGTTGGTTTGGAAACATATTCAGCGATGCTTCATCTCCTGCTTTGCGTTTGTGTGGGCGCCCCATGCTAGCAGTGTCCAAGTGTTTTCTTTCCCCCCCCTTTTCATACCGCGCCCCCCCCTGCAATGGCTCTGCGCCTCCCCTAGGGGGCGGGCCCCACACTTTGGGAAGGTCTGCTGTAAGGGAAGAAGGTGGGAGGGAGGAATCAGGTCTGCAGGAGAGATATAACTGGGTGTCATCAGCAAAACAGTGAAAGTGAAGATCAAATTTGCAGAAAATGGTACCTAGAGGGAGGATGTATATTTTGAAGAGAAGAGGGCCTAAGACTGAACCTTGGGGTGCACCAGAAGGGACCGGGAAAAGACGAGAGCAGAATGATTTCAGTTGAATAAACTGGGAGCGGTCAAGGAGATATGATTGAAACCAGGCTAGGGGTGTAGCCACAGCTGCCCTGGGGCAGACTGACAGAAGCGAGGCTGCCATCGGACCCTCTGGCCAACACTAGTAGGCAGTAGGGTGAAGTGTTTTGCCCAAGGAAACAATGACCAGGACAGACAGAGCTGGGGATCAAACCGGCAACCCTCCAGTTATAAGATGAGGTTCCCAACCCGCTGAACCACGGTCACCCAGATGAAATCATGGGAGGGAGAAGACTGTCAATGTGAAGCCGGAGGACCTATTGGAGGCTTGCTGTTTATAGCTGAATTGCTTGATGACAGAACTCAAACTCACCCACATCAAGATGGCTGTTAAGCTCCGCCCACCCCAGTCACACAGGTTAAAGAGCAGGAAGCAGCTGACAGGAATGAAGTACTGGTCTGTAAATCAAACAATTATTTGAATGTTTGCGTGTATCAGTAGAACAAGGAAAAGGAAACGGGGGGCAAATTCACGCAGATAAACATGGAACAAAACACCACAGAAGAAGAAAGGTTAACATTAGCCGTCATTTCAACAGAAAACGAGGTATTGACCGACCCCAGGAACCTCCGTCACTGAGCGTGGATTTGGTGTCGGCAGTGACGGCGGGAAATGTGCCAATGGTTACAGTGAAGGTAAAACAGACTGACAGGGCCAAGATCCAGATCTGAGGGCCAAAGGTCAGAGGTCAGACATTCCCTTTAAAGAACAAACTACAGTTAATATTGATTATAGATTGTTTCTTGATCAGTTAAGTAATGTGTAGCTGACCTTCTTAAAGATTTTCAGCATGGAGACGTCCTGAGGCTTTGTCTGATCAGCTACTGCATCTTTACATAAACAACAGAATAAACAACAAAACAACGTAAATGATAGGATAAATAAAACACATGACAACAGAGCGCTGTAACTGTGATGCCAGATTAATGATTTAGCAATCTGTGTCAATCTCAAAGTGAGATTTTTCTGTGTGGTTCTCTTTTCACCTGATGAGTAACCACGGTAACAGAGTAGTGGGTTATGTTCAGAGCCAGTGAAAGCATTTCACAGACTCTTTTATGTTTTTAGTATGATGGAGGTTTTCTATCTGCAGCTTTTTCCAGAAAACAGTGAATGAAGCCCTGCTGGAAAGCTCCAGCAGCTCAGACTGACTGGAGTTCCATGCTCCAGACCTTACTATTTCTTTGACTGGAGAAAGCGGGTGCTCACAGGAATAGTTTTGTGTGAAAGAAGAGTGACATGCAGATTTATTATGTTTTGTATGTTTCAATTTGTTTTACCCCTCTGTGAAGCGCTGTCTTATAGTGGTGGAGGAGTTTGTGTGTCCCAGAGATCCCAGGGGCTATGTTGTTGGGGGGCTTTTGCTCCTTGGTAGGGTCACCCATAGCAAATCGGTCCTGGGTGAGTGACCAGACAAAGAGTGATTCAAAAGACTCTTATGTGTACATGATCAAGGGAACAGTTCTTCCTGCCCGGGATAGAGCTAGAGGGGCCACGCCTGGAGCCAGGCCTGAGGAAGGTGCCGAAGGGAAAGCACTTGGTGGCTGGGATAGCCCATGTAGCACGGCCAGGCACACCTGGGGAAGGGACATGGGGCCACCTGCAGGAGGTGCTGTAGCGGTCTGATGAATTGTGTGCCTGGTGGTGGCCATGGCAGAGACCCTGGTGATCCATGGCTACCGAGCCTGGCAATTGGGACATGGAACATCACCTCTCTGGTGGGGAAGGAACCTGAGCTAGTGTGTGAGATTGAGAGATACCAGCTAGATATAATCGGTCTAACCTCAATGCAATGAGCTGTCAACTGATCAACACCTGGTGGTGAGTTGGATCAGGTGGATGGGGGATAACGCTAGACAAACCCTGCACACCTAAACGTATAGTGATGGTGCACTGGGAATACCTAGCAGAAGCTCTGGTCTGCTAAATCTTCAACTCCCACCTGCTGCAGAGCTTTGACAGCATTCTGAGGGAGACTGGGGACATGAGGTCTGAATGGGCTGTATTCAGTCTATCTGTGTCCTCCATTGCTGAGGCTGCTGAACTGAGCTGTGGCTGCAAGGTGGTTGGTGTCATTAGCCTGAAGAAGGAGCCCTATCGGGTTGGCCTGGTTAGCCTGTGGCACTCGACTGGTACCAGCAGACCAAGCAGAATGCAGATCAGGCAGTGGCTTAAGCAAAAACCATGGAAAAAGACTTGATTTTTTCCAGTTTGCCAGAAGTGATTCTGGACCAACTCCTCATGCTCTTGGGGATATTTGAGGGTGCATGGGAGTTTGTCTGACCACTTCGTATGTTTTTTGGACATAAGACCTGCATGCATCAGAGTGTTTGGGAGGTGCTTGGGGAGTACGGGGTGTGTAGCCTGTTGTTAAGAGCTATTCAGTACTTATACAACCGTTGGAAGAGCTTGGCAGGCAATAAGTTGGACTCCTTCCCAGTGTGTGTTGGACTCTGCCAGAGCTGGCCTTTGTCACCAATTCAGTTCATTTTTATGGACAGAATTTCTCGGCGTAGTAAAGCAGCAGAAGGCTTCAACTTTGGTGATTTCAGAAACTCACCTCTGCTTTTTGCAGATAACGTGGTTCTGTTTGCTTCATCAGGTGGTGGCCTCTAGCTCGCACTGAAGCAGTTCACAGCTGAATGTGAAGCAACGGGAATGAAAATCAGCACCTCCAAGTGTGAGGCCATGGTGCCTAGTCCAGGTCAGAAAGAAGTTGCTGCCCTCAATGTAGGAGTAAGTATCTTTGAGTTTTGTTCATGAGCGAGATGAAAGGGGAATAGGAGATTGACAGATAGATATGGAGGACTGGACAGATTGTACGATTGGACTGTCTCACCAGGTGGAGGGCCCTTGGCAGACCCAGGACACCCTGGAGAGATTATATCTCTCAGCTGGTCTAGGAACCTCTTGGTGTTCCAAGCTGGAGGAGGTGGCTGGGAGAGGGAGGTCGAGGCTTTTCTGCTTAGACTGCTGTCCCCAGAACCGAGTCATGGAAAAGTGGGAGATAATGGATGGATGGAAGCATGAATGTTCTTATTTCAGTTTATCCCAAAAAGTTAAATCTGTTCATCTGGACATAGTGAGAGTAACATTTCGTCACTCATCCAGGTGACTTCTTCAGTCTCAGCTGACTGCAGATTTTCCTAACCTTATAAACAGTACATTTGTATAATGACTGGAACTAGCAGCTGAATGAACAATGTTCAGTTTCAAGTAAATAACCTGTGTGGAAAATATAAAAAGTAGCAAGGAGAGATACAGTGGGGCAAAAAAGTATTTAGTCAGCCACCGATTGTGCAAGTTCCCCCACCTAAAATGATGACAGAGGTCAGTAATTTGCACCAGAGGTACACTTCAACTGTGAGAGACAGAATGTGAAAAAAAAATCCATGAATCCACATGGTAGGATTTGTAAAGAAGTTATTCGTAAATTAGGGTGGAAAATAAGTATTTGGTCAATAACAAAAATACAACTCAATACTTTGTAACATAACCTTTGTTGGCAATAACAGAGGTCAAACGTTTACTATAGGTCTTTACCAGGTTTGCACACACAGTAGCTGGTATTTTGGCCCATTCCTCCATGCAGATCTTCTCGAGAGCAGTGATGTTTTGGGGCTGTCGCCGAGCAACACGGACTTTCAACTCCCGCCACAGATTTTCTATGGGGTTGAGGTCTGGAGACTGGCTAGGCCACTCCAGGACTTTCAAATGCTTCTTACGGAGCCACTCCTTTGTTGCCCGGGCGGTGTGTTTTGGATCATTGTCATGTTGGAAGACCCAGCCTCGTTTCATCTTCAAAGTTCTCACTGATGGAAGGAGGTTTTGGCTCAAAATCTCACGATACATGGCCCCATTCATTCTGTCCTTAACACGGATCAGTCGTCCTGTCCCCTTGGCAGAAAAACAGCCCCATAGCATGATGTTTCCACCCCCATGCTTCACAGTAGGTATGGTGTTCTTGGGATGCAACTCAGTATTCTTCTTCCTCCAAACACGACGAGTTGAATTTATACCAAAAAGTTCTACTTTGGTTTCATCTGACCACATGACATTCTCCCAATCCTCTGCTGTATCATCCATGTGCTCTCTGGCAAACTTCAGACGGGCCTGGACATGCACTGGCTTCAGCAGCGGAACACGTCTGGCACTGCGGGATTTGATTCCCTGCCGTTGTAGTGTGTTACTGATGGTGACCTTTGTTACTTTGGTCCCAGCTCTCTGCAGGTCATTCACCAGGTCCCCCCGTGTGGTTCTGGGATCTTTGCTCACCGTTCTCATGATCATTTTGACCCCACGGGATGAGATCTTGCGTGGAGCCCCAGATGGAGGGAGATTATCAGCGGTCTTGTATGTCTTCCATTTTCTGATGATTGCTCCCACAGTTGATTTTTTCACACCAAGCTGCTTGCCTATTGTAGATTCACTCTTCCCAGTCTGGTGCAGGTCTACAATACTTTTCCTGGTGTCCTTCGAAAGCTCTTTGGTCTTGGCCATGGCGGAGTTTGGAGTCTGACTGTTTGAGGCTGTGGACAGGTGTCTTTTATACAGATGATGAGTTCAAACAGGTGCCATTCATACAGGTAACGAGTGGGGGACAGAAAAGCTTCTTACAGAAGACGTTACAGGTCTGTGAGAGCCAGAGATTTTCCTTGTTTGAGGTGACCAAATACTTATTTTCCACCCTGATTTACGAATAAATTCTTTACAAATCCTACCATGTGGATTCATGGATTTTTTTTTCACATTCTGTCTCTCACAGTTGAAGTGTACCTCTGGTGCAAATTACTGACCTCTGTCATCATTTTAAGTGGGGGAACTTACACAATCAGTGGCTGACTAAATACTTTTTTGCCCCACTGTATATGTATTAAAGCATAAACTTTTCATGAAGACCTTAAGCCGGTTTGAGGTGATAAGCAAAAGGTTTTTAAAAAATATTTTTTGTACCTCTGTTCATCAGGCTGATCGAATTCTGCTCCAGAGAGATCTGTTTCGTGTTTCTCTCCTGATAAAAGTGGAAAAACTCCTGAAAACACAAACAAAACAAAAGTCTATTAGCACTCACTCATGATGCCTTGAAAGGGGCAAGCTGAGGATGGAACAGAGTCTGTGAGATCTGATTTCTTAAGGATGCACTGAGCTGGCGGCTGTGGGAGGGGCTAGTACTGCAATGATGCATGATGTGTTTGTGTTCCATATTTTGTATCTCAGGTCTTGGAGATGGAATAAAAGGACAACGTACCAGTTTGGGCAGCAGGATGTAGGAGAGAATGGACAAAAAAATAACCACACAGGCTGTGATGAAATACCCAAACGCTGCATCCTGAAGCTCCGAACCGCCTGTACCCGAAAAAGACAGAAAATCAACCTTTTATAATCTCTGTGTACTGACATTCAAGTTCCTGCAAAGTGTCATAAAACTGAATCCAATGAGTTATTGATCAGACTTGCTATGGCGCAGATCATGGCGAAGGCGGCAAAGGTCCCAGCGAGTCCCTGACCACTCATGATGGGAGTTGTGTATGAAGCTGGGAGCAATCCAGCCATCCCGAAAAGGCTCCCCTGTAGCACTGCCCCGAAGGCTGAACAAACAAACAAACAACCAGATTAACAGAATGGCCTGTGGCATGCCCAAAGGCTGAACAGACAGACAGACGAATGAACGAACGAACCAATCCAATCCAATTTTATTTATAAAGCACTTTAAAATATCCAGCACAGGACCAAAATGCTGTACAGAAAGAAAGTTAAAAACAATAGAACAACAGAAAACAGCAAAAATAAATAAATAAAACACATAATACATAAAAATTAAAACAGCCCTATGTTAAAAAACAAAACAAGATAAAACAGCATGGAATCAACTAAAATAAAAATAAAAAATAAAAACCAACATCTCACGTGGTGTCAAAGGTCAGGGTAAAGAGGAGGGTTTCAGGAGTGACTTAAAAACAGGCAGTGAAGAGGCCTGTCTAATCTCTAAAGGAAGCTCGTTCCACAGTTTGGGAGCTGCTACAACAAAAGAGCTTTAGAAGCAAATAAAAGAATTTTAAAATGAATCCTAAAAGAAATGGGCAGCCAGTGAAGTGAAGCTGAAATAGGGGAAATGTGCTCAAACTTTCGAGTGCCAGTTAAAAGACGAGCTGCGGCATTTTGCACCCTCTGTAGATGAGTAATATATGATGCACTGACCCCTATATAAAGTGCATTACAGTAATGCAGCCGAGTGCTAACAAAGGCGTGGATCACTGTCTCAAAGTGCTGCCGTGAAAGACTTGGCTTTATTTTTTTATACACATTAGGCGTCTCAGTGCGGCTACCAAAGACCATCACCTCAGTCTTTTTATCGTTGAATTTTAAAAAGTTAACAGACATCCAAGCCTTAATGTCATCGAGACACTGAAGTAATGGCTGTGTGAGGTAAGTGCCTTTTTTTCTTTAGAGGGACATAGATCTGACAGTCATCAGCATAAAAGTGGAATGCAATGCCGTGCTTTCTCAGTACAGAACCAAGAGGAAGCAGATCTAAAGAAAAGAGGAGGGGGCTAGAACTGAGCCCTGTGGGACACCACACAAAAGAGGGGCGGAGGACGACACATGGTCACAGTTCGCCCCACCAAGTAGGACCTGAACCACTCCAGTGCTGTGCCCCTAATGCCCACCCACTACTCCAAACGAGAGAGTAAAATGGCGTGATCCGCTGTATCAAACACAGCTGTCAAATCCAAAAGCACCAGAACAACACAGTCCCCAGCGCCATTAGCTAAAAATATGTCATTAAAAACTTTGAACAGGGCTGATTCAGTGGTATGAAAGGATTTAAAACCAGATTGGAAAACCTCTAAAACATTTTGCTTTCCCAGTTCATCAATGACCTCACGTTGGTATCGGCTCTAAGGTTTTTTTGTGTGTTTGAGTCCAGTTTAGCTATCGGCCTGTGGCCATTGTAACAGTAAATGCAGTGACCAAACCTGATTCTTATCCTTTGCCTCATAGTGACGACTGTATTGACCAAGTTGGTGCAGCAGAAAATGTGAGAAATTTCGATCTGTTGAAGGGATATTGGCAGGTGCCAATGCTTTCATCACGCCATCTGGTCTTTATTCATATACAGTCATCGGTTTTGGTTTACACAATGCTCCAGCCACATTTCAGCGACTCATGAGTTTGGTTGTTAATGCGCCGAAAGGCTGTGCTGTTTACCTAGATGACGTGGTGGTTGAGCGAGTAGTTGGAGGAAGCATTGGGAATTGGAGACCCTGCAGGCTTAAAACGACCAACAGTTTCCTTTAAAAAGGACAGAGTCACAGGCTCAAACCTGTCAAAGACAGCAGAGCAGGAAGCAGAGACTGAGAGGTCTTTTTTTTTTTGCTGCTTCCGGTGTGATGCCGCCTGTGTTTGGCTCTGCCGCGGCCGGGTGCAGTTTGTCGCGCTCCACTACTTTTATATTATTTTTTTCCACTCTGCTGTTCTCATTTAGTTTTAATGATGTATTGGCTGCCTTGGTGTATGATCATCTGTCTTTGCTATCCATCCAATCCTCTATGATGCCTTACGATGTCTCTTCATCCTCCTTCGGCATTTTCCACCCTCCTCCATCACCATTCGGCGGATCCTCTAGACCACAGAGAAGAAGAGGGAGAAGGGGAGGTATTCAGGTAAAGCTCAGGCTTTACTGGCAGCAGGGTTTGACATCAAAGCCCTCCTCAACAACAAGAAGAGGGCTTTCAGAGGGGGCAATAAAGAGGAGGTGAGGAAGGTCCAGGTGTTACTAAAGGACAAGATCAGAGAGGCTAAGGACAATTACAGGAGGAAGCTGGAGTGGAAACTCCAGCAGAACAGCATGAGAGAGGTGTGGAGGGGCATGAAGACCATCACTGGATTCAGGCCAACCAACAGCAGGGGAGCTGAGGGAGGTGAGAATAGAGCCGACGAGTTGAATCTGTTTTTCAATAGATTCGACACCACAGTGTCTGCTCCCACCCCCACAACCTCACCTGCAGTCAGCCTGGAATCCAGAGCCACACCACTGTGTCAGCCTCTCTTCACATGGCGCTGTTGCCTCCTGTGAGATTCCTGACACCCCTCCCCCACCCATCACCTTCACTCAATACCAGGTTGAGATGCAAATGAGGAGACTTCACTCAGGCAAGTCTGCTGGACCAGACGAGTGAGTCCCCTTGTCCTCAAGACCTGTGCCCCCCAGCTGTGTGGAGTCTTTCATAAACTGTTTATGCTGAGTCTGAGTCTGCAGAGGGTCCCAGTGATGTGGAAGACATCATGCCTCGTCCCTGTACCAAAGACGCCACGTCCCAGTGGCCCCCAGGATTACAGGCCTGTGGCACTGACCTCCCACATCATGAAGACCCTGGAAAGGCTCATCCTGGACCAGCTGCGACCCATAGTAAGACCACATCTGGATCCCCTTCAGTTCGCTTATCAGCCTCGTCTCAGAACTGAGGACGCCATCATCTACCTGCTCAATCGTGTCTACACCCATCTGGACCAGCCGGCGAGCACTGTGAGGGTCATGTTTTTTGACTTTTCTAGTGCTTTAAATACCATCAGGCCGACCCTCCTGGGTGATAAGTTAGCAGCGATGCAGGTGGATGCTTCTCTGGTGTCCTGGATTGTTGATTACTTGACAGGAAGACCACAATATGTACGTCTCCCACAGTGTGTGTCTGACAAGGTGATCAGCAACACAGGGGCACCACAGGGGACTGTCCTCTCCCCCTTCCTCTTCACCCTCTACACCACAGACTTCAGCCACTGCACAGAGACATGCCATCTTCAGAAGTTTTCTGATGACTCTGCGGTGGTTGGATGCATCAGCAGGGATGATGAGACAGAGTACCGGGCTGTGGTCGACTCCTTTGTCACGTGGTGTGAGCAGAATCATCTGCAGCTCAACGTGGCAAAGACCAAGGAACTGATCGTGGACTTCAGGAAGACCAGGAAACACTTGACCCCTGTTTCAATCCAGGGGGTCAGTGTTGACATTGTGGAGGACTATAAATACCTTGGAGTACACATTGACAATAAACTGGACTGGGCTAAAAACACCACAGCACTTTACAGGAAGGGCCAGAGTCGTCTCTATTTTTTGAGGCGACTGAGGTCCTTCAACATCTGCCAGAAAATGCTGAGGATTTTCTATGAGTCTGTTGTGGCCAGTGCGATCCTCTATGCTGTTGCATGCTGGGGGAGCAGGCTGAGGGTCGCAGATGCCAACAGACTTAATAAACTGATCCGTAAGGCCAGCAATGTTGTGGGGATGGAGCTGGACTCCCTCAAGGTGGTGTCGGAGAGGCGGATGCTGTCCAAGATAAAGACAATGTTGGATAACACCTCCCACCCACTCCATGACGTGCTGGTCAGTCACAGGAGCTCGTTCAGTGAGAGACTGAGATTACCCATAATGCACCACTGAACGACACAGGACATCATTCCTGCCTGTGGCTCCCTGTACAACGCATCCACCTAACACACTGTTTACTGCAACAGCTACACCCTTCTTGCACATGTTCTTTTTCAGCTATTTATTAATAAGTGACTTTTATGTATATATATGGTTGTATATATGGTGCTATTCTTAGTTAGTGTCTTGTCTGTCTCTGTTAATGCTTGTTTGTAATGGAGCACTGTAACGAAAAGTAATTTCCCCCAGGGATCAATAAAGTATTGATTCTGATTCTGATTGGCTGTTAAGCGACGCCGAGTGTGCCTTATCTCCTGTGCTCAGAAAAGCTCCATGGAGGGGGACTTGTTTTCCACGTCCCTGTTTGGATACGCCGGCTCTTTGAGACCGGCCTGCCTGAGGAGGGTTTATCCAGACTCTTCTGCCGGCTAGCTTTTTCTTCCCACGGTGAGCAGATTCTACGAGCGTGATGGTTCAAACCCTGAGTTTCTACATCCTTTAACTCGAGCCTCCGCAAATACGGAGGCTTCTACTTCACTGAATATGGCGGTTTTTAACGCTCAATCTCTGTCAAATAAATGATTCTTGTTGAATGATTTTATATCATCTAAAAAACTGGATTTTTTATTCCTGACTGAGACCGGGCAGCGGGATGTAGACCATTCGTCATTTGTTGAACTCTGCCCGGATGGCTGTACTTTTATTACCCAGCCTCGGGTTTCTGGTCGGGGTGGTGGTCTCGCTGTGGCTTTCCAGGAACGTTTCTCCTCCCGCTCCATGAAAATTGGACAATTTCTTTCATTTGAGCTGCAGCTGCTTAAAATTGGAAACAAGGATCCGTTTTACTGTGCTGTGTTGTATCGTCCACCTGGCTCAAATAGGTTATTTTTGTCGGAGCTCAGTGACTTCTTATCTTATCCTCGAATTTAAAGCTGTCTAGGTTGCTCGTAGTTGGGGACTTTAATACACACATTGATGATGACTCTGACCCTTTCACCAGAGATTTTATGAATGTTATGGACTCATTTTGCTCAGCATGTGTCCGGTCCTACGCACAGCAAAGGTCACACACTGGACCTTGTTTTTACTTTGGGTTTAAATATTGATTTTATTTGCTCTGAGGACATTTTTTATTTCTGATCACGATGTTATTGTTTTTAAACTGTCTCTTAATGAGCTTTTGTCCCCTGTTCAATGGAAGGTTAGCTCTCGTACCTTAGATTCCTCCACAGCGGAGAAATTTGCGGATGCTTTTAACCTACAGCTATCTCCTCATAATGATGTTGACTATTCAACCAATCTTTTGAATAATTATAGCCTTTTTATGTTAGATGAAATTTGTCCAGATAAAATGAGTAGAGTTTCTGCTTGCAAATTTCCTCCTTGGCTAAATGACAGTATTAGTTGTCTAAAACGTGAGGGAGGAAAACTCCCTCACCTAAATGTTCATTTCCTGTACCTAAAGGACCTTTTAAGTTCTTTTAATAATGCTATCAGAGATGCAAGGGCTGCCTATTTCTCACACTTGGTTGCAAAGAGCAGAGGTAATCCTTAGGTGCTATTTAACACCATTAGTGGCATTCTCCAAAAGTTGATTCTGTTCATCTGATGACATGATGTTTCATCATCATCCAGGTGACGTCTTCAGTCTCAGCTGACTGCAGGTTTCAATCTTATAAACAGGACATTTGCATAATGACTGAAACCAGCCCACTGAAGGAACGATGGGCTGGGAGGTCAGTTCCTTAATCTTAATTATGCAATTATCCCAGCCCATTGTTCCTTCAGGAAACGCTACGTCCAGATGAACAGAATCAACTTTTGGGGATTTACTTACCTGGATGATTGAGCATGCATCAAGACATTAGTGGCATTGTTACTCCTGCTCTTTCCGCAGCCCCTATTTCATCTAATGAGGACTGTGACAGTTTTCTTTCTTTTCTTCTTGCAAAGATTAATAACATAAGAATGAATTTTTCTCATTCAGCACCTGTTAATGCTATCTACCGCCTGACTACCGAGGACAGTGACGTCATCAGCGAGAGACCGGTGACCAGCATCGCGGAGCATGACGTCCGAGCAGCACTGAGGAGAGTGAACACAAGGAAAGCGGCGGGGCCAGACGGCATCACCGGCCGTCTGCTGCGCTGCTGTGCTGACCAGCTAGCAGGTGTGTTCACTTACATCTTCAACGAGTCCCTGGCGAAGTCTGTGGTCCCCACATGCTTCAAAAGATCCATCATCATCCCTGTGCCCAAGAACAGCAAACCCTCATCCCTGAACGATTACTGGCCAGTTGCACTGACCTCGGTAGTAATGAAGGTGTTTGAGAGGCTGCTGAAGAACATCATCTCCTCCTCCATCCCAGACACCACAGATCCGCTGCAGTTCGCCTACAGATCCAACAGATCCACAGAGGATGCCATCGCCCACGTCCTACACACCACCCTCAGCCACGTGGACAAGAAACAGGGTAACTATGTGCGAATGCTGTTTGTTGATTACAGTTCAGCGTTTAACACAATAGTGCCCTGCAGACTGTTCACAAAGCTGAGGGATCTGGGACTTAACAGCCGTCTGTGTGCATGGGTGTTGGACTTCCTCACTGGCAGAACTCAGGTGGTGAGGGTGGGCAGGTGCTTCTCCAACAGCATCACCATCAACACAGGAGCACCTCAGGGATGTGTCCTCTCGCCACTGCTCTACTCCCTCTACACTTCAGACTGTGTGGCCACCCATGGCTCCAACACCATTGTGAAGTTTGCTGACGACACAGTGGTGTTGGGTGCCATCTCCAACAACGATGAGGCGGCCTACATGGATGAAGTGAAGAATCTGGCATCGTGGTGCCAGGACAACCACCTCCAGCTGAACGTCAGCAAGACCAAGGAGCTGGTGGTGGACTTCAGAAGGGGTCAGCACAGAGACTACAAGCCCATTATCATCAATGGAGCTCCAGTGGAGAGGGTGCAGTCCTTCAAGTATCTTGGTGTCCACATCTCCTCAGACCTGACATGGGCTGCCCAAATTCAGGTCCAGACCAAAAAGGCTAGGCAGCGCCTGTATCACCTACGACAACTGAGGAAGTTCAGGGTCTCTCCAAAGATCCTCAGGATTTTCTATACAGGCGCTGTGGAGAGCATCCTCACACAGAACATGACATCGTGGTTTGGGAGCAGCTGTGTGAAGGACCAAAAAGCTCTCCAGAGAGTGATCCGTACAGCAGAACGCTGCTGCAGGATTGCTCTCCCCCCGCTTCAGGACACCTACACCAGGAGATGCCGGACTAGAGCAGATACTGAAGGACCCGTCCCATCCTGGCAACAAACTGTTCCAACTTCTGCAATCTGGTAGAAGGTTCCGCATCTTCCGGGCAAGGACAGAGAGACTCAAGAGGAGCTTCTATCCCCAAGCCATCCGTGCCCTAAACACACACACCCGCCCTCTCACATCATCTATAATTGACTGAGACAGGACTCTTCCAGACACTAAACCAAGGCACAATGTACATTTCAATTCCTTTAATTTTAAATATGTTTATATTGTCTATCCTGTAAAATAGTCAGATATCTATTCATATTAATGTACAGAATTCACCTGCTTGCTGCTACTACTGCACATTCACCCAGTGTATATACTATATATATATATATATATATATATATATATATATATATATAGAACAAGATCCGGGCCATCAACACGTACGCCCTGCCCGTGATCAGGTACCCTGCTGGGGTAATAGGCTGGCCAAAGGAGGAGATAGAAGCCACTGACATAAAGACAAGAAAGCTCCTTACCATGCATGGAGGGTTTCACCCCAAATCCAGCACCCTGAGGCTGTACGCTAAGCGGAAGGAAGGGGGCCGGGGACTGGTGAGTGTCAGCACCACAGTCCAGGATGAGACAACGAACATCCAAGAATACATTAGGAAGATGGCCCCAACTGACCGAGTGCTCAGTGAATACCTCAGGCAGCAGAAACCCAAGAAAGAGGAGGGAGACGAGGAACCATCATGGAAGGACAGGCCCCTGCACGGTATGTACCACCGGCAGATAGAGGAGGTGGCTGATATCCAGAAATCCTACCAGTGGCTGGACAAAGCTGGACTGAAAGACAGCACAGAGGCACTAATCATGGCAGCACAAGAACAAGCTCTGAGCACAAGATCCATAGAGGCTGGGGTCTATCACACCAGGCAAGACCCCAGGTGCAGGCTGTGTAAAGATGCCCCAGAGACAATCCAGCACATAACAGCAGGGTGCAAGATGCTAGCAGGCAAGGCATACATGGAACGCCATAACCAAGTGGCCGGCATAGTGTACAGGAACATCTGTGCCGAGTATAACCTGGAAGTCCCAAGGTCAAAATGGGAGATGCCCCCAAGGGTGGTGGAGAATGACCGAGCTAAGATCCTGTGGGACTTCCAGATACAGACGGACAAAATGGTGGTGGCTAACCAACCGGACATAGTGGTGGTAGACAAACAGAAGAAGATGGCCGTAGTGATCGATGTAGCGGTTCCGAATGACAGCAATATCAGGAAGAAGGAACACGAGAAGCTGGAGAAATACCAAGGGCTCAGAGAAGAGCTCGAGAGGATGTGGAGGGTGAAGGTAACGGTGGTCCCCGTGGTAATCGGAGCACTAGGTGCGGTGACTCCCAAGCTAGGCGAGTGGCTCCAGCAGATCCCAGGAACAACATCGGAGATCTCTGTCCAGAAGAGCGCACTCCTGGGAACAGCTAAGATACTGCGCAGGACCCTCAAGCTCCCAGGCCTCTGGTAGAGGACCCGAGCTTGAAGGATAAACCGCCCGCAGGGGCGTGCTGGGTGTTTTTATATATATATATATATATATATATATATATATATATATATATATATATATATATATATATATATATATATAATGTTCTTCCTCTACACCCCCCCCCCCAATTTCTTTGCACATGTCGAGGAGCGTGTCAGGTTACATTTCACTGTGTGTTATACTTATAACTATGCATGTGACAAATAATAAAGAACCTTGAAGACCTTGAACCTTATGTCTATCTCCACCTCATCACGCCCTGTCATTTAGGATACTTTCTCTCCTGTTTCACTACCTGAGCTGGTAAAACTAGTGAATTCAGCGAAAGCATCCTCTTGTCCACTTGACATTTTACCTGCATCATTATTCAAAAATGTCTTCCTGTCATGGAGCCGGGCCATGTGGGCCCGGTATTCTCAGTTTTTGTATGTTTTGTATTTCATCCCCTAGTCATGCCTTGGTTCCTAGGTTCTTCTGTTAAGATGTTCCTTATTTGGTTACCTCCTGTGTGCCCCTGTGTAACTGTGAGCCCTCGTGTTTTATTCCATGTCTTCCTCAGCCCGTTATGTCTGTGTTTTCCCCGTGCTCTCTCTCCTCCTGTTTGACTCTGCCTGTCTCCCGTCAGTGTTATGTTCACCCCGCCCTGTCTCGTTATGGTTATCTGTGTCAGCTGTGTTCCCCGTGTGTTCCCCGTGTGTTCCCACTTTCCTCGTTAACCCTCTGTGTATTTCTGTCTGCGTCTCCCTCTGTTCGGCGTCGCGTTCTCCCTCATGTTGTGTGGATCTTCCTGTGTCTACCTGCGAGTGTTAGTTTACTTTTCCCCAGTTTAGTTTTGTATTTCCTGTGTTCTGCCGTACCAGCATTAAAGCTGTGTTTCTCGAGTTCATCCCCGTGTCTGTGAGTTTTGCATTTGGGTCCTCCTCCTGCTTGCCACACAGCGATCCATGACACTTCCTGGTTATTGGTCCATCTGTGCTCACTCTAATCAAGTCTTCACTGGCGTCTAGTATAGTTCCGGTTTATTTTAAAAATGCTGCTATTCTCCCACTTTTTGAAAAAACTCAGCTAGACCCCTCTCTTTGGAGGAGCTACAGACCTATCTCTAAATTACCGTTAATTGCTAAGCTTTCAGAAAAGGTTGTGGCTAAGCATCTTATAGCAGCTCTGGACAAACATAACATTTGCGATAAGTTTCTGTCACGGTTCTGGGTCCGTCGGACCCAGTAGTTTGAGTTTTATTATGTTTTGGTTTTAGTTTGCATCAGGGATTGTTTTCTTGTTCTCTTGTAGTGTTGATTATGATGATGTTTATTATTTGAGTTTCATGTTTCTGTGGTGTTTAGGATTTGTTCTTCAGTTGTGTCTGCTTAGTATTTGTCTAGCTCCATGTGCCATTTTCTGTCTGTCTCTCTATGTCGAGTTTGTGTCTTAGTGTGATGGTTGCTTGTTCCTGTTTTATTGTGATGGTCTGCGTCTCATGTGAGTGTGTTCAGTTTTACCTTTGTCTCGTCTTGTTGATTATTCCCAGCTGTGTCCACCACCTGTGTGTAATTCCCCTGTGATTCTCTGTGTATTTAAGTCATGTCTGCCGTCATTGTAGTTGCTGGTCCGTCTGTGTATTCCACCCTGCTTCATCTGCGTTTCTACCATGTCTCACCCGTGTGTTCTCCCTGCTGTCCGCCGTTAGTCTCTTCTGGTCGTTCTCGTTAAGGTTTGTGCTCTGTAGTTTAGTTGATCCCAGTATAGTTTAGTTCTAGCTCCATTTGCCATTTGTATTTACTTTCATGTTCAATAAACCACCTTTACACCTTCACGACTGCCTGCATTTGGATCCTCCTTCATTTCCTCCACACGGCTCACCTCACTCGCCGTGACAGTTTCAGTCTGGCTTTTGTAGAGCTCACTCCATGGAAACAGCCCTTTTTCAAATTCAAATTCAAATTTTATTTGTCACGTATACAGTCATACACAGTACGATATGCAGTGAAATGCTTACACAACTGCTCGTGACCTAAAGAAAAAAAGGCTATGAACAAGATAAGAAATAAATATGAAAATTAAAAAGGGTAAATTTAACTAGGAAGGAATAAAATAAAATAAAATATAAAAGTTAAAGTTAAAAATGAAATAACTGTACAACACAAATTTGAATGAAGGGTAAATTTAACTGGGAAAGAATAAGATAAAATATATAAATTAAAGTTGAAAATAAAATAACTGTACAACAAAATACACAATCTCGCCCTGAACTGGAGATACATGCATTTATTTCCTCACGCTTGGACTATTGTAACTCTTTGTTTATGTGTCTAAGCAAAGGTTCTCTGGATCGTCTGCAGGTTGTGCAAAACGCTGCAGCGAGGCTGTTGACAAAATCCTCCAAGTATTCTCATGTGACACCGTTGCTATTTCAGCTATACTGGCTTCCTGTGGAATTTAGAGTACATTTTAAGATCCTGGTCTTGACATTTAGAGCCTTGCATGGACTGGCACCAGCCTACATCTCCGATCTGCTACAGCCCGATGTCCCCAGCAGGTCCCGGAGGTCATCTGATCAGGGCTTACTTGCTATAAAACAGACTAAGATGAGAACTAAGGGTGACAGAGCTTTTGCCTCTGTGGCCCCGAGACTGTGGACTCTCTCCCTCATACATTAAGAACTGTGGACTCAATAGTTGTTTTTAAAAAACAACTCAAAACTCACCTTTTTAAAACTGTTTTTGGTTAAATTTCTGCCTGTTTCATATTGTCTGTTTTACCTTTTATAATTTATTATCTTATGTGCAGCACTTTGTGATTCTGTGTAGAAAGGTGCTATATAAATAAAATGTTATTTCTTATTATTTATTTATGAGCACAAGGAGAGATCTGGGCCCTTGTGGACGAGACCTCAATAAAAAAGTGTAAAAAAATTTCACAGCCTTCGGGCGAGGGCTCGATACAGTCAGTATGTGGTGCACTAAGAACAGAGTTAATAGTTTTAAATAAAAAGTGTTTTCTTTTGGCATCTTTTACAGTTTTTTTTATATTGATGCCAACAGTTCTTTGGCATCTGGAACATCACTTGTAGTTTGTCCTTTTTCCACTCAGCTCGACAGCAGTCGCGTCTGACAGCTCGGATTTAGTTTTAGGTAGTCTGGTTTTTAAATGAGCCACAGTGACCAAAGCAGTCCGACAGGTGGAATAAAACCATGAGCTCAGTTCCTCAGTCTGGCTGCATAAAAAATCCGGGATCTTACAGACCTGGTTAAAAACTGATCTGTAAGATCCCAGAACGAATGAACGAACAGATTAACAGACTGCCCTGTAGTATGGCCCAAAGGCTGAACATACGGACAAACAAACAAAACAAAGAAAAAAAAGACTCACAGTTGATGATGACGATCTTCACCATGGTACTGAGGAAGAAGTGGAAGGGCTCTAGAGGAACTTTCACAAGGACAGCGGTGATGATGAAAACAAGCATGATGACAAAGAGACTGCCCATGACACGCAGACGCTGCGAGATTCTGACAGGAGAAGGAAAAGAGGAAGCTCAAGGACAGGCTTGGAGCTCAAGGTGAGCAGATGCTCTTTAAAGGGATATTGTGCGGTTTTGGCTCAGGCGATAGAGCGGGTCATTTACCAGTCGAATGACCCGATTAGTTATTTGGACCCTGGCTGCTGCAGTCTGCATGCTGAAGTGGCCATAACCCTGATGCATCCATCAGTGTGTGTGTGTGAATTTTAGAAGAGACAATAAAGTATAGAAAATACTGTTTACAGCTCGTATGAATGTGTGTGTAATTGAGTGACTGAGGTTTGTAGTAAAAATATAAGTACTAACACATTCACTAATACATTCGCTGATGTCAGCAGTGTGGCGCTTTACTCACAGTGAGAGCAGGAAGGAGTTGAGACACGTGCAGATGAGCAGTGGTAACATTGCACAGAGCGTCATGACGTTGTTGAATATGGCCTCGAGGACAGTGCGATCATCACTGGATACCTCTGTCTGATTGGCTGAAGAAATTACCACTGAGGTGTCCTTCAGACGGCTGGTGAAGTACTGACAGACAGGCAGACAGAGCATAAAGCTGCAGTGACACTAACTCCACAAATACCTTTAATGACTCAGTTTACCTGCAGCTGGTCATGAAATACCTGCAAAACACCTCTGATAAACACAGTTACTCACTTCATCACAGCTGTTGTTTGTCTACAAACAAACTACTGTTTCAAATATAATGCAATATCTTTCAAAATAAAAATTTATTTTGAGGACAAAATAGTATGTAAGTGAAAACAGGAAGCAATGTCACACCTTGGTAGCAGTCATGAAAAAGTTCCACGGCAGCAACGTTCCCAAACCAAGCATGAAGAAAATCAGCCATACTCCAAAATACCTGCAGAGATTTTTAAAATAAAATGTTATTCTGATGCTTTCACTGTGAAAGAGTCGCAGAATAATGAGAAGTGGTAAAGGATTAAAACCAGGTATAAATATTTAACTAAACTCATCAGATCTGTTTCTGTAAGGTTTTCTGCAGGTGGATCAGCTAAGTGTCAGCTAATACTCAGGTGTGTCTGTTTTAACCCTTATCTTACATCATTTATTTACAGTCTCTGTACAATGGTAGCGCAAAGGGCCTAGCATTGGATTTGGTTGTAGCTCAGGAGGTAGAGCAGGTCATCTACTAATTATAAGGTTGTTGGTTGCTAGCTGCTCCAGTCTGCAGTCTGTATGTGTCTTGGCCAAGACACTGATACACTCATTGGCATGTGCATGTTAGACAGAAAGCATGTAGGTCTAGAAAGAGGTGCTTGTATGAATGAGGTATGTTGTATAAAGTGCTTGAGTAAAACCGGTCCATTCACAAACAGCTGCTGTCTGAACAGACAGAAAAATCAGTCCTGCCTTCGTTGTGCTTGTCACGTTTCAAATCTCAAATCTTTTGGGCTACAGAGCGAAAATTCAAATGCTTCCTGAAACTTAGTTTGCTGCACTGTGATGGGTTTATAGTAAAGAACAGTGTGTGACTGCTGCACAGTGGCTTTGGGTTCATGGTCACAGTTAGCTTACATCAAGTGGAGCAGAGACTCGTTCACTGAACTCCACCTTCATACCAACACCTGAGAGGAACGCCCTCCAAAGAGTAACCTTTGTTTTCTTACTCAGCTAAATACATATTCACTCTTACTTCAGTAAAGAATCAGAGTATCAGAGTAAAGTTGAATCAGTACTTCAGCTATTACTTGGAGTATTTTTCAACAGTAGTATGTGTACGTCTTAAGTAAGGGATGTCTGTTCTTTTGCCACCTCTGGTGGGAGCTTTTGGAGTCTGGCATAGAATAGAATAGAATAGAATAGCCTTCATTGTCATTGTACAGAGTACAACGAAATTGGAGTGCAAGTTTCAATAATAAATATAAATGTAAAATATAAAAAGTACAAAAAAACAATCGTAAGTACTCAAACAATAGAATGAACAATATATACAGGATAGCAGCATAATATAATGACAGTATGGTATAGCTAAGCAGGTTCAATTGTTTTTGTGCTTATTTACTACGGTGATAGCTCTGGGAAAGAAGCTATCCCTGAATCTGTTTGTCCTGGTTTTATGTGACCTGTACCGTCGGCCTGACGGTAATAGTTCAAACAGTTGGTTGCTGGGGTGAGAGTGGTCCTTGATGATATTGCCAGCTCTGCTGAGGTACCGAGAGTTTGCAGTGACCTCCAGGCTGGGCAGAGAGCAGCCAGTGATCTTCTGGGCTGTGTTGATGACCCTCTGCAGTACTTTCCTGTCCACAGCTGAGCACCCTGCATACCATGTTGTTATGCCGTACGTTAGGATGCTCTCTATGGTGGCTCTGTAAAATGTCACCAGCAGCCTCTCCTCCAGGTTGTTCCTCCTGAGCACTCTCAGAAAGTGGAGACGCTGCTGGGCCTTTTTAACCACCGCTGTAGTATTTGCAGTCCAGGAGAGGTCATCAGATATCTGCACGCCCAGAAACCTCATGGAGTGTACCCTCTCCACACAGCTCCCGTGAATGTAAAGTGGGGCCGGGTCTGCTCTGCCCTTCCTGAAGTCCAAGATAAGTTCTTTAGTTTTCGTGGTGTTCAGCTGGAGGTTGTTAACTGAACACCACTCAGTCAGTCTGTTGACCTCATCTCTGTAGTCCGACTCATCCCCCCTTGAGATGAGTCCAACCACTGTGGTGTCATCCGCGAACTTTATGATGGTGTTTGAGAGATGGGTAGGGGAGCAGTCGGATGTGTAGAGCGTAAACAGGAGGGGACTCAAAACACATCCTTGTGGAGACCCGGTGCTGAGTGTGATGGTGCTGGACCGGTGGGGGCCGAGTCTGACAGACTGTGGTCTATTTGTCAGGAAGTCCTTGATCCAGAGGCAGATGGGGTGGAGAGTCCCAGGTGAGACAGTTTCTGGACCAGGATCTCTGGGATGATATGATTGAATGCTGAGCTGAAGTCCAGAAAGAGCATTCTCACATAGCTTCCTCGGTGCTCCAGGTGACTCAGCGCAGTGTGGAGCGCTATGGTGATAGCGTCCTCGGTGGATCGATTTGTCCTGTAGGCAAATTGGTGGGGGTCCAGAGTGGGAGGCAGACCGGCCCTGATGTGCTGACAGACCAGTCTCTCAAAGCACTTCATCACTACAGACGTAAGTGCAACAGGCCTGTAGTCATTTGGGCTGACCACAGCTGTCTTCTTGGCGATGGGGATGATGGTGGAGGTTTTGAGGCAGGGCGGGATGGTGTTTGATGACAAGGAAAGGTTGAAGATTTTAGTGAAGACTCCGGTCAGTTCGTCAGCACATGCTCTGAGAACCTTTCCATGTGTTCCATCAGGACCTGCCGCCTTCCTGGGATTCACTGACCTTAGAACACAAGAGAGCTAAGAGCCGCTGCACCCGTGCGCGCCGCCATCTTGAAGATTCATTGCCAGTATGCCAGTATGAGCGATTTTGCCCATTTTAGTCTATCTTGTCTGTCCTTGTCTTTAGGGGATGCTGGCCTTGACCGAGTTTCTTTGGCCTTTCCTGGTGTTTTCTGCTAGCACAACCACTCCCTGCAGGAAGGTACTCTTTGAAGTTGCCAAAGCTTCGATGGGTGCCCTTTCTGTTTTCTGTACAGCTGACAGTGAGGATATCCTAACACGTGAGGACCTTTTCACGTGTTAGGATATCTGCTAAATCCTCACCCATGCTGGTGAACCCCTCCCACTCTCTGCATGATGCAGTGTCAGGATGTTCCTTGATCCCAGCTGCCATCTTTACAATGCAGTCTTTTATAGTAATACATTCACACATGTTCCAAACATCCGTCTGTGTGCAACATCCATATTCATATACACTGCTAAATATGTTACTTGTGTGCGCGCGTGTGTGTAGGGTGTGTTATTGATAATCAGTTTATCTCTGTGCTGCAGTCACTGCTTATCGTCACCCTGCAGCCACTTTTCACTCAGTTCACAAACGTCAACAAACCACTTGAAACTTTATGAAAATGTTTAAAGATCAGAAACTAAAAACTAACCCGAACTGACCTGAACTAACAGCAGCTTTATCACATTAAAATCCGTCCCTGTTGATTTATTTGATTACAAGTTTTGGTTTTCTGATACAACAAAACTTTAACATCTGATCATCTGTCACATTTGTTATATTGATTATATATAATAACTCGTCATCAGCAGTGATGTCTACTTCTAAGAACTTCTGAACATAGTCACTGCTGATTGTTTTGTCTTTTTTATGCATGAATGTGAAAATATTCTCACTTCTTTGTTTTACTCACTTGTCTTTCGGTGAGTTGGCAGCCATTTTTCTCTTAGGAATCAGTCAAGTGAACAAATAAACTCATCAGCTGATGGAGCGATGACTTGAAGGTCTAAGGTGCACCCCGTCGGACGGTCTGGAGGAGGAGCAGGAGGTGGAGCTGTGTGTGACACAGATAAGAGTTCCAGAGTTAGGGTTAAAGAGTATCTGTTAGCTTTACTAAATAGTTTGTTTGAAACATCCCTTTAAATTCCTGAAGCTGTGATGTTGCTGACCCAGAGCCTTTCAAAAGAAAAGAAATTAATCCAAGACTTTCAAACACAGTTTGGTACAAACTGAGAGAATCATCGTGATGCAAAGCAGCAAACTGAATACTGATTGGTTGAAACACTATCAGGAGTCTGAAAACAGATGCACTGTGAACATGTCTTGCTCACGTTCGTGTTATTTCTCACAGCTCGTTTGGTGTCTTTGAATATGTTGAGTCATTAGGGCATTGTTGTTCCTGCTTTGGTTTCGTTGCCTTGTGTTTCGGTGTTTTACTCTTTATTGTTTCTTTATTTGACCTTTGGTGGTATTTCTGTCATCTTCTATGTGTGTATTATCTTTCGGTCACTTCCTATTTTACTTTGAAAGTTAGTCTTTTTTGTGTCCTGTGTTAGTTTTGCTCCCATCTTTTATCGCTCTGATTCTTCTCACCTATTCTCAAACCACCTTCTGCGTCTTACAGCTTTGGTTGGATTTGTGTATTTTTTTTGGTGTAATATCCAGCCCTTGCTGATTGTGACCTACACTCGTTTTCACACCTTGGCTCGTGTGATTAGGTAGAGGATCAATAGGGGGTCCACGACCCTCTTATGGGGACACTCCCATAACACTTAAATACCTGGGACTCTCCACCAGTTGCTCTTAGAACTGAAGAAGCTTCTCGGATGTGAAACGTCTTCAAGGAAATGTAAAGATAAGATAAGATAAGATAAGATAGCCTTTATTAGTCCCACACGTGGGAAATTTGTTTTGCCACAGCAGGAAGTGGACAGTGCAAAAGTTATGAGGCAAAAATTAGAATACAATAAGAATAAATACAGTACACAACTGTACAGAATAGAATAAAATAAAATACTATATACAGTAGAATAAAATAAAATAAATATACAATAAGATAAAAATAGAATACAAATACAAATACTATATACAACTGAGTAAAAATACAACGATGACAGAAAGGATTATTGCACTTAGTGTTATTGCACATGTATGGATGTGTGTGCTTGATCAGTTAAAGTCTTTATTATGGAGTCTGACAGCAGTGGGGAGGAAAGACCTGCGAAATCTCTCCGTCCCACACCGTGGGTGCCGCAGTCTCCCACTGAAGGAGCTGCTCAGTGCTGTCACAGTCTGCTGCATGGGGTGGGAGATGTTGTCCATCAGGGATGACAGCTTAGCCGCCGTTCTCCTGTCACTCACCACCTCCACTGGGTCCAGAGGGCATCCTAGAACAGAGCTGGCCCTTCGGATCACCCTGTTCAGTCTCTTCCTGTCCCCAGCAGAGATGCTGCCGCCCCAGCAGACCACGCCATAAAAGATAGCAGTCTGGATGCTTTTCTTTCCGAGCTCCTTAGACTACGACGTACGATGTTGTGGATGAGTTTGGTTCTTGGTGTGATCAGTTATTCTTAAAGATCAACACCTTTGAAACTAAGGACATGGTTATTGACTTCAGGAAGCCATCCCCCATCCTGCACTGAGACTGCTGCCATTGAACTGGTGGATAGTTGTAAGAATTTGGGGGTTGTCCTTGATAAGGCTCTGTTCTTTGAGTCACATTTTGATTCCACAGTGAAAAAAAGTCCAACAAAGCTGTACTTTTTAAGGAGTGTTGAACATTTCATGTGAAATGATGACCCTTTTTTATAAAGTTTTGTTGAATCAGTTTTAATGTTTTGTATCATTGCTTGTAGGGCTGTTCGATATAACGATATATATCGGATGACGATATAAAAACGTCTATCGTTTCATTTTACGCTATCGTTTGTTTTGTGGTGTCGCAAAATAGAGTGTTTACAACAATATTTTTTCATGTTCTGATGTCACTATAGTTATTATTCATTTCTTAAAGTTCTCTTTCTCTTATATTTAATATAACCACCACGGACGGACAAGCGCCTGTTTTTATGCGTTGTTGTTAGCAACAATGATGATAAGACCATCGCGTGTCCGCTTGTTTATGTTCCACATAAACCTTTCACAATAAAGCTCAAGATCCCATTGAGACTTTTCAAAATAAACTGAATGAGAAGCAAAAAAAGTAAAATAAACCGTAGACTCAAACGTTAGAACAGGCTAAATACTCAGAAAGAAAACGGCGCCGTTACAACTTATGTCTAAAAATGCATCGTTTCATGCATCGGTTAAAACACTCGACTCCAGCTACACGACGCCCAGCTGGAAACACTTCACGCAAGTTGAGCTGCCCGAGATTCACAGACTTTACAGAAAAAGTTACATTTGTGTGATTTATATCGTTATCGGGACGATAGACGTCTTATATCGGGATATGAGATTTTGGTCATATCGCACAGCCCTAATTGCTTGGTTACGGTAATTTGTCTTTAACCAATGAGACCAGACTTGCTAACCTGGTTAAAGTTGCTGGTCAGATTTCATGGAGGTCTCAGGTCCAGCTGATGGACTTTTATAACAGGTAGGTGCTGAGGAGGTCATGTTATGTTATTCTAAGGAGCTTGGAAAGAAAAGTGTCTGAGCTTCTTTAGCTTGAAGCTTGAAGACGTGGACATAGATGCTTCTTTCACTCCTCTCCACCATGTGAACATTGGCGTCCTCTCTGTGCGGTCACTGTCCACTTTTTTTTCTTCCTGATCCTGATAGTTAGGGCTGGATCAGGTGACCCTGAATCCTCCCTTGCTTATGCTACAATAAGTGTAGGCTGCTGGGGGATTCCCATGATGTATTGGCTGTTTCCTCTTCATTCACTATGTGTTAATAGACCTCTCTGCATTCAATAGTTAGTTATTATTAATCTTAGAAATATGGTATCTAAGCAGATTCTTACTCTGGATGGCATTACCTTGGCCTCCAGTAATGCTGTGAGGAACTTTGGAGTCATTTTTGACCAGGACATGTCCTTCAACGCACATATTAAACAAATATGTAAGACTGCGTTCTTCCATTTGTGCAACATCTCTAAAGTTAGAGATATCCTGTCTGAGAGTGACGCTGAAAAACTAGTTCATGCATTTATTACTTCCAGGCTGGACGACTGTAATTCATTATTATCAGGAAGTCCTAAAAACTCCCTGAAAAGCCTTCAGTTAATCCAAAATGCTGCAGCAAGAGTCCTGACAGGGACTAGAAAGAGAGAGCTGTCTCGGTCGTTGTGTCCTTGGGCAAGACACTTCACCCGTTGCCTGCTGGTGGTGGTCAGAGGGCCCGGTGGCGCCAGTGTCTTGCCTCTGTCAGTGCGCCCCAGGGTGGCTACAATGTAGCTTGCCATCACCAGTGTGTTAATGTGTGTGCATGGGTGGATGACTGGATAAGTAAAGCGCTATACAAATACAGGCCATTCTCCTGTTTTGGCTTCTCTTCATTGGCTCCCTGTTCAGAAATCCAGATTTCAAAATCCTGCTCCTCACATACAAGGTCTTAAATAATCAGGCCCCATCTTATCTTAATGACCTTGTAGTACCATATCACCCTATTAGAGCACTTCGCTCTCGCTCTGCAGGCCTACTTGTTGTTCCTAGAGTATTTAAAAGTAGAATGGGAGGCAGAGCCTTCAGTTTTCAGGCCCCTCTTCTGTGGAACCAGCTTCCAGTTTGGATTCAGGAGACAGACACTATCTCTACTGTCAAGATTCAAACGTTCCTTTTTGCTAAAGCATATAGTTAGGGCTGGACCAGGGGACCCTGAATCCTCCCTTAGTTATGCTGCAGTAGGTGTAGGCTGCTGGGGGATGTAATCGATTACAACCTGACTCGCTGCAGCTGCTTTTTAAGTCACTTTAAATTCATTTAGAGCGTTAAAGTCATCTCAGCCTCAACCTCACTCTGAGCTGATAATCAGTCACTGATGGAATTGCTGTCAGTTCAATTCAACTCAGCCCACCGAACAGGCTAAATTCACAGAGCATGCTACCATGGTAACCATCCCAGAGTTGACGTCAACTCTGTTTGCAGAGGATAAAAAGATCACTTTTATCTCAGGATTCACAAAGTCAGAGTTTTAGCTGAACTTGTCAGTAAAAACATGGTGACGCCAAAACAAAAATATCAGTAGAAACATGAGGCAGAATAATAAGGAAATCCCAACAGAGATCCAGGACGTTGGTGCTTTAAACAGCAGAAAAGAAGACAAACTCAGATATAAATGCAGGCTGTGCTGCATCACAGGTTTTCTGCTCCTTCCATAAAAGTGAGATTTCTCCCGCTGTGGACTGGAGCCCTGCCAGCTACACCTCACTACTGGAAGACCAAAGGTTCAGGCTTTTCCTTTAATTTGGCACCAGCCAGTACATTAATGAAAAAAGATGAAGTTCAGAAAAATCAGCAGAAAGTCTAAATGACGCATTTCTCTGACAGGAAACAAACCAGCTGAAGGGCTTTACCTCGAGTGTAGCCAGATATTCTTTCACTGATTCCTGGATGTATTGATAACGTTCAGCCGCTTTTTCTTCCTGCTGTGTGAACCAGTAAAACCAACCTTTTATCTCACTTTGCTCGGTTTTGGTCTGTTTTTCTCATCTGTAGCTTTGGTCGCCAGTCTGTTGTGAAATCTTTCTTCCTCTTTTTTGTCACGTTTTTTCAAATCCTCTTTTCTATCTCTTCTCCTTTGTTCATTTGTCTCTCCTTTTTCTGCACCTTCAGCAGAATCACTTCTTCAGAGCCCATTGACCTTTAACCTCTGATATCAGTCAGTGCAATGGACTTTGTTTCTGTGCAAATAATGGAAACATGATAACGGAGCAGAACAACAGCACAGATAACGAGGAAATATCTGAGTCATTACTGATGTTGAATTTTCTTTTCTTCCCTGAACCAAGAAGCAAGTTCAGCTTAGCTGAGATTTCTTTCCCTAACTGGCTTCTGTAACACCATCAGACGGGGGTTGTCATAAATCAACCCAGAATTTATTTAATCCAACTGTGAGCGTGTTCGCGTAAACGAGGACAAGTCTACAACATGTGACTTATCACAAACATGGTCGGGATAGTCAAGCCACGGATTTCACAAAGCAAGATGAAACTGTGACATCGGAAAAATCTGAAGATCTTAATCATGGAGTTCAGAGCAGAACTGCAGATTATTGTTTGATTTTTCATTTCAATTCGTAGTAAACAGAAGAATATTTTTAATCACATTATTAATAATAAATGTAAACACCAACACCAGATGAATTAAATATCTCATCCTGTCGAATAAAATGCAGGTTCAAACTGTTTTGTTTTTATTTATTCCAGACTTCAGGTGATAATGAAACTTTACTCGATCAATAATTAAGAGGGTCACTCATTAATGACAGGATGAAGCTCCACCCTAAACACAAATGACCCACTGACATTTTTTAGCACATCATGCAGAACACAAATAATTAATCATTACACCAAGATCAAAACATCTGGGTCAATTAAAAAAACAAAACAAAACACAGAAAACATCCAGGAAAGAACGAAAGAAAACATGGCCGACAAGCTGAAGACACAACGTCCTGTTTCAGGACTGCAAACATCACAGATCCTAAAATGAACAAGATAAACCGCTAAATAAATGAGAGACAAAAAAACGATACGTTTGAGATTTGTTTCAAAGTTAAATTTCACTCTCATTGTAATTAAAAATGGGACAGCGCCGTTTTGAATTAGTGAAAGAAAACTTTTGGCATCATTTCATGTGGTCAGCTGTTTGTCTGTCACGTGTATAAACATCCAGATGACCTACCAGAGTCAGATGACTGATGATGTCATGAAATAAGGAGCCTTCACTGGTCAGAGATGAAGAAATATCTGGAGCAATCAGGGTCATATCGTCCACACTGCAGAAAAAACGTCTTTAGAATCCAGAAAGGAATTTAAATAAAGAACAAATGAAGTTCCTTAGATACCACGTAAGAGTTTTTGAGATATTTGATACGATTTAGTTTCATCGCTTTATTCAGTCATCAAATGACCTTTGAAAAACCATTCAGTTCACAGAAAAAAGACCACAAGGCTGAGATGGAAAATTTAATTAAAAAGGAAGTGAGATCATTTAAAAAAGGTGTTATTACTGGTTCAGCTTCAGCTCCACCCACGCCGTCGCCTGGTCCAGCTTCAGCTCCGCCCTCGCATGGTCCAGCTCTGGCTTCAGCCGCCTCATCCTCGTCTGGTCCAGCCACAGTGGCTTCTTCCACGCCAGGTCCGGCTTCAGCATCCGGTCCTGCCTCGTCTGGTCCTGCCTTGTCTGGTCCTGTGGTTGCCACACCGTCATCAGTTCCAGCTCGTCCTGTTCCACCTCGTCTCTGCCGGCCGCTTTCCTGGCTGCTGGTCGGGCGTCATCGCCGTCGTGGGCGGCCCCCAGACCCCATCCATCCATCCATTCGCTTCCGCTTATCCTTTTCAGGGTCGCGGGGGGCGCTGGAGCCTATCCCAGCTGTCATAGGGCGAAAGGCGGGGTACACCCTGGACAGGTCGCCAGTCTGTCACAGGGTTAACACATAGGGAAAGACAACCATTCACACTCACATTTACACCTAGTGGCAATTTGGATTATCCAATTAACCTATCCCCACAAGCTGCATGTCTTTGGACGGTGGGAGGAAGCCGGAGTACCCGGAGAGAACCCACGCAAACACGGGGAGAACATGCAAACTCCACACAGAAAGACCCCGGCCTGATGGTGGAATTGAACTCAGGACCTTCTTGCTGTGCGGCAACAGTGCTAACCACCGTGCCACCATGTTTCTGTTCATTCAAATTCAAATTCAAATTCAAATTTTATTTGTCACGTACACAGTCATACACAGTATGATATGCAGTGAAATGCTTAGACAACTGCTCGTGACCTAAAGAAAAAAGAAAAAAAAAAAGAAAACAAAAAAGGAAAAGGCTATGAATAAGATAGGAAATAAATATGAAAAAATTAAAAAGGGTAAATTTAACTAGGAAGGAATAAAATATAAATTAAGGTTAAAAATGAAGTAACTGTACAACACAAATTAGAATGAAGGGTAAATTTAACTGGGAAAGAATAAGATAAAATATATAAATTAAAGTTGAAAATAAAATAACTGTACAACAAAATACACAATATAGAACTATATAAGAATGTATGAAGAAATATAAATAAATATATACACAATAACAGCAGCTGTACAAGTATTAACTGGAAATGAAGAATATAGTGACCAGTGTTGTGCGATCCACATTATGTCTTGTGCAGTGCAAATATGCTTTAAAGTGATTTAAGTGATGAAGTGAAAACAATGTGTCATGGTCTGGGTGGGCACCTGCAGGTCTCCGACAGCGGCCCCTCCTCCTTTGGGCGGAGTTCGGTTGCTCCTCCCTGGCTGACCACCTGTGAGCAATCATGCCAGCAGTATATCAGACCTGCGCTCTCAACCATTCATCGCCTGAGTATCTGCTATCCCCATGTCAGTCGAGTGGAGCATCATAACTCTGTCAGACGCTGTGTGATGTCTTACTTGTCTTTCTTGTCCTCAGAGGTAGCACCTGGAGTGGAGATCTTGTCTCCCTCACTCCCGCCTTCCTGGACCTGGGCCGCCTGCTGCTAACACGACGTGGCCTGCCGGCCCACCACTCACTTGCCTGCCTCCCCACGCTTCGGCCGCTTCCGGGCTTCCGCCCCACCTGTCACCTCCACCTGAAACCAATGCCCCGGCCCCTGCCTAGTCCTGTTTCTACCTCCCCGCTGCCTCTGCTGTTCAGCCGTCTCCTAGAGGTGTCTAGGTCGCCCTCTTTATCGTAAATAATCCTACGCGCCACGAGTGTGGTGGCGCCGCTTTGCTTTTGCTTTTGCTTTTGTTTGCCTGTGGGCGGAAATAAATCATTTGTTCCCTACCGTCTCGCTTCCGGGTTGGTTTCTGCACCTGTGTCCATCTTTGTTCCCTCGTGCCGCTGGGCCGTGACACAATGTCCAGAATGTCCAGTGTGTGTAAGAACTGTATGTGTGGGTCAGTACTGTGTGGTGGTGTGATTGAGAGACCGTATCGCCTGCGGGAAGAAGCTCCTCCTCAGTCTCTCTGTGTTGGTCTTCAGGGAGCGGAATTGCTTTCCTGACCTCAGCAGAGAGAACAGTCTGTTGTTGGGATGGCTGAGGTCCTTCACGATCTTCCTGGCCTTGGTCCAGCACCGCCTGCTGTAGATTGAGTGCAGGTCAGGGAGCTCGGAGCGGATGGTGCGCTCAGCTGACCGCACAACCCTCTGTAGAGCTCGTCTGTCCTGCATGGTGCTGTTCCCGAACCAGGTTGAGATGTTTCCCGTCAGGATGCTCTCTATGGTGCACGAGTAAAAGTTCCTGAGCACCTTGGAGGGCAGTTGGAAGTCTCTCAAGCGTCTGAGGTGGTAGAGACGCTGTCGGGCCTTTTTCACCACGGTGTTGATGTGACAGGACCATGACAGGTCCTGCGTGATGTGAACTCCGAGGTATTTGAAGCTGTCCACTCTCTCCACTGGGCACTCGTTGATGACAGGGGTCTTACTGACGTTTAGAAGGAGGTTGTTCCTCTGGCACCAGTTCTCCAGATTCCTAATCTCCTTCAGGTAGGCCGTCTCGTTGTTATCAGAGATCAGGCCCACCACGACGGTGTCGTCAGCAAACTTGATGATGGTGGTGGAGCTGGTAGTGGCCACGCAGTCATATGTGTACAAAGAGTACAGCAGGGGGCTCAGAACACACCCCTGGGGGGCTCCAGTGCTGAGAGTGGTGGAGGCTGAGACATGTCTGAGACTCATGTGACCGTGTCCGCTTGTGGTGGAATATAAACGGCACTTATAATGACCGATGTAAATTCCCGAGGTAGATAAAAAGGACGACATGTAACGGAGGCGGAAGGCTGGTTTTACTTCCACAGTGGGTTTTGTGCGAAGGAAGAAAATCTTCCTCCAACCGGATTGAGCAGTGGAGCCGCCAAGGGAAAGCACACGATTGAAAAAACTGTATAATTAAAATATAATTTATTATATTTAAATAGTTAAAAATGTAAAATGAATTAAAACAACCCTGGCCAAGGGGTAACACAATAAAAATCAATAAAACACAACATTAAAAGTCCAGTGGCATCCGCCACGGTATAAAAGTCACAAAGAACTAAGAAATCCAGCGAAATGGTGTAAAAGGGAAACCCAGCGGAGTCCTCGCCTTCCTCCCCGCATTCCGCGTCCCGGTATGCCCGGGTGGGCAGAGCTCTCAACTCCGCCCGCCGCTTCTTTAAAACTGCAAATCGGCACAGCCGTCTCGTGCCTTCCGCTGGTGCTGTCTCCGCTCTCCCCGCTGGTGTTGTAAATCCCCGCTGGCGATCTGTGCGCTGGTCCTCTGTGCACTGGCGATCTGTGCGCTGGTCCTCTGTGCACTGGCGATCTGTGCGCTGGTCCTCTGTGCACTGGCGATCTGTGCGCTGGTCCTCTGTGCACTGGCGATCTGTGCGCTGGTCCTCTGTGCACTGGTGCCCTTCGCGCTGGTGCTCTCTGCAGTCTCATCCGTCTCGAGCCTCCAGCCCTCAGCCGAGGCCCTCAGCCTCCAGCCTTCAAGCGCAGCCGTCCGTCACAGCTCTATAGCCCAAGCCTTCTCTCCATATCTCTGGCTCAGCTTCTCAGTCACTCCGGTCAATCTCTTTCGTCTCTTCCGCTTCGAGCCTCCAGCCTGAAGCCGAGGCGCTCAGCCTCTAGCCTTCGAGCGCAACTCCTCAAAGCAAAGCTTTCCTTCCTCACTCGTCCTCAAAAAGCGCTCCTTTCTGTCGTCTACCCAGCCCTCTTATTGGCCTCTCTGGTACCTCTCAGGTGAAATCAAGTTAGTAATCAGATAGGGGTGGAGTCTTTACAGGACAGGTGTTCAATTAAATAAGATAAAAACATGCAATAGAATTCATACAAACAAACCCAATATACAATATTAAAATATTAAACAGATAAAACATCGCAAAACATGCACAGTAAAAACTCTAAATAACTTGTCCCGTTTCACCCCGTGACAGACACATGATGGACAGTAGTTCCAGATTTGGTGTGCAGGAGCATGTGAGAGGAACAACGTTCGCACTGTTGCACCAGTTGTTGTTCACCATTAAACACACGCCGCCTCCCCTTGACTTCCCCGAGTCCCGTGTCCTGTCCATGCGGTGAACCGAGAAGAACTCGGCCGGCTGGATGGCGTGGTCCGGCACCACTGGGTTTAGCCATGTCTCGGTGAAGCAGAGGAGATTGCAGTCCCGAATGTCTGTCTGGAACTTTATCCTGGCCCTGAGGTCATCAAGCTTGTTCTCCAGTGACTGGACGTTGGCGAGCAGGATGCTAGGCAGAGGTGTGCGGTGTGCACGAGCTCTCAGCCTGTTCCTGACGCCGGCTCGCTTCCCTCTAGGCCGCCGCCGCTTCCCTTTGTTCTCCCTCGAGATCTCACTCGGCCAGCTCGGATCCAGAGTTAAAAACTTCGAATTGGGAGTACATTTTATACCAATAGAAACAAGAGTGTCACTGTCATACCTAATGTACCCAATGGTGATAGTTTTGCCGATTTAGAAACGCTGAAAACTAACTTAAAAAACAAAGACAAAGAAAAAGTGGTCGGAGCAGTCGTGACAGCAGCCGACTTCACCGGCGCCATCTTCCTTCCATCTTTTCCATTCTTTGTCAGGTTGTCTGTTGTTCACATCAAGTTTCATGCCCAGGTTTTTCATGTTGTTTGTTTTGTTCACCAAGTTTACAGGGAGTGCAGAATTATTAGGCAAATGAGTATTTTGTCCACATCATCCTCTTCATGCATGTTGTCTTACTCCAAGCTGTATAGGCTCGAAAGCCTACTACCAATTAAACATATTAGGTGATGTGCATCTCTGTAATGAGAAGGGGTGTGGTCTAATGACATCAACACCCTATATCAGGTGTGCATAATTATTAGGCAACGTCCTTTCCTTTGGCAAAATGGGTCCAAAGAAGGACTTGACAGGCTCAGAAAAGTCAAAAATAGTGAGATATCTTGCAGAGGGATGCAGCAGTCTCAAAATTGCAAAGCTTCTGAAGCGTGATCATCGAACAATCAAGCGTTTCATTCAAAATAGTCAACAGGGTCGCAAGAAGCGTGTGGAAAAACCAAGGCGCAAAATAACTGCCCATGAACTGAGAAAAGTCAAGCGTGCAGCTGCCAAGATGCCACTTGCCACCAGTTTGGCCATATTTCAGAGCTGCAACATCACTGGAGTGCCCAAAAGCACAAGGTGTGCAATACTCAGAGACATGGCCAAGGTAAGAAAGGCTGAAAGACGACCACCACTGAACAAGACACACAAGCTGAAACGTCAAGACTGGGCCAAGAAATATCTCAAGACTGGTTTTTCTAAGGTTTTATGGACTGATGAAATGAGAGTGAGTCTTGATGGGCCAGATGGATGGGCCCGTGGCTGGATTGGTAAAGGGCAGAGAGCTCCAGTCCGACTCAGACGCCAGCAAGGTGGAGGTGGAGTACTGGTTTGGGCTGGTATCATCAAAGATGAGCTTGTGGGGCCTTTTCGGGTTGAGGATGGAGTCGAGCTCAACTCCCAGTCCTACTGCCAGTTTCTGGAAGACACCTTCTTCAAGCAGTGGTACAGGAAGAAGTCTGCATCCTTCAAGATGCAGGACAATGCAGGACAATGCTCCATCACACGCGTCCAAGTACTCCACAGTGTGGCTGGCAAGAAAGGGTATAAAAGAAGAAAAACTAATGACATGGCCTCCTTGTTCACCTGATCTGAACCCCATTGAGAACCTGTGGTCCATCATCAAATGTGAGATTTACAAGGAGGGAAAACAGTACACCTCTCTGAACAGTGTCTGGAAGGCTGTGGTTGCTGCTGCATGCAATGTTGATGGTGAACAGATCAAAACACTGACAGAATCCATGGATGGCAGGCTTTTGAGTGTCCTTGCAAAGAAAGGTGGCTATATTGGTCGCTGATTTGTTTTTGTTTTGTTTTTGAATGTCAGAAATGTATATTTGTGAATGTGGAGATGTTATATTGGTTTCACTGGTAAAAATAAATAATTGAAATGGGTATATATTTGTTTTTTGTTAAGTTGCCTAATAATTCTGCACAGTAATAGTCACCTGCACACACAGATATCCCCCTAAAATAGCTAAAACTAAAAACAAACTAAAAACTACTTCCAAAAACATTCAGCTTTGATATTAATGAGTTTTTTGGGTTCATTGAGAACATGGTTGTTGTTCAATAATAAAATTATTCCTCAAAAATACAACTTGCCTAATAATTCTGCACTCCCTGTAGGTTAATGTTTTTGTTAATATTCACGTTTTCTTCCACATTCTTTGTCTGCATTTTGGGTGCTCTTTGCAAATTCATACAGTGTGCTGTGATATAACGACCTGACCACATGCAGCAGACACGTGCTGCATTTTCCTTGCTGCAACCGGTGGCTGCTTCCAGCGCCACATTCACCTTAACCATAGCGGCTCCAGCCTCCACAACCAGGTGGAAGTGGGTGCAGGGGCTTTGTTGCCAGTACAACAGCAAAACTGCTTAGAGAGATTGGGATCAGAGGACAGGCGCAATGGCAGGCTCTAAGAGAACTAGCTAACACTGCTGAGAGGACCAGTCACTGGCTATGGCTAAAAAGGGCTGACATCACTTGGGCAGCTAAGGCAGTAAGCTAACCGTGAGAGAAAAGAAAATATTCTGCTCTTCTTCCGTTTTCTGGGAGGCAGTAGGGAGCTAGCATACCATACAGATCTCTAATCCCTAAACCTAACCAAGAAAAAAAAATGGCAGATTAGCTTGTGATAAAAGACCGAAAGTTGAGGCACACAACGAGGCGCCTTGAGGCGCTCTTCAAGAGAGTGGTCACAGTGGAGTGCTGCTTTTTTTAGATCTCAGTCACTCCATGAGTCTTTTACACTCCCTGGAATATTTCTTATATATTTTTAGTTTGAATCTCTTTCCATTTCTAGCCAGAATGTTTATCTTTCCAAATTTAACCAGAAATTTCACAGGGAAACAAACCATTTGGTATACCTGATCTCTATGATTAGGTTTATTGTCCTCTTCTAAAGGTCTGGGGCCTGTGCTTCGTACCGCGCTAAGTGAGTTAGCTGGATTAGATTGTTGACGATTTCGCGTGATCCTGGATCGTTCGGTTCCCCGAAGCCCATCCGGGACTTGCTGTCATAGCAACAGAGCCGTAAGCGTAAACCTGCTGGGGAGCAGGTTTACTTTATGTAAACAGGATTAGATCGCGGCCACGCAGGTATGCCCGCGTCATTTATACGAAAGCAACAGCGATATTCCACCACTGTTTCACCATAAATAAATAACATCACTGTAACCAAAGATAATGCAGCACTTGATCCTTTTATTGATTTCACACAGATACATACAGGTCATTCCCTAAAAAAGGGAAATGTACTATTAACATTCTATTACATGTATGTGATTATTACAGATGTAAGTCATATTTCAGAGTAGTAATTGTAAATTACTTCGTGTAATCAAGATGAGAGACCACGGCTATAAAAGCGAAGGTGGATTTGGGAAGTCTGTCGCAGTCATATCCTGTCCGTTTACGCGAGCCACCCATTGCGGAAGGTGCAAGATTGATAAGGAGAGTCCTCAGAATTCAGCGTATATTGCGGGACAGACAGGATCCTTTAGCTCAGCGCGACAGTGTGCTCATAGAGAGATATCGATTTTCCCGTGAGGGTATTATTCACTTAACCAACTTGTTGACGAGGGGGTGCAGGACCACCACCTGTCTTTTTTTTTGCTCTGCCCTTTTCTTGGTTGCTGTTATGAACAAACAAACAGAGTATTCCAGGGTCTCTTTCCAAGAGACGACAAGCAATATAAGTGATAAATATTACCATTCTGTAGAATATTCTTATATTTCACTTTTACTTGTTCCCATGTTCTAGTGGGTCCTGTTGTGGCTCTAATGTGAAAGGGGATATAATATAACATATTATAATATAATATAATGTAATATAATATTGGATAATATGGTGTGATATGATAAATCTACCCTACCGCCTACTGGTGTTGGCCAGAGGGGCCGATGGCGCAATATGGCAGCCTGGCTTCTGTCAGTCTGCCCCAGGGCAGCTGTGGCTACAACCGTAGCTGCCTCCACCAGTGTGTGAATGTGAGAGTGAATGAATAGTGGCATTGTAAAGCGCTTTGGGTGCCTTGAAAAGCGCTATATAAATCCACTCCATTATTATTGTTATTATTGAATTACTTACGAGTTTGATTTGTCAGCAACTTTCTGCCAGCCCTCTCTCCTTGCTTTTGCAGCCTTTGCAGTGTTCCCTTGCGTTTTAATTAAACTCTGAAACTCCTGAAATCCCTCACTCGAGTTCTTGCTCTGCTGCCGAAAAATACCGAGCGCGCTCCTTCGACATTTTCGCCGACCAATCAAAGGGTTGCCGATCAATGTTTCTACTATCGATGCGTAGCCCCTGTTGGGCCACCCAGTGATCTCACATTACTTCATCCAGCTATACTAATCGTCAACAACAGGTGTGTTCGGGGAACCGGAATAGCGAGCTCAGAGTTAGCGCGATGATTTGGTCTTGGATGTTTCATTTGATCTTGGATGTAGTAAGCGACGTACGAAGCACAGGGCCCTGAAGTGTACACAAGTCTGAAGGCAAATAGTAAATTTTTCTGCACGCATTTCAAATGTCCTTCCATGTTATTCCACTTATCCGGGGTCAGGTCGCAGGGGCAGCAGCCTAAGCAGAGAAGTCCAGACCTCCCTCTCCCCGGCAACCCCCTCCAGTTTGTCCAGGAAACACCAAGGCGTTCCCAGGACACGCTGGAGAGATCTAATCTCTCCAGCGTGTCCTGGGTCTGCCCCAGTGGGACAAACCCAGAATACCTACCCAGAAGGCATCCCTGTTATGGCATCCCTGAACCACCTCAACTGGCTCCTTTCGATATGAAAAAGCAGCGGCTCTAATCTGAGCCCCTCCTGGATGGCTGATGTTATGTCCCTTGGCTATAGAAGGGGCTAACATAAAGTTAAAATAGTGAAGGAGGAGTCAAGATGGTAGCTTTTAAAAGGTTTATCTTCAGCTGTAAAGGTTGAGTTCAGACTGACAATCAGCTTCAGGGAGAGCCAAGGCCAACATAACAAGCAAAACATCCCTAATACGAAAATAAAAGGAACTTGCCTAACTCCAAAGAAAACAAAATATACAACAAATAACCATAACCTACCTAACAATACATAAACAGGAGAAAACAGGATCACAAAACAAAAAGCAGTTTCTCAACAGCTCAATTACTTCTTAAAACAGAATAACTGCTATGATGCCTTCCAGTCAGGTTTTAGACAGAACCACAGCACTGAAACCGCTCTGACCAAAGTGTTCAATGACATATGTCTGAATACAGACAGTGGAAAAATGTCAGTCTTAGTTTTACTGGATCTCAGTGCAGCATTTGATACAGTTGACCACAACATATTACTCAAATGACTGGAGAACTGGGCAGGTCTTTCAGGAACTGTACTAAACTGGTTCAAAACATACTTAGAAAACAGGAAATACTTTGTATCAATAGGCAACTTCACATCTGAGCAGACAAGTATCACATGTGGAGTTCCCCAAGGTTCCATCTTGGGATCCCTTCTGTTTAACATTTACATGCTCCCACTGGCACAGATTATAAAGAACAACAAAATAAACTACCACAGCTATGCAGATGACACACAAATATATATCACAATGTCACCAGGAGACCAAGGCCCTGTACAGGCTCTTGGTAAATGCATTGAGGAAATTAATGACTGGTTGTGCCACAATTTTCTCCAGCTAAACAAAAACAAAACTGAGGTAATAGTCTTTGGTGCCAAAGAAAAACGATTACAGGTCACCAGAGAACTTCAATCTATACACCTAAAAACCACAAACCAGGAGAGAAATTTGGGTGTAGTGATGGATGCAGACCTAAACTTAGAAAAACACATTAAGACAATAACAAAATCAGCTTACTATCACCTCAAGAATATATCAAGGATCAATTCAATTCAATTCAATTTTATTTATATAGCGCCAAATCACAACATAAGTCGCCTCAAGGCGCTTCATAGATACAGAGAAAAACCCAACAATCATATGACCCCCTATGAGCAAGCACTTTGGCAACAGTGGGAAGGAAAAACTCCCTTTTAACAGGAAGAAACCTCCGGCAGAACCAGGCTCAGGGAGGGGCGGCCATCTGCTGCGACCGGTTGGGGTGAGAGAAGGAAGACAGGATAAAAGACATGCTGTGGAAGAGAGACAGAGGTTAATAACAGATATGATTCAATGCAGAGAGGTCTGTTAATACATAGTGAGTGAGAAAGGTGACTGGAAGGAAAAACTCAATGCATCATGGGAATCCCCCGGCAGCCTATGTCTATTGCAGCATAACTAAGGGAGGATTCAGGGTCACCTGATCCAGCCCTAACTATATGCTTTAGCAAAAAGGAAAGTTTTAAGCCTAATCTTAAAAGTAGAGATAGTGTTTGTCTCCTGAATCCAAACTGGAAGCTGGTTCCACAGAAGAGGGGCCTGAAAACTGAAGGCTCTCCCTCCCATTCTACTTTTAAATACTCTAGGAACAACAAGTAGGCCTGCAGAGCAAGAGCGAAGTGCTCTAATAGGGTGATATGGTACTACAAGGTCATTAAGATAAGAAGGGGCCTGATTATTTAAGACCTTGTATGTGAGGAGCAGGATTTTGAAATCTGGATTTAACAGGAAGCCAAAACAGGAGAAGTCTGCTCTCTTTCTAGTCCCTGTCAGGACTCTTGCTGCAGCATTTTGGATTAGCTGAAGGCTTTTCAGGGAGTTTTTAGGACTTCCTGATAATAATGAATTACAGTAGTCCAGCCTGGAAGTAATAAATGCATGAACTAGTTTTTCAGCGTCACTCTGAGACAGGATATTTCTAATTTTAGAGATGTTGCGCAAATGGAAGAACGCAGTCTTACATATTTGTTTAATATGTGCATTGAAGGACATGTCCTGGTCAAAAATGACTCCAAGGTTCCTCACAGTGTTACTGGAGGCCAAGGTAATGCCATCCAGAGTAAGAATCTGCTTAGATACCATATTTCTAAGCTTTTCAGGGCCGAGTACAATAACCTCAGTTTTATCTGAATGAAGAAGCAGAAAGTTAGCGGCCATCCAGGTCTTTATGTCTTTAAGACATTCCTGCAGTTTAACTCATTGGTGTGTGTTATCTGGCTTCATGGACAGATAGAGCTGGGTGTCATCTGCATAGCAGTGAAAATGTATGCTATGTCTTCTAATGATATTGCCTAAGGGAAGCATGTATAATGTAAACAGAATTGGTCCTAGCACTGAACCCTGTGCAACTCCATAATTAACCTCAGTGTGTGAAGAGGACTCTCCATTTACATGCACAAACTGGAGTCTATTAGATAGATATGATACAAACCACTGCAGTGCAGTACCTGTAATACCTACAGCATGTTCTAATCGCTCTAATAGGATATTATGGTCGACAGTATCGAATGCTGCACTAAGGTCTAGCAGGACAAGCACAGAGATGAGTCCACTGTCAGAGGCCATAAGAAGATCATTTGTAACATTCACTAAAGCTGTTTCTGTGTTGTGATGAGCTCTGAAACCTGACTGAAACTCTTCAAATAAACCATTCCTCTGCAGATGATCTGTTAGCTGTTTGACAACTACTCTTTCAAGGATTTTTGATGTGAAAGGAAGGTTGGAGATTGGCCTATAATTAGCTAAGACTGCTGGGTCTAGAGATGGCTTTTTGAGTAAAGGTTTAACTACAGCTAGCTTGAAGGCCTGAGGTACATAGCCGATCATTAGAGATAGGTTGATCATATTTAAGATCGAAGAATTAATTAATGGCAGGACTTCTTTGAGCAGTTTTGTAGGAATGGGGTCTAAAAGACACGTTGATGGCTTGGAGGAAGTAATTATTGAAGTTAACTCAGAAAGATCAATTAGAGAAAAAGAGTCTAACTTAACATCAATGGTACTAAGAGTAGCTGTAGATAATATTACATCTGTGGGATGATTACTGGTAATTTTTTCTCTAATGATAAAAATTTTATTTGTGAAGAAGTTCATGAAGTCATTACTAGTTAACGTTAAAGGGATTGTTGGCTCACAAGAGCTCTGACTTTTTGTCAGCCTGGCTACAGTGCTGAAGAGAAACCTGGGGTTGTTCTTATTTTCTTCAATCAGTGATGAATAGTAAGATGTTCTGGCTTTGCGGAGGGCTTTCTTATAAAGCAGCAAACTATTTCTCCAGGCTAAATGATGATCCTCTAAATTTGTGACACGCCATTTCCTCTCCAGATTACGAGTCATCTGCTTTAGGCTACGTGTTTGAGAATTATACCACGGAGTCAGGTACTTCTGATTAGAGACCTTAGTTTTCACTGGAGCTACAGTATCCAGAGTCGTACGTAGTGAGGAGGTGAAATTATTAACAAGATGATCGACCTCTGTTGGGGTAGCGTTCAGATAGCTGCTCTGCTCTGTGTTGGTACAGGGCATTGGAGATGATAACAGTGGGTGGATTATATTCTTAAACTTAGTTACAGCGCTTTCAGAAAGACATCTACTGTGATAAAGTCTACTCTCCACCGCTGTGTAATCAATTATTGTAAATGTAAATGTTATCAGGAAATGATCAGACAGGAGAGGGTTTTCAGGAAACACTGTTAAATGTTCAGTTTCTATGCCATATGTTAAAACAAGATCTAGAGTGTAATTAAAGTGGTGGGTGGGTTCTTTTACATTTTGAGAGAAACCAATTGAGTCTAATAACAGATTAAATGCCATGTTGAGGCTGTCATTTTTAGCATCTACGTGGATGTTAAAATCACCCACAATAATTATTTTATCTGAGCTCAGAACTAAATTAGATATAAAGTCTGAGAAATCAGACAGAAACTCTGTGTAAAGCCCAGGTGGACGATAGATGATAACAAGTAAGACTGGTTTCTGAGTTTCACAGCTGGGGTGGACAATGTTAAGCATCAGGCTTTCAAATGAATTAAAAGTCTGTCTGGGTCTTTGGTTGATTAATAGGTTGGTGTGAAAAATTGCTGCCACACCGCCCCCTTGGCCTGTGCTTCGAGATTTCTGGTAGTTAGAATGACTCGGGGGTGTTGATTCATTTAAACTATTGTGTCAGGACAATTCACTATTTATGCACAATAAACAAAGGAGCATAGCACGACAATTTCTGTTCAGCGCCAGACTTGCTTGTAACCTATATCACCAATTATGTTATGAAAATGACGTATTAACTACAACAGCAGACCTTTGTGGAAATGCTTGGAGCAGACTAACCTGTGAGCTGGAGTGTTCTGGGACGTTATATTTGATCTTTGAATGGCTGCAATCCAGGCCATCCGTCGCCTGTTTGTCACTTCGGAAACATGGCTGAACAATTTCTCTTAAACGTTGTAATCCGATAACAACCGATCTCTTTACCCGTCGGCTTCCCGTGGCTGTCATGCGACCGGCTATTGCAGTTAATAATACAACAGCTTCTTGACATTTTTGTGTTTCTTTTTATCGCTGTGTAACTGATTTTAATTGAAAGCCTGCGTGCGCTAGTACCGCTTGCCACGAGTTCCCAGAATCCTTTGCGGTTCTACCCGTGAATGACGTCACATTTTCAATCTCTATATAATATGCGTGTTAAATTTTATATTTGGGGTAAAATATCAAGTCTTTTCAAGTAAACCGGTTCAAGTCCAATTCAAGTCCCAAGTCATTGGTGTAAAAGTCCAAGTCAAGTCACAAGTCTTAGAACATTTTTTCAAGTCAAGTCTAAAGTCATAAAATTAATGACTCGAGTCTGACTCGAGTCCAAGTCATGTGACTCGAGTCCACACCTCTGACAGTTTCTTCCCCTCTGCTGTTGGACACATGAACAATAACTGTATGACTGTTCCCACCACTAACACATGACCCTATGCTGTGTTCACTGCATCATTCCATGTTTGGCACTGATCACCACCTGCACTCATGTATATATCATGTATATATCTATCTATCTACTTAGCACTTTTAATTCTTATTCTCATTTTTATTTTCATGTCTATTTAAGCTTAATTTATAACAGTATTTATAACAGTATGTTTGCACTGAAGCACCGCAGCAATTTCCTAATGTTGTAAACCCGCTCAACATTTGGCAATAAAACCCTTTCTGATTCTGATTCTGATTCTGATTCAGATGTGGATACTGTATTGTTCTTTCTTTGTAATTGTTTATGTTTAAGTTGTTTGTTGATGGTTTTTAGTTTGTTTTTTGTCTGTTTGGGAGCTGACACAGTCTCTATGGAGATGGGTTTTTGGGGGGGGTAGCAGGAGGAGAGAAGCTGCAGAGAGGCGTGTAAGACTGCAACTCTGCTTCCTGGTCCCAACTCTGGATAGTCATATTTTGGGGGGTTTAATAAATTTGTCCATATTTCCAGAAATGAGAGCTGCTCCATCCAAAGTGGGATGGATGCCGTCTCTCCTAACAAGACCAGGTTTCCTCCAGAAGGTTTGCCAATTATCTATGAAGCCCACATCATTTCTGGGACACCACTCAGACAGCCAGCAATTTAAGGAGAACATGCGGCTAAACATGTCACTCCAAGTAAGACTGGTTTCTGAGTTTTACAGCTGGGGTGGACGAGGCTAAGCATCAGGCTTTCAAATGAATTAAAAGTCTGTCTTGGTCTTTCATTAATTAATAGGCTGGTGTGAAAAATTGCTACCACACCGCCCCCCCGGCCTGTGCTTCGAGGTTTCTGGTAGTTAGAATGACTCGGGGGTGTTGATTCATTTAAACTAACATAATCATCCTGCTGCAACCAGGTTTCTGTAAGGCAGAGTAAATCAATTTGTTGATCAATTATTAAGTCATGTACTAACAGAGACTTGGAGGAGAGAGACCTAATATTTTGGGGGGTTTAATAAATTTGTCCATGTTTCTAGAAATGAGAGCTGCTCCATCCAAAGTGGGATGGATGCCGTCTCTCCTAACAAGACCAGGTTTCCTCCAGAAGGTTTGCCAATTATCTGATCTGATTGGGGAGGGGACCAGAGAAAACTACAGAGTCCGACATTGTTTTGGCAAAGTTGCACACCGATTCAATATTGATTTTAGTGACCTCTGATTGGCGTAACCGGGTGTCATTACTGCCGACGTGAATTATGATCTTACTGAATTTACGTTTACCCTTAGCCAGCAGTTTTAAATTTCCTTCAATGTCGCCTGCTCTGGCCCCTGGAAGACAATTGACTATGGTTGCCGGTGTCTCTAGCTTCACATGTCTGAGAACAGAATCACCAATTACCAGAGTTTGATCCCCGGCGGGTGTGTCGCCGAGTGGGGAAAAACGGTTAGACACATGAATGGGTTGGTGGTGTACCTGGGGCTTCTGTTTAGGACTATGCTTCCTCCTCACCGTCACCCAGCCGCCCTCTTTCCCCAGCTGCTTGGGGTCTGCCAGGGAACAGCTAGTGGGGCCTACGCTATCTTCGGCTGCACCAGCTACAGGGGGCTGGCTAGCTATGGGTGAATGAAGGGTGCGAAGCCGAGTCTCCAATTCAGTAATCCTGGCCTCCAGAGCTGCAAATATGCTACATTTTTTTACAGATATCATTACTGCTAAAGGAGGCCGAGGAGTAACTAAACATCTGACACAATGAGCAAGAAAGTGCAGGAGGGACAGGTGAAGTAGCCATGGTGCTAACGAGTCAGCTACGAGCTAAGCTAAGCTAGCGAAACAGTACAGAGACAGTGAGTGAATACTTTGGCTCTAAATTAGGTAGTGAGTACACAGAAAGTGTGCTTCGGATGAAGCACGTGAAGATTATACTATGAAAGAGAATGTATTTAAAACCTAGAAACTACAATATTCTCTTTAGATGCAGAAAAAGCATTTGACAGAGTTAACTGGAAATTTCTATTTGCAACTTTACACAAATTTGGTTTTGGATCCTCTTTCATAAACTGGTTAAAAATATTATATAATTCCCCAACAGCTTGTGTCAGAACAAATGACCAGACATCCTCCAGCTTCTGTCTCTTGAGGGGCACCAGGCAAGGATGCCCACTCTCCCCTTCACTGTTTGCAATTTTTATTGAACCACTAGCAGCAGCAATTAGACAGAATTCAGTAATTAAGGGCATAAAATGCAAGAACGTGGAACATAAAATCAGCCTTTATGCGGATGATGTGTTACTCTTTCTCCAAAATTCACAAACCAATATCTCTGGGGTGATTGAATTGATAAACTCTTTTGCAAGAATATCAGATTACTCAATTAACTGGTCAAAATCTACAGTTCTACCGATTAATTGCTCCTTCCATAATTCCTCTTCTACACCACTGCAATCGGGAAATATAAAATATTTAGGTATTAATGTTTCTCCCAAGCTTGCAGATCTAACTAAATTAAACCATATCCCACTTTTAAAGAAGGTAGAAGATGATCTGGCTAGATGGAAATGTCTACCCATATCACTCATGGGAAGGGTTGCCGCTATAAAAATGATGGTCTTACCAAAAATAAATTATTTATTCTCAATGATCCCAACTAAACCGCCACAAGATTGGTTCAGATCTCTAGATTCATGTATGTCCAAATTCCTTTGGAAAAATAAACCCCCACGTATAAGCTTAAAAACACTACAAAAGACCAAGGATAAAGGAGGACTAGAACTGCCTAACTTTCAGCACTACTTCTTAGCCAACAGGCTTCAGTTTATCTCAGGATGGCTAAAACATACCCTCTTAGATGAACCTTGGCTAGATGTAGAACAAGCACTTTGCAATAATCTAGAGATCTCAGACCTACCATTTATCAGCTCAAACATCCAACGACATGAATGCTTTAAAAGCATCAACATCAGCTCTTCTCTGACAGCATGGTGGGAGTTTCTAAAATTGACGGAGTCTTCATTGATCCCATGCAAACGTACACCTATCTGGAACAACCCTGACATATTACAAAACAATAATATGATAAACTTTTCAGATTGGAGTGGTAAAGGAATCAAATATTTAGAACATATACTAGAAGGAACAGAATTTATTTCATTTGACGGACTAGTTACACAATATGGGATCAACAAGAAAAGATTTTTAGAATATCAACAAATTAAATCCATAGTAAAAAAGAAATTTAAACCGGGTCAAGTTGAACTACAAACACCACCAAGTGTGGTTCAATTTCTTACTCTTAAAACCCCCAAATTACTATCCAAAATATACAGAATGCTTTCTAAAACAGATGAATCAATATCACTTCCTATTGCAAAATGGGAAGCGGATTTATCAGTTAACTTAGACCTAAACTTCTGGTCTCAGATTTGCTTAAAAACCTTTCATCTAATTAGAAATCCCAGTCTTCAATTAATTCAATACAAAATATTACATAGAGTGCACTATACAGGTCATCGGATGTTCAAGATGGGCTTTACGTCTACCAACAACTGCTCACACTGCCAAACCAATTCACCGGACAATTACATCCACGCTCTTTGGTTCTGTCCACCAGTTCAGAAGTTTTGGCACGAGATATGTGAAGACTTATCAAAGTGTCTGAAATGTAACATTCCAACTTCCCCCTTAGTGTGTTTGTTGGGCAGCTTAGATAATGTCACTTCAGAAAAGAATATCGCCCATATGGTTTTCACTGCCCTATGCATAGCCAAGAAAACAGTCCTCATGAACTGGAAAAATAAAAATAATCTTAATTCTAACCAATATAGAAATTATCTATTAGATTACATTAGTCTTGATACAGCCTCTGCCACCACATCAGATCAATTGCTCTGGGCTCCTTTGATCAGCTCCATCACCTAGTGGGGGTGGGGGGTCATAGTTTGGTCCCGCCTTCACTGTTGTGATTGGTGTGGGGGTAGGGACAGGCTTAGGGCGTCAGGGGGTTCCCCGGAGGCATCTTCCTTGGGGGGCTCAACCCGGGGTAGCGGTCATGTCCGGTTAGGGGCTCTGTTGGCTTTCAGGTGACTGTTTCCTCGCGGCTGCGTGCAGCGGGGCTAGGGGAGGGTCTGTGCTGACGGACGTGGGTTACTGACCTGGTAGCCTGGCTGCCCCTGGGTGGGTCCGGGATGGGCGTGAGGTTCTGGGGGCGCTCCGTCTCTGGGCTGGGGCCCGGGCCGGGCCTCGGGGGCTCGGGTCCTGGTTGGTGTGTTGCCGGGGTTGTGGGCGGGTGGGTGCATGGGGGCCCAGCCCTGGAGCAGGGTGCCACCGGTGCATCGAGCCACCTGGGGGGCTCTTCAACTGGTGGGGGAGATTGTCACATCTTGCAGGAGCTTTCCTCTCCTCAGGAACTCTCTCTGCAGGAGGGGGAGATACAGGAGAGGTGGAGGAAGATCTCAGCCTGGGTGTCTTATGTAGTCTGGAAGAAGAGTGGATGGTGGGGTGGGTGCAGTTTTCTCCGTGGTGGGGTTGGGTGGACTGTCCCGGGCTCTGTGGGGCCGGGAGGCGCTGCTGCGCTGGGCCCCGGTCTGGATGGGCTCCCTTTCCCTGGCGGGTCGCGGAGTATGGGGGTGCCTACTGGGGTCAGCGGGGGAGCTGGCCCCAGGGAGGGGTCACTTGCCCCTCCCTTCCTTCCCTCCCCATCTCCAGCTGCCTCCCTCTTCCCGCTCCACCACAACCACCCACACATGTCACCAGGGTGCAGAGGAGGCCACCCCCCCCCCGTCCCCTTCTGGCTGCCTCTGCCTCAATTTTATCCCACAACTTAGACATTCACATTACTCACACTCTCATTACACATACATATAGGATCTTGGGGGTGGGCACGATACACGGAATCCAAAGTACCATCAGGGTGTACACCCCACCCCTGGCGTCGTTGCCCACCTCTCAATGTTAAATACACGTAGACAATGAGGGCTAGCAGGAGGGACCATGCGCTTACCTGCTGCTCTCTGGCAGGTAGCTCCATGCCCTCCTGGGTTTTAAATGCACCTTAGAACACACATGCATCAACACTAAAATGAGCGGGTGGAGGGAGGTTTGGAGTCTTCTCTCACCCCCATTCTCTGCGACCTGCTGGAGCGGGGGGGCTAGGAGGAGTTGGCCGTCCGACTGCGGTCTGGAGTGTGGAGCCTTCCTGCTGCTGCGGAGTCGGGGCGGTCTGCCTCCCCCCACCGCAGGGAAAAGGGTAACACCACCTGGGTCTGGGTGCAGTTCCCCCCTCCAGGGGCAAGGGTACCTAGACCCGGTTTGTAGAGTACGCTTGGGGAGTGTGATCGTGTGTACAGCGTCTCTTTATGTCTGTCTCCACGTTGGTTGAGTGTGGAGTAAGTGCATATGAGAGCATGAGGGTGGGAATGGATGTTTGTGTCTGTGTGTGCCTGTATGTCTGTGTCTATATGTCAGGTTGGGTGTCAGGCGCCACCTCTCTGGGGACATCTTAGGCCCTCCAAGGTTTGGAGGCCTATCTCCCCCTACCACCACTTCCCCTGCCAGTGGCGGACTCCCTCAGACATCGGTGCGTTGGTGGTTCTTTGTGTCCGGGGATGGGCGTCCAGGTACACACCGGCTCACTCCTTGGCGGCCGCATATCGGGGCCTGGAGCCTGGGGCTCACTCGGGCCACTTCGGAGGTGGGGTGCCCCCGGCCTCTCGGCCTGGGGCTCGGTCACTCAGGCACAGCTGGCTGCCGGCAGAGCTCACGGGCGCGTCACTGCAACTCCCCCTGGCTTCTGCTCCGCGGCTGCTGAGTGAGCCCTCATCTGGGACTCTCCTCAGCTCTTTCTGGGACAGTGGCGCGGCTGCCCCTCTGTTGGTCTTCCTTGGTCTCTTGTGTTCTGGGGGCCTCTGGATGTCTGGAGTTTTGATCTCCTCCATACCTGCTTCATGCCCTGGAGGACGGGGCTGTGGCCAATCCCACACCCTCTAGCAGATCATTACATGAAGGAACCTTTTAAAAAAAAAAAACCAAGCGTGTCCATGCTCACAGGTGTACACACGGGTGATCACACCCACAAACTACACCCTTTTTGGCTCCTACCTCAAAGCACACTGTGTTCTGTTGATCTTATGTGCTGCACAATAATGTTTAATATTTAGTATTTACTGTCATATTCCCATATATCATTGTGATGTTGTTTATTCTATTACTCTTGTTCTCTTCTGCTTGTTTTCTTTTTTCTTTCTCAGCAGGTGATCCAGGTGATTGATGGATGCATTTTTTTTTCTTCTTTTTTTTCTGCTCATTCTGTTGGTTTTTGTCTTTTGCCCTTCTCCCCCGTCCCTCTTCTCAGCTGTTTCTCTTTCCCTCTTTCTTTCTCCCCTTCTTTCCCCCAGTCAAGTCTGTCCCGTATTCAGTAAGTGAAAATAAAATGAACAATAAAAGGTGAATCAAATGGACCATTACGGCAAGGCTGGGATGGTCAATTTGGTAAAGTAAATCCGTTGGGCATCTTTCTTTGCCTTTAGACAACAATTCTGATGGCAAAAGAGCCAAACGGGACAGGCAAAGAAAAAAAAGAAAAAAAAAAGAAAAAAAAGAATGTATTTAAAAGTTGTTAATTAAATTGCTAAGCAAATAAGCTACTCAGAAACACCACTGTGATCAAAGATCTGATGTCTCAACAGGACCTGGAAAAACTAGTCCATGCATTCATCTTTAGTAGGCTTGATTACTGTAACAGCATCTTTACAGGTCTGCCTAAAAAATCAGTCAGACAACTACAGCTCATTCAGAACTCTGCTGCTCGAGTCCTCACTAAGAACAAAAAAGTGGATCACATCAGTCCAGCTCTGAGGTCTTTACACTGGATGCCTGTCCGTCAGAAGATAGACTTTAAAGTCCTGATGCTGGTCTATAAAGCTCTGAATGGTTTAGGACCAAAATACATCAGTGACCTCCTGACCCAGTATGAACCTTCCAGATCCCTCAGGTCATCTGGATCCGGTCTTTTATCAGTTCCCAGAGTCAGAACCAGAGACGGAGAAGCTGCATTCAGCTTTTATGCTCCTTATATCTGGAACAAACTCCCAGAAAGCCTCAGATCAGCTGAAACACTCAGTTTATTTAAATCCAGGTTGAAGACTCACCTGTTCTCAGCTGCATTTGAATAAAGCACCAAATCCACACTTAAGCTTAAATTTCAAAACTTACATTTAACTACTGATTTTATTGGTTTTGATTTTTATTTTATATACGGTTTTGTTTGTTTGTTTGTTAGTTTGTTAATTAGTTTGTTTGTTTGCTTGTTTTAATCAATTTTAAATCATGCTTTTTATTTGTTTTTGTTTCTAATGTCTCTGTAAAGCACTTTGAATCACCTTTTTGTTGAATTGTGCTATACAAATATATTTGCCTTGCCTTATGTTTTAAGGTAAATTCCATATGATAATATAAAGAAAACAAAGAAAAAAAACAACAGATTTGAAGCCTAGGAGCGAGCGCTTTGGCTACTGTGGGAAGGAAAACCTTTTCAACAGAAAGAAACCTTCAGCCGGACCAAGCTCAGAGAGGGGCGGCCATCTGCCATGACCAGTTGTGGGCAAGAAAAAGCGTTTGACAGAGTTAACTGGAAATTTTTATTTGCAACTTTACACAAATTTGGTTTTGGATCCTCTTTCATTAACTGGTTAAAAATATTATACAATTCCCCAACAGCTTGTGTCAGAACAAATGACCAAACATCCTCCAGCTTCTGTCTCCTGAGGGGCACCAGGCAGGGATGCCCACTCTCCCCTTCACTGTTTGCAATTTTTATTGAACCACTAGCAGCAGCATTTAGACAGAATTCAGTAATTAAGGGCATAAAATGCAAGAATGTAGAATATAAAATCAGCCTTTATCCGGATGACGTGTAACTTTTTCTCCAAATTCACAAACCAATATCTCTGTGATTGAATTGATAAACTCTTTCTCAAGAGTCTAAGATTATTCAATTAACTGGTCAAAATCTACAGCTCTTCCAATTAATTGCTCCTTCCATAATTCTTCATCTACCTGACTGCAATCTGGAAATATAAAATATTTAGGTATCAATATTTTTCCTAAGCTTGCAGATTTAACTACATTAAACCATATCCCACTTTTAAAGACAGTAGGCGGCGATCTGGCTAGATGGAAATGTCTACCCATATCACTCATGGGACGGATTTCCGCTATAAAAATGATGGTCTTACCAAAGATAAACTATTTATTTTCAATGATCCCAAGTAAGTCATCATAAGATTGGTTTAGATCTCTAGACTCGTATATTTCTAAATTCCTTTGGAAAGATAAACCCCTACGTATAAGCTTAAAAACATTACAAAGGACCAAAGATAAAGGAGGACTAGATCTGCCAAACTTTAATCACTACTTTTCATCCAACAGGCTTCAGTTTATCTCTAGATGGTTAAAACATACCTTCTTAGATGAACCTTGGCTAGATGTAGAACAGGCACTGTGTAATAATCTAGAAATTTCGGACCATTTATCAGCTCAAACATCCAACGACATGAATGCTTTAAAAGCATCAACATCAGCTCTTCTCTGACAGCATGGTGGGAGTTTCTAAAAATAACAGAGTCTTCATTAATCCCATGCAAACGTAAACCTATCTTGAACAATTCGGACATCTTACAAAACAATAATATGATCAACTTGCCAGATTGGAGTTATAAAGGAATTAAATACTTGGAACATATATCAGAAGGAACAGACTTTATTTCGTTTGACAGACTAATTACACAATATGGGATCAACAAGAAAAGATTTTTAGAATATCAAAAGATTAAATCCATAGTAAAAAATAAATTTAAGCCCAGTCAAGCTGAATTACAAACACCACCAAGTGTGGTACAATTCTTTACTCTAAAACCCCCAAATTATTGTCTAAAACATACAGAACACTTTCTAAAATAGATGAATCAATATCCCTTCCTATTGCAAAATGGGAAGCGGATTTATGGATCAGCTTAGACCAAAACTTTTGGTATCAGATATGCTTGCAAACCTTTCAATGTATCAGAAATCCCAGTTTGCGATTAATACAATACAAAATATTACATAGAGCCCACTATACAGGTAATAGGATGTTCCAGATGGGCTGTTTTCTAACAACTGCTCACACTGTCAAGCAAATACACCGGACAATTACATCCACGCTCTTTGGTTCTGTCCACCAGTTCAGAGGTTTTGGGGCGAGATATGTGAAGACTTATCAAAGTGTCTGAAATGTAACATTCCAGCCTCCCCTTTAGTGTGCTTGCTGGGCAGCTTGGATGAGGTCACTGCAGAAATAAACACAGCCCACGTTGTTTTTACGGCCCTATGCATTGCCAAGAAAATGGTCCTCATTAACTGGAAAAATAAAAAATAATCTTAATTCTAACCAATATAAAAACCACCTAATAGATCACATTAGTCTTGATACAGCATCTGCCACCACATTTGATCAATCCCTCTGGGCTCCCTCCGGGCGCCCCCCGGAAGGGGGGATTTTTCTTTCTTCCCCCTTTCTCACTATCTCTTCTCCCCTGTGTTTTTCTTTCTCTCCCTCTTTCTTTCATTCTTTCTTTCTCCCTGTCCTATCCCCTAGTCCAGGGGTGTCAAACTCAAATACACAGTGGGCCAAAATTCAAAACTGGAACAAAGTCGTGGGCTAACGTTAATATTTATTGAAATATATTTATTCCTTCAGATATAAGAATGAATCTTTTCTTATGGACTCAAATACGTTTTGCTGAAAAACTGAATATGGAACAAGCAAAGCTTAATACTAAACAATATATATATTAGCTGTATAATACCAGTAGGCCAGCTCTAAAAGTAATTTGGTATGGCGGGCCAAATGTAATTAGTCTGCGGGCCAAATTTGGCCCGCGGGCCAGAGTTTGACACCTATGCACTAGTCTATCCCGTCTGTAACATCCAAAAATAAAATAAAATAAATACATAATAATAATAAAGGTCAATCAAATGGACCAATATGGCAAGGCCATGATGATCCACTTGGTGAAGTAAACTGTAAACTGTTTGGCATCTTTCTTGGCCTTCAGACAACAATTCTGATGGCTGAAGATCCAAACGGGACACACACAAAAAAAGAAATCCTCTGCCAAAACCTCTGCACAGGCACACAACACCATATAGCATGCATGTAGTGCTCAACAAAATTGCCTGTACAGTGGATGCATATATTTGAGTCTGCAAAACCTATTTAGAGCACCCTCTTTCCTGTATAGTGTATTCTGTGGAGACAGGCAGAGAGTGAAATATGAGTAAAACAACCAAAAATGATGTGGAGTAAAGTGTTGACAGCTGACTGTTGCCGAGGGCGACCGTGGCTCAGGGGGTTGGGAAGCGTATCTGTAACCGGAAGGTTGCCGGTTCGATCCCCGGGCTCTCTGTCCTGGTCGTTGTGTCCTTGGGCAAGACACTTCACCCTACTGGTGTTGGCCAGAGGGGCCGATGGCGCGATATGGCAGCCTCGCTTCTGTCAGTCTGCCCCAGGGCAGCTATGGCTACAACTGTAGCTGCCTCCACCAGTGTTTGAATGTGAGAGTGAATGAATAGTGGCATTGTAAAGCGCTTTGGGTGCCTTGAAATATAAATCCAATCCATTATTATTATTATTAAATGAAACCTACTTACACAAGTACAGACATAAGGTATCAATTCATGACAGTCATGTAAGACTGTTAAAACTTAAATCTTCATTTGTTGTTTACTACATATCCTTATAGCAGCAGCTAAGAGGAGAAACTTGATAGCAATGGTGTCTTGGTCCGGGTGAGTACGGGGTTTTTCCACTCCGCTGGGCTCCACCTTCAGGCAGAGACTCCAATCAGCTTCCACACCTGGTTCCAATCAAGTCACCAGCATATAAGACCAGCATTCACAACAGACCTCTGCCAGATCTTCTGCTAACTCATGTTAGTGCTAGGCTGCCAAGCCCTTAACTACTGCTTTTCTCCTCACCGTGTTTTCTTTGTCATAAGACCCACCTGGCAGTCGCGTTTTCCAACCTAAACTACTCACATCTCTGCCTGGACGCTGGTTCTGTCATCTGGTTGCTTCCTTTCCATCATCGGACAACACCTGCCTGCCTCCCTGCCAAGCCCCTCACTCCAAGCATATTCTGGATCCTCTCTGGACACTCCTCACCCGGAACCCCTTGGACACCCCCTCCTCGCATGACACTTTAACCTGCAACGCGTAAGCCCTAACCACCATAGTCTAATTGTTCAGCTGTGATTCACTAGATTGCCACTGACTACTTGTCTCCTCTTATTATAGTGACTGCGTACCTCCATCCAAGCCGCTGCCCCTTTTTTCCATTCCCAGGATCCATCCGTGAAATCTAGCACCTAGTCATAGCACTCAGAGTTTCATGTTCACAGTTTGGCCTCACAGTTCTCAGTTCATAGCATTCTCCGTTCATAGCATTCATAGTTTCCTGCTTTGTAAGTTCACTAGGCACTGTAAATAAAGCACTGTGTTCACGCCCGTTTTGCCTCCCTCTGTGTCTGCATTTGAGTCCACACCCACAGCCTGGCCCTCTCGGCCCTAACAAATGGCAAATCACAGTCTGTTCACTCGGCTTAAAATCATCCCGTTTTACACATCACTGCTTTATTGTGGGAGAGTTTGGAGATGCCGTCGGATTAAAACTTGCCCTTCCTCTTCTTCTGGGCCTTTCTTTTTGAGTTGGAGTCGACGATTAGCTGAGATTGACGCTTCAGTGCCTCACGAGAGATGACGTGAGCCCAGTCCTTGTCACTCTTGTCCTCTGGAACACAATTAAGTAATCAGCAATTTCAATGTAATTTAGTCTGTAGTCGTAGCTGGTAGTGTGTAGAAGAACACCAAATTACCATCACTGTAGGGATCTTCTGCTTGATCCTCAGGTGGCTTGACTTGGGTGCTGTGTTTCCCCTCAATCCTGACGTAGAACTCATAGCAGAAAAAACAGGAAGGGTTAGGCTTAGTGTTAATCAGTGTCATTGGCAGACTGTGTGTTTGTATGCTCTGTGTTATATTCTCAAACAGAGAAGGTGTTGCTGAGTGTTAATGATCATCTACACACATGTTTTACTGCCTTTCTCTTAATGGGGAGCCCATGGACAAACTTAAACAAAAGCCTTGACTGAATTTCCAAATGTCAAACATGTTGTTTCAGACTCAGATGATCCATTTCAAGTTTTGAGTTTGTAGGCTTTTGTCTTACCTCCTTTTCTTCCATCTCCTTCATTATAGCTGCCACATCCATCCCCTCAAGCTCTTTCTGCAGGGACTCCAATTTCTGCTCACACTGGGCCATCAGCTTCAGCACCACAAAGTCCTCTGAGTCTGGATGCATGTTGGGAACTGTGTGCTCATCCTGGGAGATGATGCGTGAAAAAAGGAACAAAAGCACATGAAGACTGTGGAGCTCCAGCAGGGCAGTTCTCTCTCTGGGGGGCATTTCCTTTGAAGGTAACACTCTTAAAAAACGTACCTTGAGATGGAGGTTTACCTTGATTACACACGCATTATATAGGGAGCAGGTAATGATGATACAAACTGATTTGTAAATAAGGGGACATGAATGACTTGAGCTTAGTATTTAATAATATACTACGGTATACTTCGAACTAACTCGGCAGCTCACTCTCCTGACAACACATCCTTTAAAGATATTTCAACATGAGAGACAGGCTAATGTGAAAGGTAAAAGTGAGGTCACAGGTCAAATGCAAACTATAATGTGATATCCCTATATATCATTGTTGTCAATACAATCAGTGGCCATAGCATTAGTATCACTTTATCTCTTGACCTTCAAGGACAGGTCAGATGTGACATTTTTACCTTCTCTATATGGTGACAACACACAGCACACCTGTAAGAATCCGTTTCTATGTTCAATCAATGTTGCCCCAGTAAATGGAGAAGTTTACGTTGAAGACCTCATCAACATCAGGAATCCTAATAGACTATGGTTGTTTGTACCAGTGAGATGTGCTGAAGATGGTCTGCCAGGTGCTCAACTCCGTGACGGACGGGACCGAGGGTTTTCACAAGCCGATCCAGTCGCTCTTCGGCTTCATCGCACCTCTGCTGCTCAGCCTGCAGCTGCTGCTCACGCTCCTGCAGCATCTGCTGGTGGCTAGAAAAAGCACACAGAAAGAGCAGAGGCTTCAGAATAAGAATTAGACACTCGTGTGATCCTCTGAGTCCCATTCACACCAACAGAGAGTCCATGTGATTCACAAACACTGTGACAGCTGCTGCATGACAGAGTTAAATATGTGTCTGACCTGGAGAGTTTAGCCTCCCCAGAATATTTAATCTCTTCAGACTGTTGCTCCAGAAGCTCCTTCTGCTCCTTCAGCTGCAGCAGGACCTCCTCGTTCTCCTCCCGCCGCCTCTCCAGATGTCGACGTGTCTCCTTCTGAGAAGTAAAGTGCTCCTCTAATTCCTACAAACACAAAATGCATGAAAGGAAAACGCATATCAGGAAGCACGCTGTGTGTAGCAGAATGAGCGGAAACCTTTGCACCTGTATATCGGTGATCCCTGTGGCCTCTTTGATGCGTCTGAAGGCCTCCTCAGCAGTCGAAATGTCTTTCTCCTCTTCAGCCAGCATCCTGGTGGTGCTGTGCTGGACCTCACTGCTTAGTTCATCCAGCTGCACAGCTGCTCGCTGTACCTGCACGATGCAACAGCAACCACTGCACATGTCAGGGACCTGGTTTCACTTTACTCCTCCACTTGGGGCAGGAACTCGTCCCTGACCCAGAGCGGGCATTCCACGTTTTTCCGTTCAGCACTGTAGCAATCACAATTATTACCAAGAAAAATGCCCGACACATTTATTTTCCCAAGTGGATCATTACGGCTTTGCCATGCTGGTCCACTTGATTGATCTTTGTTATTTGTTTATTTTTATTACTTTTTTTACTCTTAAGTTATTACAATCGGTACAGACATGACTGGGGGACAGGAAAGACAAAGATGTGGACAAGAGAAGTCTGTCTTTGCCCTCACCTCACATCGTTCTACCATTGGAGAGACTGATGATGTCACCAAACATCTGTGTCACTAACATCAATGTGATTGGCCTGCTGTGCTGGAGTGAGCAGGAAGGTACTTCTTTATATCTTTGCTCTTTTATTTGTTACTCAACATTCATCTACAAAAACTGAGTACATTAAATGTCTCTCACCCTTCTCTCAACTTTTGCAGCCTGGGCCTTGTGCTCATCAACCTTTTTCCTGTAGCTTGCTATCACTTGGTCCCTCTCCTTACACTCCTTGTGAAGCAGCTCCTCCTGCTGCTGCAACTCAGCCTGCGAAGCAGAAGAAGATGTAGGCTGATGGTGGCGAGTTGTGAGATACAGTGACTCCTTCATTTATGACTCTGGCAAATCAGCTGGATAATGTGAGCGATGCTGAGTGTTTCTTAATCTGAAGTCACAGCAAAGGAAATTACAGGTCACCTTAGCAGCTTCTTTGGAGAGCTGGCTGTCAGTATTCACGACCTGCAGACTGCGAAGCTCCTCTCTGTGCTTCAGGATTTCTGCTTGCAGAGTGTCGAGCTGGCTCTGATACGCCAGACTCTCATCCTGAAGGTGGTAAAGTGAGAGAAATGCAGGCAGAAGCACAAATAATGCAAAGCGATCAACAAATTAACATCACATCAATGCATATGTTGCGCTCTAAAAGTACTTATAAAACTTCAATTTTTCTGAATTGTGGGGAAAATCTTTAAAGACTATTCTTATTTAATTGTGTTTTGTTTTTGGACACATTTCTAGTTAATTTTTGTAGTTTACTGGCTCCAGGAGGTCAGAGTTCAGATGTGTGATGTCATCAGTAAGCGCAGAAAAAAAAAACAGTGTCTGAGACGTGAGGGAGCGATGTTTTGCTGATGATACGCTATTCTGCCTGTAAACTCCAAACCTGAACTGAGGAGAATAAAGTTGCAAGAAAAAGGAGAATGGAGTCATGTCTCTCTGAGGGTGCAACATAATCTTGGTGTTTCCGCCCGGTTTGGAGTTTATACCGCAAAGAAGGACGAGCTACATGTGACTAGCCTCGCTCACTACCCCCCCACCTGAACTCATACGGCAGTGCCATCCCTCCAAGAAAAGGCAGTGAAGGTAAAAGTTTTTCGTCATGTCTAAAGTACAGCAGATGTCTCCTGATTGGGAGCAACTTCTTGAGGAGACAGAGGAAAAGTTACTTACACTGCTAGCACCGGATTTGAATGAGATTTGTGCTGCCCTCAGTTTAGCCGTGGATGAAAGTGAAAAAGACTTACCTCGTAAACTGAGGCGGCGTATTCTCCAGTACTTAGAGGGAGAGGATGTTACTGCACGAGAAGATGAAGGAATGTCTCTGTTGTTGGAATTAGATGACAAAATTTATGAAGTGAAGCAAAAGAGATGCGAAAGTAATGCCCCGTTGCCTCAACAAGTGGTACAAGAGCACCACCCTGTGGCTGAAAATGTGATAGCACCCAGTAATTCAGACGAGCAGAGAGAAAGTGTTTCTCATCTGAATGCTACACGAGTCACCCCTGTCGCCACTCAAAGTGTCCCTTTTGTACACCCACTGTACCGACGGGATCTGAAAATAATGGGACAAATTGGAGAACCAAACCAAAAGGACAAATTAACATGCACTAGCTTGGAAAGACAAATCCAGAGGGCATTGAAGAGGGGATATGATGAAGGAGACATTGTTGAAGCCATCATTCAAGCTATAGCCCCAGGAACAAAACTGAAAAGCTACCTTGAGAGTAGAGTAGATTTGACTTTGCAAGCTCTCAGGCAAATATTACGGACTCATTACATTGAGAAAGATGCCACAGAGTTGTATCACTCGCTCACACGTGCTGTACAGGAGCCAAAAGAAACTCCAATCCAGTTTTTGATGCGAGCAATGGATTTGAGACAACAACTTGTTCTTGCTTCAGAGAGAGTTAAGTCTGGTTTAAAGTACAGTTCGGAGCTCATCCAAAATCAGTTTCTCCAGACAGTACTCACTGGCCTCCATGATGACACCATCCGAGCTGATGTGAAGCTATACCTGCAAAATCCTAAAATCACAGATGAGGTTCTTCTGGAAAAAATGACTGCGGCATACAGTCTGGAAATGGAAAGAAAGAATAAGCTGTCAGCTGCATCAAGAGCAAAGATGATCAAAGTTGCAGCAGTAAGTGGGGAAGATCAAGAGGTGGAAAAAGAAAGCAGTATGCACACATCAGACAGTAAGAACAAGCAAGGTGGAGCGGTCAAACGAGACACATTAATGGATAAAGTTGATCAAGGCAACAAGGCTATATGTGAGGCTCTGCAGAACCTCACCACTCACATTGCCAGCCTCCAGCAGACCGTTAAGCCTCAGCACATGAGAATGGTCGAACCACCTGACCGGAAATACCAGTCACAGCCTAGGAGCACAAACGTTAGACAGTGCCAGCAGTGTCAATCATCTAATACAGGAAACAAATGTGACCACTGTTACAAATGTGGCAGTACGGAACACTGGGCAGCAGGTTGTCGTAGGAAAAAGTGCTCAGCTAATTCAAGTAAGATCGAAATCATACTTAACCCTGAAGGGGAGAAGCACCAAACCGACCCATTCAGCCTCAAAGCACCCCTCACTGGTAAACAACAACAAATGGCAAAGCTGGTAGGCAAAAGATGCCAGGTCCGTGGCTTCTTAGGAGGTGTGGACACCACAATATTGTGGGACACCGGCTCACAAGTATCGATAGTGGGGACGAACTGGAGAAAGAAACACCTGCCTGATGCTGAAATGAGGTCAGTGGAAGAGCTGCTCGAAGAGGGAGCTTTAGAGCTCTCAGCTGCTAATGGGACCAGTATTCCATATGAAGGATGGATAGAGACTGAGTTCAGCCTGTCCAAAAATGCTGTTGCTGGGATGAGCAACAGGCCCGTCCAAGTTCCAATCCTAGTCGCCAGCGGTGACATTGAATGCCCCATCATCGGCTTTAATGTGATAGAAGAATTAGCTTTGAGAAATGACACCAGCAAAGACTGTATCCCCCCAGGGCATATGCTGGACAGATTGTGCTCAGCATTCGAGGTGGGGCGCAAAACTGCAAGAGCTGTTCTGTCTGTCCTAAAGAAACAAACGCCTGACAGCCATCCCCACATAGCCCGAGTAGGAAGGCGACCTGTGACCATCCCGAAGCGTAACATGATGACAGTGCAATGTGGTTGGCTAAATAAGAGTGTGTTGAGTGGGTCACATGCAGTGTTGGAGCCGAACTGTGAGACACCATGGCCAGCAGGCCTAGTTGTTGCAGTGACTGTGGAAAACATGACTGACCATGATATCACCCTCTGTAGTCGCACTACACTGGGGTGGCTGCACAATGTTGATGCTATCTACATGCCACATGTAAAATGTATGGAGGGTGAGCTTTCTAAGACATCAGACGGAAGTACTTCCTTACCCACAGTGCAGTCCAGTCAGACAACAAAAACTGAGCCCTGGGACCCACCAGTGGATTTGAGCCATCTGACAAGTGACCAACAGCAGCAGGTAAAACAGATGCTGAGGGAGGAATGCAATGTTTTTGCAAAAGATGACTGGGACACGGGATGCATTAAAGATCTAGAGCTGGAGATACAGCTAAAAGACAAAGTGCCTGTGCAAAAGACATATACCGTATTTTCACGACCATAAGACGCACTGTACTAAAAGGCGCAGTCTCAGTTATGTGTGCCATTACTGTATTTAACACACACATAAGGCGCACTGGATTATAGGGCGCATACAAGTACCGTATGCGTATTTAAAAATAAAGCGGGAGCAAACCTGAGTTCGGTACCTTACTCACATTTTTATTACCAGTAATCGTCATCATCAACAACACACAAGCATACAAGTGTGCGTATTTAAAAATAAAGCAGGAGCAAAACAAAGTTTGGTACTCACATTTTTATCATCAATCAAACCCATGGAAGTCCTCATCCTCTGTGTCTGAATTGAACAGCTGCGCTAAATCTCCATCAAACATGCCAAGTTCACTTTCTTCACTGTCAGAGTCACTTTCCGTGCCGTGCGGCTCCTCGGAAATGATGCCGGCTTTTGCGAAAGCTCGAACAACAGTGCCAGCAGACATGTTAGCCCAAGCATCTACAATCCATTGGCAAATTGTGGCGTAACTCGCCCGGCGCTGCCTTCCACTCTTGGTGAAACTGTGGTCTCCACCGGTCATCCATCGCTCCCACGCCGCTCGCAGCCTTACTTTGAACGGGCGGTTCACACCGATGTCCAGCGGTTGGAGTTCCTTTGTCAGGCCTCCCGGAATGACAGCAAGCTCACAGTTCATTTGTTTCACTAGTTTTTTCACATCAGCTGTGAGATGGGCACGCATAGAGTCACAGATCAACAGCGATGGTGATGCGTGGAAAAAACCACCTGGTCTCCTTACATACACCTCCCTCAGCCACTCTTTCATCATTTCCTCATCCATCCAGCCCTTTTCATTTGCCTTAATGATGATTCCTGCTGGAAACTTCTCTTTAGGCAAAGTCTTTCGCTTAAAAATCACCATAGGCGGCAGTTTCTGTCCATTAGCATGGCAGCCAAGCACAACAGTAAAAGAAGACTTTTCATACCCCGTTGTGCGTATCGCTACAGTGCTGGTCCCCTGCTTCTCCACAGTGTGACTCACCGGGATGTCAAAAGTGAGCGGGACCTCGTCCATGTTTGTGATGTGGCTGGGCTGGATGTTTTTGTCGCTGATGTGTTTGCTGCAGTAGGAGCGGAAGATGGCCAGCTTTTCCTTATAATCCGCTGGAAGTTGCTGCGCTACCGTAGTCCTGGTCCGGATGGAAAAATGGCACCGTTTCATAAAATGAAAGCACCAAGACGGACCTCCTTGGAAATGTTCAATGTTCATCTCTTCAGCTAGTGAAACTGCTTTTAGCCGAATGGTGACCGTCGAAACGCTTCTCCCGCTCCTTCTTTGCTCGATGATCCACCGCTCGAGTCTCGGGCCACCTCGCCTTATGTCCGCGGAAACTCAGCTGCGTTTTCTTGACCTGCCGGAGCTTGTTTTCTAGCTTCCTCCATTTGCGAACCATCGATTCGTTAATCTTAAATTCTCTCACCGCTGCTCGATTTCCATGTTCCTCCGCATAGCTGATGGCCTTCAGTTTAAACTGTGCTTCATAAGCGTGTCTCTTTGCCATTTTCAGGGTTGTTAAAACAACGATGTTCCACATAATGCACATACCTGTCCTTTTAGACAGGTATGTGCGATTGTCCGGTATATACGATCAACGCCCACACTTCACCCTTTAGCGTTCTCATGGTGTTCTCTACTACTTTACTTCTCTAGTACTTTTGTGATTATCTGTTTCATGCGCCTCATTTTACTGTGTACAGTGACAATAACCCGCTGACATACGTCATGAAGTCAGCGAAACTTAATGCAGCTGGACACCGCTGGGTGGCGGAGTTGGCAGATTATCGGTTCACTCTTAAGTACAGGCCAGGGGCAGCGAATCGAGAAGCAGATTTCTTATCAAGAAGAGGAAAGCCCATTGAAGACATCATGCACGAATGCACAGAGGAATGTCAGCAAGATGACATTGAATGTATTGGGAAAGCCCTAGAGAGAGAGAGAAAACAGGAGAAATGAACTGGATCTCAGCTGTCACCTGTAATGTCAACGCGCTGCCAGAGGGATGCATCGTCTCAGAACCAATTCAGCCGTTTGCAGTTGACAACATCAGAGACACCCAGGATGCAGACATAGCCATAAACCGAGTTTTGTCCCTGAAAAGAACACACACCTACCTGAAGCATAAAGAAAAGATGGCGGAGAGTGAGGCAGTTAGGTACCTTCTTCGGCAGTGGCCCCATTTGCAGATTGATGGAGATGGCATTCTGAGGCGTGAGACCACCAGGAGAAAACAGTTTGTTGTTCCTGATTCATTAAAGCCCATGGTCTATAAACATCTACATGAGGAGATGGGACATTTAGGAGCAGACAGGATGGTTGCTCTCGCCAGGCAGCGCTTCTTCTGGCCTAAAATGAGGCAGGAAATGGAGCACTATGTCACTCAGGTGTGTCGCTGTATAAAGAAGAAGAAGCCTAACAGAATAACCAGAACACCAATTCAGAGCATTGAAACCTCTGCGCCGTTTGAGATGATATCCATTGACTATCTGCATTTGGACAAGTGCACAGGAGGTGAAGAATACATACTCGTAGTTGTGGATCATTTCACCAAATATGCCCAGGCATATGCGACAAGGGACAAGTCTGGGAAGACTGCGGCAAGAAAGCTCTTTGATGACTTTATCATGCGCTTTGGTTTCCCATCCAAAATACACCGTGACCAGGGGAAAGAATTTGAGAACAATCTTTTCCGCAAGCTTCAAGGCTACTGCGGTATCAACCATTCTTGTACCTCCCCGTACCACCCACAGGCCAATCCTGCAGAGCGCTTCAATAGGACCCTCCTAGGTATGCTCCGGACACTTGATGAATCTCAGAAGTCAAGATGGAAAGACCATTTGAACAAAGTAGTTCATGCCTACAACCCGACTGTGCACGAAGCAACAGGATTTTCTCCATTCTTCCTTCTCTTTGGCGTGAACCAACCTTGCCTATCGACCTGCTCTTCCCAAAAAGAGAAGAAGAGAAGAGTCAGTCACGCAGTGGCTATGCAGAGAAATGGAGAGGAGTTATGCAAGAGGCCTATGCAATTGCAAGGCAGAACATGAGAAAGAGTGCAAGAAGGGGACAGAAAAACTACAATAAACGTGCATGGAGCTCTGTGCTTCAGCCAGGTGACCATGTCTTGGTGAGAAATCTCACACCCAGAGGAGGTCCTGGGAAACTGCACAGCTATTGGGAGGATATGATTCATGTCATCACCGAGAGGAAAGGTCCTGATAGTCCAGTGTATGTGGTTGAGCCATTGCAGGGGACAGGAAGAAGACGAGTGTTACACCGTAACCTACTGTTGCCGTGTCCTTACCTGGTTGACGAGTCTGTGGTGTGTGAAAGCAGCCTGAAAGAGAAAAGCCGTGGAAACAAACAGAGACAGTCAGCAAGAAGACATCATCAGACCAAGCCCGATACTGACCAAACAGACACAGGCAGTTCTAGTGAAGATGACTGTCACATGTGGACAGCACTCAGATACGCTGATCCACCCCTCGACCCAGAAACAGAGGATTTCTGCCCCCAGAGTGACGCACTCGGAGAGAAGTCTGAGCCTGCTTTCAGAGCACAGGGGCATCCTGAAGAGGAACAGGTGGAGGAGAGACGCAGTTTGGAGGAGGAGGTTGAAGCTCCAGCTGTTGGACCCGAGGGTGAGCAGAGCGATGCTGAGACATGGAGGCACAAGCCAAAGAGAATGAGACAGCCCCGGCGTGTCTACACATATGAAAAACTAGGCCAGCCAACAGTCCAGCAATGGAGCACATGCCCTGTCAGTGTGAACAGCCCTTCAAGTGCCATCCATCATTCCTCTGTCCCACCATCATTCATGTATCCTTTACAGTATCAATAGATATAACAGAAAAACACAGTCAACTTCACAAGAGAGTTTAATCTAAGCGTAACATTACAGTTGCAGTTCATGTTGATGTAGTATTGACACATGTTACAGTTAAAAGAGAAACAGGTACTCTGAGCATTATTACTATAATAAATAGAGGGAAGGTTTATCATTCTAGCGTCAAAGAGTTAAGACAGTAGTGAGTACAATATGGGTTTACTGAACTCATGGTTTTGAAGTGTGTAATCACATGATGTTGGGGTGTAAATGGTATTTTCCTTGTCCCACTGCGAAGATTTGGCAGGCCCACCAATACTTCGAGGGATAACCCACCCTTCAGTACAAAAGGACTATGAACATTTAGTTTTGTATCGTGACCATGAGAGACTTGTCCTGAGATACCAAGAGATGGTATAGCCTCTCACCCAGTAACGTGTAATATGTGTGGAAATACTTGTTTGCTCACTCATCTTTGGTTAAATGTTCTATTTTTGGTAAATTGTCAAAGATTAGAAAGAAAATGTGTGGCAACATTTTTCTTTTGTGGGGGAGGGTGTTGCGCTCTAAAAGTACTTATAAAACTTCAATTTTTCTGAATTGTGGGGAAAATCTTTAAAGACTATTCTTATTTAATTGCGTTTTGTTTTTGGACACATTTCTAGTTAATTTTTGTAGTTTACTGGCTCCAGGAGGTCAGAGTTCAGATGTGTGATGTCATCAGTAAGTGCAGAAAAAAAAAACAGTGTCTGAGACGTGAGGGAGTGATGTTTTGCTGATGATACGCTATTCTGCCTGTAAACTCCAAACCTGAACTGAGGAGAATAAAGTTGCAAGAAAAAGGAGAACGGAGTCATGTCTCTCTGAGGGTGCAACACATAAAATATACAATATTCTGATTTCACTAATACAACATTTATAAAAAATAAACTTTTAATTATACTACCCTCAGACTTCCTATAATCAGACCCCATCTGGTCTTTAAGTGATGATGTGATGAATCCTTCCGGGTCCAAACTATGCGTTTATTAAGGCTGTTGTGTTTTTAACATGTTTTGTATCTCTATCCCATAAAAACAGTCGGTGATCACTGTCGGCCTCTCTCGGTTTTTATTACCGTTGTTCATTTTGTGTGTGAATGGGTGGATGACTGGATATGTAAAGCGCTTTGGGGTCCTTAGGGACTAGTAAAAGCGCTATATAAATACAGGCCATTTACCATTTTAAAGCACAGTTATCAAAACCTTACGGTGTAACTACAGCCCAGCCCATGCAGCAGTATATTAATGACTAACCTCGTATTGTGGATGGATTATCTCAGTTGTTCTCCTGACTGAAGTTTGGTCCGTTTACAGCATCCTGCCATGCGACTGCATTTGTCTCTAACCATCAAGAACCTTCACGTTAACATTTATCGAGTGGAAAAAAGTTAGCGTTCATCCTCCAGCTTCACTGTGTTTATGTTATGCAAACATAGCTGTGTAGCTAGCGATCACGTAGCACATCATTATATACCAGCTAGCCCAACTTCAGTAACCTTACAAACGTCACTGCTGTTTAGTTTCCTGTCTTCATTTATGTTGGAAGTGATAGCAGTGTTAACTTGTTATTTTCTGTTATATCGCGAGAGTACTATTGCCCGCGGTGAGTTGTTACAGAGATTGAAAATGTGACGTCATTCAGGGGTAAAACCGCAAAGAATTCTGGGAACTCGTGGCAAGAGGTACTAGCGCACGCAGGCTTTCAATTGAAATCAGTTACACAGCGATAAAAAGAAACAAAAAATGGCAAGAAGCTGTTTTATTATTAACTGCACAAGCCGGGTGAGCGACAGCCGCGTGAAGCCGACGGGTAAAGCGAATGGTTTTTATTGGATTCCGGCGTGGAAGAGAAATTGTCCAAGCCATGTTTCCAAAGTCAAGTCAAGTCAAGTTTATTTATAAAGCACATTTAAAAACAACCAAGGCTGACCAAAGTGCTGTACAATAAAATACAAATATAAAATACAATAAAACGCAAGTACATAAAACACCTCACTGATAAAAAAAAATAAGTTAAAAAAGTAAGTTAAACCTTGCTAAAAGCCAATGAGAAGAGGTAGGTTTTAAGAGCAGTTTTAAAAGTTCCTAGGCTTGTGGAGAATCTGATGTGAGGAGGTAAACTGTTCCACAGTCTGGGTGCAGCCACAGCAAAAGCCCTCTCTCCCCTAGTCTTTAGTCTGTACCTGGGAACATCTAAAAGCATCAGGTCTGCTGACCTCAAAGATCTCCTGGGGCGGTAAATGCTAAGAAGCTCTGCCAGGTAAGGAGGTGCAGTATCGTTAAGAACCTTAAAAACCAGCAGTAAAATTTTAAAATCAATCCTAAAAGCAACTCTTTCTTGACTTTTCCAGTGCCTTTAATACCATCCGGCCCTGTATGCTTCAAGAAAAACTGAACAGGATGGAGGTGGACCCCTGCCTGGTGGCTTGGATCTCCGACTACCTCACCGACAGACCACAGTACGTCAGGCTGAAGGACATCACGTCTGACACAGTGGTCAGCAGCACAGGAGCACCACAGGGAACTGTGCTGTCCCCTCTTCTCTTCACCCTGTACACCTCTGACTTCTACTACAACTCTGAATTATGCCACATTCAGAAGTTTGCAGACGACACAGCCATCATGGGGTGTATCTGGGATGATCAGGAAGAGGAGTACAGAAGTCTGGTGAGGAACTTTGTCGCATGGAGTCACACAAACCACCTGCAACTCAACACCTCAAAGACTAAGGAACTGGTTGTGGACTTCGGGAGGTCTAGAGCAGGTCCACTGCCGGTTCAGATAGAGGGGGAGGAGGTGGAGGTGGTCAACAAGTACAAGTACCTCGGGCTGTGGGTGGACAATAAACTGGACTGGTCATGCAACACAGAGCACCTGTATAAAAAAGCCCAAAGCCGACTGTACTTCCTCAGGAGGCTGAGGTCTTTTAACATCTGCAGGAAGCTCCTGAGGATGTTTTACCAGTCGGTGGTTGCTGGAGTACTTTTCTATGCTGTGGTGTGCTGGGGGAGCAGCACAGCAAAGAAGGACTCATCCAGGCTGGAGAAACTGATCAGGAGGGCTAGCTCTGTGGTCGGCATGAAGCTGGACACTCTGGTGACAGTGGCAGAGAAAAGGACATTAAAGAAACTGCTGGACATTATGAACAATGCCAGGCATCCTCTGCACACGGCCATAAACAATCAGAAGAGTCTGTTCAGTGACAGGTTGCTTCTCCCAAAGACAAGAACTAACAGACTTAAAAACTCCTTTGTCCCACACGCCATCAAACTGTTTAACTCCTCTCTGGAGGGGAGAGGGAGGGGAAACAGGAGGACAAAGGAGGGAACAACTAAGCTGTAGTGCCTCTTCACCTCACTGTGCAATACTTTTGTAAATAGTCAACGGTGCAATAGACTCAATACTTGAAATGTGCAATTCACTTGTATTTTTATTTTTATTCCTATTTATTCTATTTATCCCCTTCGTATATTTTATTTATATTGTCTCTGTATTTATATATATGTGTGTGTGTATAACTCTGTAACTTCTGTCGGTGCTGTGCTTTTTTGGAAATCGAATTTCCCAGAGGAACCCACCCGAGGGATTAATAAAGTTCTATCTTATCTTATCTTATCTTAACTGGGAGCCAGTGGAGAGAGCAGAGGACCGGAGCTATGTGGTCTCTCTTTTTGGAACCGGTCAGCATGCAAGCAGTAGCGTTCTGCACCAGTTGGAGGCGATGCAGACAGGAACGATCTAAACCAGCATAAAGGAAGTTACAGTAGTCCAGCCGTGATGTAATAAAAGCATGGACCACCCTTTCTAGATCGTTCCTGCACAGGTAGGACTTGACTTTAGCTAAAATCTGTAGATTGATAAAAAGATCCCTTGACTACAGAGCTGATTTGTTTATCAAATTTAAAAGCACTGTCAAAAGTAACACCGAGGCTCTTAATGGACGAAGTACATTTGGAAGTTAGGGGTCCCTAAGTCAAGAAGAGGTGATGGATGGCCTGGATTGCCGCTATCCGAAGACCTAATATAACGTTCGAAAACACTCCACCTCACATGTTAGTCTGCTCCAAGCATTTCCACAAAGGTAAGTGTTTTGTAGTAGTTAATAAGTCTTATATGGCGCTGAACAGAAATCATCGCGCTATGCTCCTTTGTTTATTGTGGCTGTGTGTAATGTTTGCTGTGTTTTGTAGGCAAACCAGCCTACAAAATGCTGGAATGCGATCCAGACTGGGCACCCTCTCTCAAACAGTGAGATTTGATCAGTTAAGACAGAGATCGAAATCAAAACAGCCACGAAAAGGCCCGCGTTCCTGTGGGGCAGAGACAGCTCATCCAGGCAAAATCCATGCAGGTAACATTGTTAATGTACATAAATAAATTCCACTTTTTCCACATTAAGTACTGTGTCTTGTTTTTGCACATAAAATGAACTTGTCTTTGTCTGTATGCATGTGTATCTTTCAGCACCAGTCACTACGAAAACTACAGCTGAGATCCAACCACAGCAGATAGCTTAAACATCTGGCTTTCTACAGAAGCTTTCACCTGGGGACATAGTGCTCGCTGACCGGGGTTTTGATATCAAGGAAAGTGTTGCCTTAATGGGTGCCACTTTAAAAATTCCAGCATTTACACGGGGTCGTAGTCAGCTACAAGCAAAAGATGTGGAGGACACACGAAAACTGGCACATGTCTGGATCCATTTAGAACGCGTTATAGGCTGTCTACGGTCCAAGTACACTGTCCTAAATGACACCATCCATTTAGGTTTTGTGGTGCCATGTGAAGGTGAGAACATGACTTTGCTGGATAAGATAGTCGCTGTATCATGTGCGCTCACAAATATGTGCCCAAGTGTTGTTGTGAAGCAAGCAAGTGATGAATAACTGTTTTCCAATTTGTTGTATCAATTTTTTGTGGTTGTTGTTTTTGTTTTGTTGTGCAGCTGTGTTTTTATACAAATCAACTAATAATGCACAACGGTATACTATTTTGCCTTTGTCCTGTAAGCTTCAATAGTAACATGTAACACTGTTGTCAGTTATAAATAAAGACAGTCCTGATGAAAGACTTGTGCAACACTTACTTTATTTGTATCTAGTACAAACTGAAAAGAAAAATAGATTGCGTTGGCCCATTCTGGACAAAGAGATAATTTACAGCACAGCTGTAAAGTGCAGTAGTGCAAATCGGCAAATATTTACAACAAAGTATAACTGTTGTGACAGACATTTATAGCAATTTAAACACGTTCTAATAATTCACTGTGAGTGACAGAACAACAGGTAACACAAACCATAAAGTGCAGAGTACAGGAAGATGGGTCCACCCAAATGTGACACTAAACATGAAATCACAATAAAGTCCTTCAATATAAGAGTTGTCTGCAAGCTTTTTCCTTCCTTTTTTTTTTGTCACGGTAACATCCATGGAATGTGGCCCTTGTGAAACACTGGTTTCTAGATCAGTGTAGTGATTGGCCAAGAGCTCTGGCATCACGACTGCTGCTTGTGGGGTCTCGATTTAAGGCTTCGTAGGTATTGTTGTCACAAGCCGGCTTCGGCATCCTCAGCGTCGCCTGGTCCAGCCTCTGCTTCTGCCCCGTCTGGTCCAGCCTCCTCCTCGCCTGGTGCTGCGGGGGCCACGCCACCTTCAGGTCCCAAACTGCCGCCTCGACATCGGCGGTCATCTGCCAGGCCGCTCATTGGGCGTCATCGTCGATATGGACGACCTCCCAAATGCCGCCGCTACCTTCCGCGCGGCCGGCCTCCGGACTTGTGTCGCCGCCGCCGTTGCTGTCCGCACGGTTGGCCGCCTGAACTGTTTCCCCGTCGCCGCCGTTGCTGTCTGCACGGTCGGCCCCCTGAACTGTTTCCCCGTCGCCGCCGCTGCCGTGTGCACGGTCGGCACCTTGAACTGTTTCCACTTCGCCACCGCTGCCTTTCGCGCGGTTGGCTTTTGGATCTGTGTCGCCAACGTGGCCGGCCTCAGAAGATGAATTGTCCTGGACTTCTGAGTTGTCAGCCTCCGGGCCGGCCTCCTGAACTGTGTTTTGTTCTTGAACTCCAGCATGTGTGTTTGTTTTGGACAATTCACTTGGTTCGCTGGAGCTTGTTTTTGTTCGGTGTTGGTCCCTCCGTCCTGGACCCAAACTGGACACAAACTTGTAAACCTCTTCTAGGATTGGAGGGTAGAAGGGTTTCCAGTTCCTGCAGAGTCTGGCTAATCTTGCTCTAGAGGGCATCTATAGTGAAATAGACCTGTCTTATCTTTTCACTTAGAAGCTGATTTTGTGCTCCCTGTAGAATCAAGTCTGCTCTGTATCCCCTGACAGTGGATTCAAGGCGCAAGCTCTTAGGAACAACTCTGCTTTCTCTGCATCTCAGGTTGAAACGGAGATGGTTCCTATAAGCCGCTAGTTTTCTTGATTCCCTTTCATACTCCCACACCAGTTGAAGGGTGCTCCTCCCAAAATGTACGGCAATATGTCTGTGAAGGTTCTCAGTCATCCAGGTCATCATAGACCTGGGTGACTGAAAACCCTCACAGACATTAGAGATGAAAATACTACAGAAAGCTGCAATGAAAATGAAGTTCTCATTGTAACTGCTGAAATGTCTACAAAAGAGAAACAAAGTTCTTGTGAAGCTTCATAAACAGTTTGGCCATGCATCTGCAGAGAGGTTATTGAGACTCATCTAAAGCTCTGTCAATACAGACCAACAATGTGCATTTATTCTGCAAGAGGTAGATCATGACTGTGACATTTATCAGAGATATTGCAAAACCAAGCCGAGAGCTGCTGTTGGTCTACCTCTGGTTTCTGAGTATAATGAGACAGTAGCGATGGCTCTACATGAGCTGGAGCCTTCACATCATCGACCACTTCACACGCTTCAGTGACGGCAGCATCGTAAAGACAAAGAAAGCTGCAGAGATCGTCAACTCCTTCATTCACACCTGGATAAGCATTCACGGTGCCCCCAGACAGCTCTACACAGATAACGGCGGAGAGTTCAACAACACGGAGCTTCGGGACATGGCTGAAAACTTCAACATTGAGGTAAAGATAACGGCGGGGTATAGTCCCTGGAGCAACGGACTACTGGAGAGACATAACGTGACACTTACAGAAATCCTCCTGAAGGTAAAAAAGGAACAAGGATGTGACTGGCACACTGCGTTAGACTGGGCCCTCATGGCCAAAAACAGTATGCTGTACATGGTTATAGTCCACATCAACTTGTGTTTGGCCAAAACCCCAACCTTTCTTCTGTGTTGATGGATAAGCCACCTGCCTTAGAAAGCACAACTGTAAGCGCAAGAGTAGCTGAACACACATCAGCATTACATGCTTCCAGGAAAGCATTTACTGAGGCAGAGTGTTCAGAAGGGATCATGAGAGCACTACACAAGCAACTTGGGCCTACAGATGACAAATATGAGGCAGGAGATAAAGTATACTACAAATGAGTCGACTGTACAGAGTGTAAGGGTCGAGGTGTAGTTATTGGGCAAGATGGAGCTGTTGTATTTGTAAGACATGGGGGGACTCTTGTAAGAGTACAGCAGTCAAGGTTGAGTAAAGTGGATGCACAGAGTGGAGATAAACAAATACCACAGAGTACTACTGATGATGACACTGACAACAAAGACACAGTTGAAAATGATGAGACAGAAGCACCCGATGGTGAACAGAGTATTAGTGAGGAAGAAGAGATCACTAGTGACAGGGAAACTAACACTACAGTAACATGTCTATGACACAGTCTTCTACATACACTGATCCTGTCTCCTCTGCAGATGTAAAGTTAAGGGCAGGACAGCTGATCACTTTTACGAACAGAGACAACGGTGTTCAACATACAGCCAGAGTGCTAGGCAGACCGGGAAAAGCAAAAGGGCAATACAAAAACTGGTACAATGTGCAATATCTTAAGCCTGATGGTAGTGAAGGTGAAAAGAAAGCTTTAGACATGTCACTTGTTGATGGTCTTTGCACTGAAGCTGAAAACAGAGATGTAGATGTACTAATAACAAAAGATATCTCCTTTGATGCTGCCAAAAAGGAGATTGAGAACTGGCAAAGTAATGGCGTGTTTGATGAAGTGAAAGACCTGGGTCAAAAATGTGTGTCTACTAGACGGTTCTGTACACTCAAAGAAACTAATAATGGTATCGTCCCAAAGGCCCGACTTGTTGCGGGTTTGAAAGACTCTCCAACATGTGCATCTGAGTCCCTCAGACTGGTGCTAGCTGTGATATATCAAAACAAGTGGAAAATGAATTAAATGGACATTACATCTGCCTTTTTGCAGGGAATGGAACTGTCAAGAGACATTATCTTCATCCCCCACCTGAAGCTGGCAAGGACAATGTTCTATGGAAACTAAAAAAGTGTGTGTATGGACTTGCAGATGCTTCACTTTATTGGTACAATAAGGTCAAAGACATTATGGTCAAAACTGGTGGTAAAATATCACAGGTTGATCGCGCAGAATGAACTGGGACTCAACAGCCGTCTGTGTGCATGGGTGTTGGACTTCCTCACTGGCAGAACTCAGGTGGTGAGGGTGGGTAGATGCGTCTCTAGAAGCATCACCATCAACACAGGAGCACCACAGGGGTGTGTCCTCTCGCCACTGCTCTACTCCCTCTACACTTCAGACTGTGTGGCCGCCCGCGGCTCCAACACCATTGTGAAGTTCGCTGACGACACAGTGGTGTTGAGCGCCATCTCCAACAACGATGAGGCGGCCTACATGGATGAAGTGAAGAATCTGGCATCACGGTGCCATGATAACCACCTCCAGCTGAACGTTGGCGAGACCAAGGAGCTGGTGGTGGACTTCAGAAGGAGTCAGCACAAAGACTACAAGCCCATTATCATCAATGGAGCAAAAGGCTAGGCAGCGCCTGTACCACCTACGACAACTGAGGAAGTTCAGGGTCTCTCCTGAGATCCTCAGGACTTTCTAGCAGGCGCTGTGGAGAGAATCCTCACACAGAACATCACATCCTGGTTTGGGAACAGCTGTGTTGAGGACCAAAAAGCTCTCCAGAGAGTGATCCATACAGCAGAACACTGCTGCAGGATTGCTCTCCCCCTGCTTCAGGACACCTACACCAGGAGATGCCGGACAAGAGCAGCGCAGATATTGAAGCACCCGTCCCATCCTGTAAACAAACTGTTCCAACTTCTGCAATCGGGTAGAAGGTTCCGCATCATTCGGGCAAGGACAGAGAGGCTCAAGAGGGTATGGACATTTGTACAGTTAATGATGTAATAGAGGCACATCAACAACTTTACATTGATAACCTACAGCCGGTTCAGTTACAAGCAGCATGGGCTGTACAGAGGGATGCTTCCTTAAGTGAAACAGAACGGGAGCAACTCAGGTCAAAAATAGGACAGATTTTGTGGGTTGCCAAACAAACGAGGCCAGATGTGATGTTTGACACATGCAGCCTTGGATCTAATATCAAAGGTGCAACTGTGCAGTCCATTCATGAAGTGAACAAAGTTATCTGTAAACTTAAGGCAGAGAAAGTGACTCTTAAGTTTCAGAGCTTGGCTAACAGTGAGGATTTGGCACTGGTTGTTTTCAGTGACGCTTCTTTTGGTAACCTTCCTGATGGTGGTACTCAAGGAGGGACATTAATCGTCCTTATGGGTAAAGGAGGAAAGTTTTGTCCTCTCTTTTGGCAGCCTAAGAAAATCAGGCGTGTGGTCAGAAGTACACTGGCAGGAGAAACTCTTGCCATGTCAGATGGAATAGACACTGCGGTATTCCTGGCAACACTTTTTTCAGAGCTTACAACTGGTAACACTGGTCTGAACGCTCTTCCTTTGATCTGTGTGACTGACAATCATTCCTTGTTTGATGCACTCAAGTCCGCTAAGCAGGTTACAGAGAAGAGACTGAGGCTAGAAATGAGTAGCATTAAAAAGCTCATACAAGCCAAGAAAATCAGACAGGTTTGTTGGTCAGATTCCAAATCCCAACTTGCTGATTGTCTGACAAAAAAGGGAGTTTCACCTTTAACCCTTCTAAAAGCATGAGATGAAGGACTCTGGATACTGTGAAGTTTTCTTTGCATTAAAATGCACTATTGTTTATTGTGTGCAGTGATAGTATGCTTTAAGCAAAGCAAAGCACATTGAAGTGTTTCTGTCACGGCTGGCAGGGTGAGCCGTGTAGTGTTGGAGGAAAAGGAGGACCCAAAATGCAGGCAGCCGACTGATGATATGAGTGAGGGTTTATTTACAGGTGACAGTGGCAGAACAGACAACGAATCATGAGAAAACAACTGAAGAAACCTAAACTGGGAGAACTAAATGACAAACCTGAGAGCATACAAAAGGGGTGTGGGCTAGAGAGACGCAGAGACAGGAACGGAACACCATAGAACGCAGATGAGCCGACAACGAACACAGACCGACACCCACTATACACACACACACACACACACACACACACACACACACACACACACAAGGTAATCGGGTAATCGCACACAGGAGGGAAGAACAGCTGATCTGGATACACATGATGACTGGAGGACACAAGCTGAACACAATGACAAAAGACACAGACCTTCAGAATAGAACAGGAAATCCAGAACATGAGCCTTCAAAGTAAAGCAGGAAACACACAGACTGATTTACAACACAACACGGGGACATGAACAGAGCACCAAGGACAGACACAGGTAGGGCTGAATATACACCAAACTTCAGGTTGAACCCTAAACTAGTACAAAATCAGAATAAACACAAGGCACAAAAATGAACTTCAAGGAAACACAAAACGCTGGGTCAAAATGACCCAGGACCCTGACAGTTTCCTGGATGTTCAACAAAGTTGACAAGTTTTTTGTTTTTTTTGTTTACTCACACATATATGTATACAAATGTTTAAAAGGGGTGTTTATATTTTTATTTTTAAAAAAAGAAAGAGGGAGATTGTTAACTTGTTATTTTCTGTTATATCACGGCCCACGGTGAGTTGTTGTTATTGTGTGTGAGCAGTAAAACATGGAGTAACGAATAAAGCGCTTGGAGTGAGACCACGACGTCATGTCTTTTGACTTAACAAGCAGAGCTGTACGTTTGAATTTTTTTTAGAAATCTCTCAGTCAGAACATGCTATATCATGTTTAGGTGGAAACTACCGAGCTAACTTCCTGCTAACGTCTAACTCCGTTAAATGTAATAAATCCTGTTTTCATGGATGCCTGGATGTTAAACTTAATTTAAACCTTATAAAGCAGCAACGCTGATCATTGTATTAAAGATGAAAGATTTTAGACAGTTTGTAACTTTCAGTGATGCTGCAGTGTTCGTTTGACTTTGGACCCAGAAACGGCTAATGACGTCAGGCTCAAAGAGCAGATTTTGCAGAGTACAGAGATCTTACAGGAAGTGTTTAAGAGACTGTGCTCAGGTACGAGCATGCAGGTGTCTGCTAACGCCTAAAACAGAATTAATGCTGAGAGCAAAGACCAAAATAACCATTTTCAGAGACCAGCTTTGCAGTGACTGTTTCAAAAGTACACTGAACAAAAATATAAACGCAACACTTTTGTTTTTGCTCCCATTCCCCATGGGATGGACGTAGAGACCTAAAATTCATTCCAGATACACAATATAACCATCCCTCCCAAACAGTGGTCACAAATCAGTCCAAATGTGTGGTAGTGGGCACATCTGCTATATTGAGATAATCCATCCCACCTCACAGGTGTGCCACATCAGGATGCTGATCTGACATCATGAGTAGTGCACAGGTGTACCTCAGACTGCCCACAACAAAAGGCCACCCTGGAATGTGCAGTTTTTTGCGCTATTGGGGGTCTGGGGACCCAGAACCGGTCAGTATCTGGTGTGACCACCATTTGCCTCATGCAGTGCAACACATCGTTGCATGGAGTCTATCAGATTGTCAATTGTGGCCTGTGGAATGTTGGTCCACTCCACTTCAATGGCTGTGCGAGGTTGTTGGATATTCGTGGGAACTGGTACACGCTGTCGTATACGCCGGTCAAGCACATCCCGAACATGCTCAATGGGTGACATGTCCGGTGAGTATGCTGGCCATGCAAGAACTGGGACATTCTCAGCTGCCATCTGCCCTGAACAATGTGAACCATGATTCATCCGTGAAGCGCACACCTCTCCAACGTGCCAGACGCCATCGAATGTGAGCATTTGCCCACACAAGTCTGTTACGGCGACGAGCTGGAGTCAGGTCAAGACCCCGATGAGGACGACGGGCATGCAGTTGAGCATCCCTGAGACGGTTTCTGACAGTTTGTGCAGAAATTGTTTGGTTGTGCAAACCAATTGTTCCAGCAGCTGTCTGGGTGGCTGGTCTCAGACGATCTTGGAGGTGAACCTGCTGGATGTGGAGGTCCTGGGCTGGTGTGGTTACACGAGGTCTGCGGTTGTGAGGCCGGTTGGATGTGCTGCCATATTCTCGGAAACGCCTGTGGAGACGGCTTATGGTTGAGAAATGAACATTCAATGCACGGGCGACAGATCTGGTTGACATTCCTGCTGTCAGCATGCCAATTGCACGCTCCCTCATTGCTTGTGGCATCTGTGGCATTTTGCTGTGAGACAAAACTGCACATTCCAGGGTGACCTTTTGTTGTGGGCAGTCTGAGGTACACCTGTGCACTACTCATGATGTCAGATCAGCATCCTGATGTGGCACACCTGTGAGGTGGGATGGATTATCTCAATATAGCAGATGTGCCCACTACCACACATTTGGACTGATTTGTGACCACTGTTTGGGAGGGATGGTTATATTGTGTATCTGGAATGAATTTTAGGTCTCTACGTCCATCCCATGGGGAATGGGAGCAAAAACAAAAGTGTTGCGTTTATATTTTTGTTCAGTGTATATAACACAAACCGTTACAGGAGATGGTGCCGACAAAGTCTTGCGTTTTACGAGGAACGCTGGACTGACCTGTAAGTGACTCTTTAATTTCAGGTAGTCAATCATGATGTTCTCGGCCTCCTTGCACTTAAACTGGCTTTTTTCCAGACTGTTCTCCAGGACCCGCAAGTTCTGAAGACAAACACGAATCATTGCTCATTGTGACCTTTGACCTGCACATCTTATAACAAATGAGAACCATATAAAAAGAAACTCAGAGGCAATGACACTTTTTTGTTTTTGAATCAGAGAGGTAACTACCATGGCATTCTCCTCTTTTTTCAAAGTGCGAACACCAGGGGGCGCTACACTGTGCTCTGGTTTCATTCTCCGGTACTCCATCTTCAGCTCTTCACGGCGCCTCTCATAGATCTCAGTGCCATGTTTTAGGGCATTAAGACGCTTCCTGTTGGATAGCACGCAGTCGTCTAGTGTTCCAATGATCTCCTGTGAGACATGCAGAGGAGGAATGCAGTGCAGTCATGCATGCGGACCATGACAACAGATTTAGTGTGCAGTCCTGTGAAGAACTAAGAACACCCTTAATTGATTGATCATCATCGGTGTGAGCAGGTCTACAGAATTCAGGTATGTTAACACAATCTTCACAGAAGAGGACGTTCCAGTGAACTCACAACAAGCTCAGAGAAACTGCAAAAGCCCTTCATGATCCTTTTTCTCAGTCAGTCTTTTTCCTTTTGTAGTTTTTTGCTTATTATTGCTGTCATTGTTAGATATCTTCAGTTTGTTAGCCTTTGGTTTGGATTTTCACCTGTGTGTCTTTCTGCTTAGCACTCCAGTTTTGTGCACCCCCTCCCAGTCTGTTTTATCAGCTCTTAAATTAGAATAACAAACATTTTTCACCAAAATTCAGGTGAAATTCCTATGGTGGTCACTTTTTACCGGGAACTCCACAGATTCAAGGTTGATTAAAACACTCAAAATTCACTGAAAGAAGTGCTCATCACGTTTACATGTTCAAGTGCATAGTGTGGAGGATGTCATAAGGCCTGGAGGCAATCACATGTAAAACACAATATTTATGAGTGTTTTAAGTCGTAAATCGGGGCGATTTGACCCGATCACGACAGGAAGGTTAGTTTGCTCTTTTTTTCTTGCCTTTTTCAGTTTGGTATTCTAGCTCATTTTCTCTTTTATTCTCAGCCCTGATTCTGTCCTTTGTAATTCCCTGAGTTTGTTTTCCTGCCTCCTGCACTCTCTGTGTCAAGTCTGTTTATTTCCTGAGATCTGTTACTTGTTTTACCTTGTTGGGTTTTTTGTCTTTTGTGCTCTGTATTTAGTTTTACATTCCTTGTCTTGTTTTCTCACTTAGGTTTAGCTGCCCTCCCTGGCATGCCTATTTGTTCCTTCAGTTTGTCTCAGTTCTTTGTTGTGTCCTCTCTCATGGTTGCATGTCTTCTAACTGTTGGCTCTTTAGTTTTGGACCCTTGTTCCTGGCCAGCCTTTGTTTTGTATTTTGAGTTTATTTCCTTTCCTGTCCTGCATTTGGGTCCAAATCTTGTGTGCCACGCAGCTGGACGTGACAAACCCAAAACAGCTTTAGCAGATAGTCTGCACACCTTAGTGAGCATGTTAAAGGTTAAGGGCCGTGGAGGACTGATGATTTAGGGACCTACGAGTCACTGAGTGGACCGTGGACACCTCTACATACCCAAGTATTCCAGAGTCAGTGTGAGGCCATCTGTCCCACAGCTAAAGCTCGGACCAAACTGGGTCATCAACGCGATAATGTTGATGACCCAGTTTGATCGGGATGAGCACCATTTCCAATAGAACGACTGGAAAACCAAAGAATCAAGGTGCTGCAGAGCTCAGAGAGGTGTGCAGAAATGAATGGTGCAAACCGCAGTACCTATCCCTACAACTAAAACTTCAAATGATTTCACGTTGCGCTTACATGACTCTGGTAATTAAAACCTTGGAAAAGATCTTTAAAGTGTTATTTGATCCCCCATTAATGGTAAACTTGATCCTTCGTAATTTGTTCATCAGCAGAGTGAATGCTTTGATGATGCTAAACCCTTTATATTAAAGTCTGTCTAAGAGCACCTCAAAAAATCCAGTCCTCACGTTAGACTTCTGTTTGCTGACCTCTCTGCTTTTAATAAGACGCAGCCTCACGTTCCAAACTCCCAGAACAGCTCCTGATGCTGACTTTAAACTTCCTACTGACGAGTCGACAAGTCCTCGTTAACAAATGTCCGGCAGGACTGTGTCATGCTCTGGTTCCCCTCAGGGATGTGTTCTCGTTATTATGTATGCCGACAGCTGCAGGACTTCTTCTGAGGACAGATTTATAATTGCCTGATATCACTGTCCTCTGAGTCTGTCCACGGCCCTGTTTCGCCTGAATTTGTGAAGTAGTGTGATGATAACTATCTGGAGCTAAATGTGTGTCAAAAACAAAAGAAATGATCATTGATTTCAGACGCGTAACCCCGAGTATAAAGCCAGTGTTATTTGTGAAATAGTGCAGTCTTATAAATATCTCGGCACAGCCTTTGTCAAATATCTCCATCATAAAACAGGATCAACAGAGAATGTGTTAGTGGGGACGTTTTATGGCATTTTTATTGTTCATTTATTGAAAGTCTTTGAAGATTTTCTTTTATCTGCTGGCTCAGTATGTATCAAGGATAGAAACTCGCTCGGCAGTGTTGTTAATAAGTTGGTCGCCGTGACCTTGGACCCGGCCCAGTGTAGAATAAACTAAACTTAAAGTCCTTCATTAAAATTCAGAAACCTAAAATCCTCGTTTCTCAGCTCTTAGATTACTTACTGCTGACAGATGATGAATATTTCTGTGAATTTCTGTGAAAATATTTCTTCATTTCCAGTTAATACTTGTACAGCTGCTGTTATTGTGTATATATTTATTTATATTTAGATTTCTTCATACATTCTTATATAGTTCTATATTGTGTATTTTGTTGTACAGTTATTTTATTTTCAACTTTAATTTATATATTTTATCTTATTCTCCCAGTTAAATTTACCCTTCATTCTAATTTGTGTTGTACAGTTATTTCATTTTTAACCTTAATTTATATTTTATTCCTTCCTAGTTAAATTTACCCTTTTTAATTTTTCATATTTATTTCCTATCTTATTCATAGCCTTTTCCTTTTTTGTTTTCTTTAGGTCACGAGCAGTTGTCCAAGCATTTCACTACATATCGTACTGTGTATGACTGTGTACGTGACAAATAAAATTTGAATTTGAATGTTTATTCTTATACATTTCTCCTTGTTATTCTATTTATTTATTTCATCCTTATGTTATTTTTCTTGATCTCAGCTTTACTGTGCATCAAAGCTGGTTTAAAGACTGTGTGTTATGTGTAAGCTGCAAGCAAAAAGCTCTTTTGGGGATTAATGAAGTCGAATCTGAATTAGTGCTGTCAAGAAGAGTGGACCAAAATTGCCCCACAGTGATGTGACAGATTGATAAAGTCAGAAAAACAATGCTGCAGCTTATTGCTGCTCAGTCACTGGCGGACTTATTTCTTCACAGTACTGCATTTCAAGTAAAATCGGAGTTCAGGGTGCGTGCACAGGCTTCCTCTCACCTTCACAGACTTGTTGCGGTAGGATTCCCTCTCCCTTGCTCTGTTTTGAAAGGCCGCTCTGATCACCTGCTCATCACGCTAAGAGGCAGACACCAGTGTCACCAAAAATGAATTCTAAAACACATTTTTTGCGTGAGATAAACGTGGTTAAAAAAGAGGAAAAGAAGGAGGATTGTTGTCTCCAGCTTCATAAGGACCATAAATGGCTTCCAGCTAGGTAGGCCAGGTTTCTCAGTCTGTGTGTGACTGCACTATTATCTTCTTTATTTTAAATTAAATAAAGTTCAGATCAGCATTCAAACATCTTTAGCTTGTGTTGTGACCATCTTACAGCATGAGCTCCCGCCAGCTTCCTGTGCAGCCTCCTGTTGTCCTCCCTCAGCTGATGGATCAGCTCCTGGTTCTTCATGATGGCAGCTTCATGTCTGTCATAGCACGCTTTTCTCTCCACCTCTATGGACACGTTTCATCACCACCACAATAATACAGAGAAACAGGTGACCCACAGTCACCTGCTGAATTTATCGGCTCTAAGTCAATTATAAGTGTTAAAGTTCATTTAAGAACCTAAATGGCAGTTTGCTGTTTTTCACTAAGCTGCTTCGTCTCGACTCTTTGTGTTCTAGGTGTTGCACTTTCTGCAGTTTATCACAGATGTGAGTAATGAAAGAGCTGTGTGAGATAACTGCGTAAATCATGCTGATTGTAAAATGCTTCATAAAGTTAAAATGAAATATCCTCAAGCTGGATGCCTACCTGTGCTTTTCTGTGCCATCGTTTTTTTCTTCTGATGAAAGAAAGATGGAACTCAGCAGGACCCTGAGTGTACCTGTCAGATGGTCACAGCTGTTGCTCGATATAACCAAAATAAGGTTGCACTGTTTTATATAAAATTAAAGTACACCTTCCTCAGACAGACAGACCACTGTTGCTTGTGTTTACCTCACAGCGACTGTATGATTTACATTCATTAGAGGGGATTTCAGATGAGGAGTAGCGATCATTCAGGATGGAAGTAGAACCTCCATAATACAGATCTGATTGTCACGAGAATCAAGCTATGGCTCATGTGTAAAACAAATCATTATCTTCAGTAATCAGTCCCAGGTGTTTTGGAGACTATACAAACAATAACATTGTTGTTTAAATTTTATTTTATTTAATAACTGTACAGTACTCTCTGTTTATAGTAACCATTGTCCTTAATGTAAATATGTAAGAAAAATTGTGTATGTTTCTGTCCTGTGTACTGTTTGTTTGTATATTTGTCTTTTTGGCTGCTGTTACAACCAAATTTCCCCTTGTGGGACAATAAAAGGATTATTCTATTCTATTCTATTATTTATTTTACAGCTGAAAATATCAATCACAGTTTAGGGCACTGAGAATTTTAGAAGACAAGTCGTTTTATTCATTCTCTGCAGCTCATTTAAAGACACTGATCAGCTGCAAGTGTCGAAACTTTGTCGTAATCGACACGAACTGGAGACAGCAAGCGTCTTTATCCGTGAGCTCTTTCATCGCTCAAATCTGTGATTAACTGCAGAAAATGCAACACCTGGAACACGAAGAGCGGAACAAGCCGCTAAGGTGCACCGGCTGCCTCCAGCTGAGCTGAAACCCGCCGAACAAACTTACCGAGCAGTCTGATTTTCCGCTTCAGCCCCGTGATGTGTTCAGCTGCCATCGCTGTGACTTCCTTCAGTCAGTGGCGGAAAACGAAGCCTTTGTTTCTGTTGGAGTTGGTCGCAGTGTTGCCTAGCAACGTGTACACCTAAAGCCAAACCAGGGCTCGTTGAATGAATAGTCGCGTCATTCTCCATTCAATCCAGTAAGGATCGCTGAGTCTCGCGATAGTTCAGGTGTTGTGCCAGAAAGTGATTGCCGTCCGCGGGAGCGCGCAGCTGCTTAAAGCTGTAGGGCCCAGATCCGTTACATAGACGGGATCAAACTGAGATAACGTGCTGTTACGTTTCGGTGTTGTCAGTGTTTTGTTTTTGCGTGACTGTCATGTGTTTCCTGTTTTATTTTGAAGGTCTGTTGTTATCTTAGTGTGTTCAGTTTACGTTTCCTTGTCTCGTCAGGTCTAATTTGCCCCAGCTGTGTTTCCCTCCTGTGGTCCATTCCCTGATTGCTCCTTCTATGTATTTAAGCCCTGTGTGTCAGTTGGTCATGGTCGCGATCTCCCCCCGTGTTGTAAATAGTTTGGTGTTTTGTTGTAAATAAATAGTCTGTTGTAAATAGCTGTGAATGGGTTTGTTAATATTTTCGTTTGAGACACCTTCGTTTTGGGATTTTGGTGGAGAGCTTTAGTTTTTTTCTCGTGTGTTTTTTTTCTTATTTCTATTTTCATACGTTGCACGCCGGTTGCCTAGGCCGGGGTGTAACAGTGCAAAAAACACATTCATGCCTCTGTTATTATGGAGGGACAGGAGTGACTTGAATGAATGAATTAAATTGGCCATTAATTAATTCATTAAATGTTTCATTAATTATTTAATCAGAATCAGAATACTGGGAAATAGCTCTAATATATACAGATCACTCAATTATAAATATCAAGAATGGACAGAGGTGATTATAAATAAATATCAAGAATACTGACAAAGAAAATTACAGAGTAGTAAAGAGTGTGCGCAAAAGACTGCAACTATTGTAGTGTTTACAGTGTGTTAGAGGAGGAGTTGTACAGGGAGATGGCCACTTCCTGTGCCATTCAGTGGTGCTTTTTGGTTATCTCAGTCTGATTAAGTGTGCTCCTGTGACTGACCAGCACGTCATGGAGTGGGTGGGAGGTATTATCCAGCACTCTTTAGTTTGGACAACATTCGCCTGTCAGACACCACCCTAAGGGAGTCCAGCTCCATCCCCACAACATTACTGGCCTGGTAAATCAGTTTATTTACACTTAGACTTAGAGCTTTTATTGTCATTGTGCGGTTTCTTGCACAGCAAAATTGGGTAGCTGGACCACAAAGGCGCACAAGTAAAGAAAAGAAAACAATATGCAACGAGGGAAAAAAAATAAACGGCAATATATATGCACCCATATATGTGAGTGAACTATATCATGGTGTATGCGTAGAAACATTGAAACAGAAATATCATGCGGATGTAAACAAGGGCAGGTATATAATATAATATAATAAATAAATAAGGGTGGAGGGGCTATCATTTAGCGTGGGGATGGTAATTCCACTGAGACCAAAATATTGCTCATGCCAAAGATGTTGCACATGAGCCAAAAATATTGCACAGAACATGGAAAGAATGAGATACTGCAAATTGTTGATCAACAGCGGTGTCAGAGGGGTTTAATCTGTTGGCATCTGCGAATGATGTATTTAATTAATTCATTTTGTCACTCCGGGCCCCTGCATGTATTTGTTTTGTTTTGTTTGTTTCTTTGTTGTTCCCTTTGCACTTATCTCCACCCCCTGCCTAGAGACAGCCAGTTTGGCCCCAAGATGGCAGTGTCAGTGAGTGTGCATGAGTTTCTCTCCAAGCCATGTATGTTTTAATGTGATTATATCACAGATTCAGACATTGGTCTTAGTAAGCTGGAGTTATCTGAACCTTTTTTTACTACAATCAACTAAACCTGGCCTGCTCTGCTTGCCTTCTCTTTTGGCCGAGCCTGCATCTCCAGCCAGGCCTGCTCTGCTAATCCAGCTTGCTCCTCCAGCTAACCCTCTTCTGCTAAGATTGCTCCTCTGGCTGAGCCTGCTCTGCTAACTTGGCCTGCTCCTGCTTTTCAATCTGTTTTCAGGGTGTGACATAGTACAATTATAGCTTCTCTGAAATGGTAAATGGCCTGTATTTATATAGCGCTTTACTAGTCCCTAAGGACCCCAAAGCGCTTTACATATTGTTAGATTATAATATTATTTTATGCCATGTTATACCCCTAACTAAAGATTGTGAATTATTATGTAGTTTTAGTTTGCATTATTCTCCTGAATTAGAAGAAGCTGATAACTATTGCATTCGTTAAACTGATTTGCATTACATTAGACTGCTGATTTATTGTGGATGAATGATATTGTTTTATGATGCATTATACTGCTGAGTTATAAGAAATACTGTTTGCAGAAAGTCATCGCCTTATTTGTCTGATTAGAAGAGAACAGAGCATACTGGAGTTTTCTGCCCCATCTCAGCAGGAGCAGATAAACGGGGAGCCAAGGTCGTAGCTTAGGCGCCGTGTGAGAGAAAAGCATGTGAATGTTTAGGCTTTTATGATAAGGTGGGAGAACCAGAGGCTATAAGAGTTTGAGCAATGCTCCACCATTTTGAGATCTGAGGCTGTCTGCATACGGTGTCCATCTCCCACGTGTGTGATCATTAAAATCATCGTTTGACTTGACCCGGCCGGACCAAATTCAAATTCAAATTTTATTTGTCACGTACACAGTCATACACAGTACGATATGTAGTGAAATGCTTGGACAACTGCTCGTGACCTAAAGAAAACAAAAAAGGAAAAGGCTATGAATAAGATAGGAAATAAATATGAAAAATTAAAAAGGGTAAATTTAACTAGGAAGGAATAAAATATAAATTAAGGTTAAAAATGAAATAACTGTACAACACAAATTAGAATGAAGGGTAAATTTAACTGGGAGAATAAGATAAAATATATAAATTAAAGTTGAAAATAAAATAACTGTACAACAAAATACACAATATAGAACTATATAAGAATGTATGAAGAAATCTAAATATAAATAAATATATACACAATAACAGCAGCTGTACAAGTATTAACCGGAAATGAAGAATATAGTGACCAGTGTTGTGCAAAAACAATGTCCAGAAAGTCCAGTGTGTGTGTAAGAACCATATGTGTGGGTCAGTACTGTGTGGTGGTGTGATTGAGAGACCGTATCGCCTGCGGGAAGAAGCTCCTCCTCAGTCTCTCTGTGTTGGTCTTCAGGGAGCGGAATCGCTTTCCTGACCTCAGCAGAGAGAACAGTCTGTTGTTGGGATGGCTGAGGTCCTTCACGATCTTCCTGGCCTTGGTCCAGCACCGCCTGCTGTAGATTGAGTGCAGGTCAGGGAGCTCGGAGCGGATGGTGTGCTCAGCTGACCGCACAACCCTCTGTAGAGCTCGTCTGTCCTGCATGGTGCTGTTCCCGAACCAGGTTGAGATGTTTCCCGTCAGGATGCTCTCTATGGTGCACGAGTAAAAGTTCCTGAGCACCTTGGAGGGCAGTTGGAAGTCTCTCAAGCGTCTGAGGTGGTAGAGACGCTGTCGGGCCTTTTTCACCACGGTGTTGATGTGACAGGACCATGACAGGTCCTGCGTGATGTGAACTCCGAGGTATTTGAAGCTGTCCACTCTCTCCACTGGGCACTCGTTGATGACGGGGGTCTGGTAGTTCCTCTCCTGCTTAGTGCTGAAGTCCACTATCAGCTCCTTTGTCTTACTGACGTTTAGAAGGAGGTTGTTCCTCTGGCACCAGTTCTCCAGATTCCTAATCTCCTTCAGGTAGGCCGTCTCGTTGTTATCAGAGATCAGGCCCACCACGACGGTGTCGTCAGCAAACTTGATGATGGTGGTGGAGCTGGTAGTGGCCACACAGTCATATGTGTACAAAGAGTACAGCAGGGGGCTCAGAACACACCCCTGGGGGGCTCCAGTGCTGAGAGTGGTGGAGGCTGAGACATGTCCGCCCATCCTTACTGCCTGTGGTCTGCCAGTTAGGAAGTTGGAGATCCACTGACACATAGATGAGCTGAGTCCCAGATGCTCCAGCTTGGTGGTGAGTGTGGAGGGAATTATGGTGTTAAATGCAGAGCTGTAGTCTATGAAGAGCATTTTAACATAATTCCTCCTTCTAGTGTCCAAGTGAGTGAGTGATGTGTGGAGGAGATGAGAGATGGCATCGTCTATGGAACGATTTGGACGGTAAGCGAACTGTAGTGGGTCCAGTGTGTCTGGTAGTGAAGAAATGATGAAGTCTCTGACCAGGCGTTCAAAGCACTTCATCACTACTGAGGTGAGGGCTACAGGGCGATAGTCATTGAGAGAAGCAGGGTGGGGTTTCTTCGGGACAGGAACAATGATGGACTCTTTGAAGCATGTGGGGATCACCGACTGAGATAAAGAGATGTTGAATATCTCAGTGAACACAGGAGCTAGCTGGTATGCGCAGTCTCTGAGGATACGACCTGGGATGCCGTCTGGTCCTGCTGCTTTCCTGGTGTTCACTCTCTTGAAGGCTCTCCTTACTTCATGCTCGGAGATGACGAGCACGTTTCCGGTGCTGGCAGTATCTTCCTGTCTGCAGCCGTTAGCGCTGCTAACACTAGCATTGTTGGAGACCTTAGCTGCAGCCTCGAAGCGAGCATAGAAAGTGTTCAGCTCGTCTGCCAGAGTCACGGCCGCGTTCGTCATACCGGTTGTTGGTGCTTTATAGTCCGTTATTGTCCTTAGTCCCCGCCACAGGCTCCTAGAGTCACTCTGTTGGAGTTGTGACTCTAGTTTCCTCCCGTAGCGCTGCTTCGCCTCTTTCACCGCCCTCCGCACGTTATATGACGCGGCTTTGTACGGGTCCATGTCCCCCGTTGTGAGTCCCGTGTTGTAGGCAGCGGTGCGGGATCTCAGAGCGTTGCGGATGGTTTTATCCACCCACGGCTTCTGGTTGGGAAACGTTGTGATAGTCTTTGTCTCCACGGTATCATCCGCTAGTTTCCCGATGAATCCCACAACCGCTTCCGTAAACACATTGACGTCATCGTCGGAGCTGTTTCTGAACATGCCCCAGTCTGCGTCATCGAGTGCGTCCTGTAACGCGGCCACCGATTGATCCGTCCAGCGCGCGACCTTCCTCTGAACCGGAACTTCCTGTTTCAGCCTTTGTTTGTATTTTGGCATGAGGAAGATGGCGGCGTGATCAGATTTGCCAAACGGGGGGCGGGATTGTGCCTTGTAGCCGTCCTTGACCGTAGTGTAGCAGTGGTCCAGTGTCCTTTCACCCCTGGTGGGGCAGGTGATGTGTTGATAAAAGTTCGGCGCTGCGCGTTTGAGGTTGGCGCTATTAAAGTCCCCCGTCACAATAAGCGCAGCGTCCCGGTGTTGTGTCTGGTGCTGTGTGAGTGCCTCATGCAGCTCGCATAAGGCGGTGACCGTGTCCGCTTGTGGTGGAATATAAACGGCACTTACAATGACCGATGTAAATTCCCGAGGTAGATAAAAAGGACGACACATGATGGACAGTAGTTCCAGATTTGGTGTGCAGGAGCGTGTGAGAGGAACAACGTTCGCACTGTTGCACCAGTTGTTGTTCATCATTAAACACACGCCGCCTCCCCTTGACTTCCCCGAGAAGAACTCGGCCGGCTGGATGGCGTGGTCCGGCACCGCTGGGTTCAGCCATGTCTCGGTGAAGCAGAGGAGATTGCAGTCCCGAATGTCTCTCTGGAACTTTATCCTGGCCCTGAGGTCGTCAAGCTTGTTCTCCAGTGACTGGACGTTGGCGAGCAGGATGCTAGGCAGAGGTGTGCGGTGTGCACAAGCTCTCAGCCTGTTCCTGACGCCGGCTCGCTTCCCTCTAGGCCGCCGCCGCTTCCCTTTGTTCTCCCTCGAGATCTCACTCGGCCAGCTCGGATCCGGAGTTAAAAACTTCGAATTGTGAGTACATTGTATACCAATAGAAACAAGAGTGTCACTGTCATACCTAATGTACCCAATGGTGGTGATTTTGCCGATTTAGAAACGCTGAAAACTAACTTAAAAAACAAAGAAAAAGTGGTCGGAGCAGTCGTGACGGCAGCCGACCTCACCGGCGCCATCTTCATTGTGTTGTTATTGTGGTTTTTCTCTTGTCTCCATCCCCAATATTTTGAACCATAACATCTTGGGGGCTCGTCCTGTGGTATTGGGGTGGAATTTAAAGGTTTGGACGGTCCGAGGTTGTCGAACGGACAGGCACAAGCCAGTGGTCTGACGTGAGTGGGCATAAGCCGGCTTATCTAAAGGTAAGGCACTACCTGTTGAATTATTTCCAAAGTGTGCCAAATTGGATATGACTAAATTAAAGTTTTGATTAGGAGCCCGCGTGTGTGTGTTATGCAGTAAAAGTCGGTTAAGAGTATTTAATGAAGTTGAAAAAGTATGAAAGAAATGCTGGGTTAGAGTCCCAAGGAATTGAGTTAAAGGCTCAAGTAGTTTGGTAGGGAATTGGTCATGTTGTTGGTTAAAGTCCAAATTGGTTATAAGTGTGGTCCTGAGTGATTATAAGTGAGGGTTGGCTCCATTGACCTCTAGGTGGCACTTGCCTTAGTCAGACTCTTGTTTTAGGGTGTTGACTGTTGTTTCAAATTGTTACAAATTATTATAGGACGGCACTGGAAGATGCTAAGAAGCGCATAGCCCGGAGGTTACGCTCCCTCCTGGCCATGGACGCGTGGCCTTGACCTGTCGGCGAACAGGGATAGTTCAGTTTGGCTTAACTGTGGGGTACAGGGCATCCCGGAATTAAGCTAGGAGTTAGAGTCTCCTCACCGTTTGAAACGGTGTGATGTGCTTTTTTGGACACAGTTAAATTGAGTTAGGGATTTTAGAAATCAGGCCATAGGCTGTTCTGGAGGAAACAGATACTGGTTAATTGATTACAAAAAAGTTAGACTTTCGTCGGTGAGACCCGTTATTTTAAATTTGTCGAAATTTGTTAGGTGCTGAATCTGTCAGGCCTGTCAGTGGTTGTAAATATAAGATGTCTTTGTAATATAAAATAATAGAGTCTTGCCTGAGTTTTGTCTGACCCTGTGTGTGACGACAGCGCACTGCAGCGCTGCGAGCTATTTTTAGACTGTGTGTGAACATGCAAATGAGCTGTGAGGCGCACAGAGGATTTTTGCTTCCTGTTTAGTGTGTTTTTGAGTTTTATAATTATTATTTGCAAACAATGATACACGCCTGTAATTGAAACGCTGATTTTGCTGATTATAATATTACAAATAAGGTTTTGAATGACTATGCTGAATGTTTGATGTTTGGCTGGGTTTTGATATAGAAGAGACAAATTGTGCTTGATTAAGACCGGCACTTCAGTCGGCAGAGTAAGATTGTGATGAAAATGATATTAAATAAATCTCTTAGTGTGTTGATACAGGTGGCTACGGGCCTGGACCAACTGCCCCCCACGAGCATACAAAAGGTTAAATTAACCCACCTACAAACTGTCATGATACGGCTGTGTGGCAGGCAGGATGAGGACCCAATCGCAAAAACTCACGGACTCAAGGGATAAATTCAAAATGCAGCTTTATTGCTGACAAAAGATAATAGGAAAACTAAACTGGGAAAAAATAACATAAAGTTCACCAGGAAACACAGGGGGAATCACACACAGCATGAGGGAGAACGCGACGCCGAACAGAGGGAGACGCAGACAGAAATACACAGAGGGTTAACGAGGAAAGTGGGAACACACGGGGAACACAGCTGAAACAGATAACCATAACGAGACAGGGCGGGGTGAACATAACACTGACGGGAGACGGGCAGAGTCAAACAGGAAGTACACAGAGGTTCAGACAGGAGGAGAGAGCACGGGGGGAACACAGACATAACAGGCTGGGGAAAACATGGAATAACACACGAAAGGGGACAAGGGCTCATGAATACATAGAGGGGCACACAGGGGGTGAGAGTCACAAAGGGAAAGCACTCAGGGAACAACACAACAGGGCAACTCAGGAAACAGAGCCTAAACAGGGAACTGAATACAAAGAATCAGAATCAGAATCAGAATACTTTATTGATCCCTGGGGGAAATTATTTTTTGTTACAGTGCTCCATTTTAAACCAACATTAAGACAAGACAGACAATACGCTAACTAAGAATAGTACAATATATACATATATATACATACATACATACATAAGTCACTCATAAATAAATAGTTGGAAAAGAAACATGTGTAGCTATAGCAGCAAACAGTGTGTTAAGTGGATGCGTTGTACAGGGAGATGGCCACAGGCAGGAATGATTTCCTGTGTCGTTCAGTGGTGCTTTTCGGTAATCTCAGTCTCTCACTGAACGAGCTCCTGTGACTGACCAACATGTCATGGAGTGGGTGGGAGGTGTTATCCAACATTGTCTTTATCTTGGACAGCATCCGCCTCTCCGACACCACCTTGAGGGAGTCCAGCTCCATCCCCACAACATTGCTGGCCTTACGGATCAGTTTATTGAGTCTGTTGGCATATGCGACCCTCAGCCTGCTCCCCCAGCATGCAACAGCATAGAGGATCGCACTGGCCACAACAGACTCATAGAAAATCCTCAGCATTTTCTGGCAGATGTTGAAGGACCTCAGTCGCCTCAAAAAATAGAGACGACTCTGGCCCTTCCTGTAAAGTGCTGTGGTGTTTTTAGCCCAGTCCAGTTTATTGTCAATGTGTACTCCAAGGTATTTATAGTCCTCCACAATGTCAACACTGACCCCCTGGATTGAAACAGGGGTCAAGTGTTTCCTGGTCTTCCTGAAGTCCACGATCAGTTCCTTGGTCTTTGCCACGTTGAGCTGCAGATGATTCTGCTCACACCACGTGACAAAGGAGTCGACCACAGCCCGGTACTCTGTCTCATCATCCCTGCTGATGCATCCAACCACCAGTCATCAGGAAACTTCTGAAGATGGCAGGTCTCTGTGCAGTGGCTGAAGTCTGTGGTGTAGAGGGTGAAGAGGAAGGGGGAGAGGACAGTCCCCTGTGGTGCCCCTGTGTTGCTAATCACCTTGTCAGACACACACTGTGGGAGACGTACATATTGTGGTCTTCCTGTCAGGTAATCAACAATCCAGGACACCAGAGAAGCATCCACCTGCATCGCTGCTAACTTATCACCCAGGAGGGTCGGCCTGATGGTGTTGAAAGCACTGGAAAAGTCAAAAAACATGACCCTCACAGTGCTCGCCGGCTGGTCCAGATGGGTGTACACGATTGAGCAGGTAGATGATGGCGTCCTCTGTTCCGAGACGAGGCTGATAAGCGAACTGAAGGGGATCCAGATGTGGTCTTACTATGGGTCGCAGCTGGTCCAGGATGAGCCTTTCCAGGGTCTTCATGATGTGGGAGGTCAGTGCCACGGGCCTGTAATCCTGGGGGCCACTGGGACATGGCGTCTTTGGTACAGGGACGAGGCATGATGTCTTCCACATCACCGGGACCCTCTGCAGACTCAGACTCAGCATAAACAGTTTATGAAAGACTCCACACAGCTGGGGGGCACAGGTCTTGAGGACAAGGGGACTCACTCCGTCTGGTCCAGCAGACTTGCCTGAGTGAAGTCTCCTCATTTGCATCTCAACCTGGTATTGAGTGAAGGTGATGGGTGGGGGAGGGGTGTCAGGAATCTCACAGGAGGCAACATGTGAAGAGAGAGGCTGGCACAGTGGTGTGGCTCTGGATTCCAGGCTGACTGCAGGTGAGGTTGTGGGGGTGGGAGCAGACACTGTGGTGTCGAATCTATTGAAAAACAGATTCAACTCGTCGGCTCTATTCTCACCTCCCTCAGCTCCCCTGCTGTTGGTTGGCCTGAATCCAGTGATGGTCTTCATGCCCCTCCACACCTCTCTCATGCTGTTCTGCTGGAGTTTCCACTCCAGCTTCCTCCTGTAATTGTCCTTAGCCTCTCTGATCTTGTCCTTTAGTAACACCTGGATCTTCCTCACCTCCTCTTTGTTGCCCCCTCTGAAAGCCCTCTTCTTGTTGTTGAGGAGGGCTTTGATGTCCTTAGTCACCCACGGCTTGTTATTTGGGTAACAATGAACAGTCTGAGCTGGAACAATGGAGTCGGTGCAGAAAGTTATGTAGCCTGTGATACACTCAGTAAGCCCATTGATGTCCTCGGCGTGAGGCTCACAGAGTGTTTCCCAGTCGGTCACCTCGAAACAGCCCTGTAGTTCCGCTATTGCCTCCTCTGACCACCTCCTAACAGTCCTGGTGGTCACAGGTTCCCTCCTCACAATTGGCACATAGCGGGGGGTGAGGTGAATCAGGTTATTATCTGACCTACCAAGTGGGGGGAGGGAGGAGGAGCTGTATGCATCCTTGACGTTAGCATACAGTAAGTCTAAAGTTTTCTCTCCCCTGGTGGGACAGTCCACATATTGTTTGAATGTTGGTAGTGTATTGTCCAGTGATACATGGTTGAAGTCACCCGAGATCACAATAAAGGCACTCGGGTGCTGAGTCTGTAGCCGAGCTATGGCAGAGTGGATAGTGTCACATGCAGCTGTGGGGTTAGCAGAGGGGGGAACATAGACAGCCACCAAGATGATGTGAGAGAATTCCCTGGGTAAATAATACGGCCTGAGTCCAACAGCACACAGTTCAGTGTCCGGGCAACAAATCCTTTCTTTGATTGTTATGTTGGCAGGGTTACACCACCGGTTGTTAACTAAAACAGCAAGCCCACCTCCTTTACGCTTACCGCTAGCGATGCTGTCCCTGTCCGCCCGAACAGTGTGGAAGCCTTCCACGGAAGCATTCTCATCAGGAATGTCCTGGTGCAGCCATGATTCGGTGAAACACATCAGGCTACACTCTCGGTATTCCCTCTGACTCCGTACCAGTGCTGAGAGCTCGTCGATTTTAATTGCCAACGATCGCACATTTCCCATCACGATAGACGGCAGACACGGTTTAAACCTCCTCCTCGCTTCGAGCCTCCGCTGTCTCACCGTCACCTTTTTTCTTCTCTTCTGTCCTTGACCTCTGCATCCCCGATGTGTTTTCCTCCAAATTTCAGCTGGTACTTCTGCGGGCCTGGCCAGCGAGCCGGCCGGCATCAGGGCGATCAGCTGATCTCTGGAGTAAACAGTCCGTGCGTGTAGGAGATGTGCCGCGGTCCCGTTCCTTGATAAAAGTAACAGTTCCACGGCCACCAGAAGAACAAAAACTCTCTCAATCCACATGATTGAGTAAGAGATAGAAAACGGAGGAAAATACAAGTCAGAAAAAAAAAGAATACGTAAGAAAAAAGAGCTAAACTAAGAGAAAAGCAGGAGCGACTGTAACAGGCTGCACGCTGGTTGGCGCATGCGCACTAAACACATGAGAACTAAGAATACTGGGCCAACATGGCCCAGGATCATGACAGTACCCCCCCCCCTCAAGGGCTGGCACCCGACAGCCCAAACCCAGGAACCAAAACACAAGCAAAACAGAAAACACCCCACCCAGGGCGGGAGGCGGGGGACCAGGACGGAGGGACCAAAACAGGAAACAAAAAGGAACAACAGAAAACACAGGAGCACAAGACCACAGTCCAAATAAAGTTCAGGGGGCCGACCCAGAGCCCACTGGCACAAAAGTTCACGGGTCACATGGTCGGGGGGCCGACCAGGCGGGTGGCACAGGTGACAGAGCTGGTCCGGAGGCCGGCCGTGCGCAAGGCAACGGCGGCGACAAAGGAGCAGTTCAGGGGGCCGACCGCGCAGAAGGCAGCGGCGGCGGCGAAGGAGGAGACTGAGCAGTTCAGGGGGCCGACCGCGCGGAAGGCAGCGGCGGCGGCGAAGGAGACTGAGCAGTTCAGGGGGCCGGCCGCGCGGAAGGCAGCGGCGGCGGCGAAGGAGGCGGAGCAGTTCAGGGGGCCGGCCCCGCGGAAGGCAGCGGCGGCGGCGAAGGAGGCGGAGCAGTTCAGGGGGCCGGCCGCGCGGAAGGCAGCGGCGGCTCTCCAGTGTCAGGCGTACTGGCCGAGGCCCGGTGGGCACAGGACCAGACGAGGCAGGACCAGACGAGGCAGGAACAGACTGTGGCGATGCGGGGGCCGGACCAGGCGTCGCTGCAGAGGCCGAGGCTGGACCGGGCGAAGCACAGGCCGAAGCAGGACCAGGCGACGCAGAAGCAGATGGTGCCTGGACGGGCTCCCCGGGCCCTCCAGCATAGGCTTGAGGCTGAACGGGCCCCTTGGGCCCACCAGCGGGGACAGGAGGCTGAACGGGCCCCTCGGGCCCACCAGCGGGGACAGGAGGCTGAACGGGCCCCTCGGACCCTCCAGCGGAGACAGGAGGCTGAATGGGCCCCTCGGGCCCTCCAGCTGAGACGAGGAGGTGCTGGCCGGGCTGACCAGAGCCGCCAGCGGAGACGAGGAGGCGCTGGCCGGGCTGACCAGAGCCGCCAGCGGAGACGAGGAGGTGCTGGCCGGGCTGACCAGAGCCGCCAGCGGAGACGAAGAGAGGCTGGAGAGGTTCCCCTGAACCCCCAGCGGAGACGGATGCAGAGCCAGCGGGTGCGGGGACCTCTGGCACCGCGGGCGCTGACTGTAGCGGCACAGGGCACACAGCCGGCTTAGGATGCAACGGCTGGGGCTGTGTAGGGCAAACAGTCAGTTTAAAGTGTGTCAGCACCGCGTAATCCTCAGCTGGCGAAGAAGGCTCACAAAGGCTTCCAGCTGAGGTGGGCAGTGACTGAACGGGTTGCTGGGCTAAGCACTGAGCTGGTGACAGAGACAATAACTGAGCTGACAAACTAACAGGCAATGAGGCAAAGGACTGAGGCGGTAACGGAGCGGATGACTGAGCAGACTGTGGAGCTGATGGCTGCGCTAAAGACAGGGGTGCATGTCACAGTGATGGCGAAACAGCAGGTAGTGGAACCGATGACTGAACAGGAGATGGAGCTGCTAACTGTGCTAAAGCCTGGACTGGTGACAAAACAAGAAACTGCGTAAACAACTGAGCTACAGACTGTGTTATGGATAGTAAAGCCAGTTGAAGTGGTAGTTGCGTTTGTGGTTGAGCAGGTGTCTGACTCTGGGTTGCTCTCCTTCTGGGAACAGGAACAGGTGCTAGGCCTGGCCGAACACCAGCCATCCCCACCCGAGAAACAGATACGGGTGCAGGGACGAGCTGGGCTCTGGCTGCCTTTACCCTGGGGGCCGGTGTAGGTGCAGGAGCTAGCTGGACCTCTGTCGCTCCCACCCGAGGAACTGAGACGGGTGCAGGAGTCGGCAGGGTCACGGCTGACCTCACCCGGGGAACCGGAACAGGAGCAGGCAAAGGCAGGGTGTCCATCAACCCCACCCGAGGAACAGGTACGGGTGCCGGGATGAACGGAGCCTCTGCCAGGCTGGGGACAGAAGCAGGAACCAGCTGGACCTCAGCCACCCTCACCCGAGGAGCTGATACGGGTGCAAGGGAGAGCTGGGCCCGCGCTGCCCTGGTTACAGGAACTGGAGGCAGAGAGCGGAGTTCGGGAGCAGTAACAGACACTGGGAAAATCAAGTTAGTGGAGCCAAACACAGTTTTAGCAAACAGAGATTCATGGCGAGTCACTCCTGGCAACTCTGTAGGCCTTAAGCTGTCCATGTTAGGAGTAGCAGTCTCTAAAACAGTCATAGCACAGGAAGATCCAGGTTTAGCAGAGTCAGAGTCAGTAATACCGAGCACAAAGGGATCCGTTGCGGACACAGGAGCATTCACACAGACTGTTTCTAAATATACAGGTTGGAGAGCAGCATAGTCTAGGAGTGGAGACACACCATTCACAGTCTCACACTCAGCAGGTACAGAGACCGCAGAACTGTTAACTTCACAGTGCTGTTCATAAGTATGCGGCTCAAAAACTGTCTTTTGCTTCTCTACGGTCTGTGAGTTAAATGCAGCTGACCTGGGAGGAGCACAGGAAACATAGTCGCTCTCAAACACGGGCGTGAGGGTAGGCACTGCAGGACCAGAATTAACAGACCCAGAATTGCCAGACACGGAGTTAATGGCCTCTGGGATGACGCGCATGGAGCTTACAGCGCCAGAATTCTTTAATTCAGCATGAACGGCAGTCTCTAGGGGGGTAATGAACTCAGTCTCGTGCGTAACAGGTGCGGAGGTGAACTTAGAAACATTATGAGGCCTGGAAACACAGTCATATTCAAACTTATTATTCGTTTCTGATGTGCTACGGACCTGAAAAACGGCGGGCTCAGGAGCAGGATATTGTCCGAGCCGGTCCGACTTGGAAGTAGCATCGAAGAAGCAGTCAGAGTCACTCACCACCGGAGTTTGCTCAATAACTTTAGGGCGGCGGCGGCGTGAGCGCCGTTTTTTCCTGGGAACTGTGCTGTGAGTTCCCGAGGCTATAGGCGCAGGCACCTCAGAGATGTCGGCTGGCTGAGCCGATGACGGGTCGGGCCGCATTGAAGTGACCGGGAGCTTGTGCAGCTCCGAGCGTGGAAGTCCCAGGAAGAGCGCAAAGGACTGCAGCGGGGATAGGCTGCTTGTCGGAGGCACGAAATCTCTCCTCGGCCGCCGAGTAACCCTCTTCTTTGCGCAGGACATGTGCAGCGACTGGGGAGGTGAACCGGAAGTTGAGAAGGCCGGAGGAGTTGTGGCAGGCGATAGGCTGAATCCTCCAACTCTTATCGCCGTGGGACGATGTGGGGAAAAGGCAGCAGCGTTTGCAGTTTGGAGGCTGCGCGGCCCACCTAGAGCCAATCGAGTCCCATAAAAGGCGGACTCGTGCTCCCGGGCATGCCGAGCCACCTGCCTTCTCCTCTTGTTAGGGAAGGCGGAGTCTGCACGCTGCCGGTTCCGTACGGAGTTTGCTGGGTCCATTACAGGTCGCGTTCTTCTGTCATGATACGGCTGTGTGGCAGACAGGATGAGGACCCAATCGCAAAAACTCACGGACTCAAGGGATAAACTCAAAATGGAGCTTTATTGCTGACAAAAGATAATAGGAAAACTAAACTGGGAAAAAATAACATAAAGTTCACCAGGAAACACAGGGGGAATCACACACAGCATGAGGGAGAACGCGACGCCGAACAGAGGGAGACGCAGACATAAATACACAGAGGGTTAACGAGGGAAGTGGGAGCACACGGGGAACACAGGTGACACTGATAATCATAACAAGACACGGCAGGAGTGAACACCACACTGGCGGGAGACGGGCAAAGTAAAACAGGAAGTACAGAGGTTCAGACAGGAGGAGAGAGAGCACGGGGAAAACACAGACATAACGGGCTGGGGAAAACATGGAATAAAACACGAGGGGAGACGAGGGCTCATAAATACACAGAGGGGCACACAGGGGGTAAGAGTCACGAAGGGAAAACACTTAGGGAACAACACAACAGGGCAACTCAGGAAACATGGCCTAAATAAGGAACAAAATACAAAAATACAAGGAACTAAGAATACTGGGCCCACATGGCCCAGGACCATGACAAATATTGTGTTTAGCTTTGAGAAGTTTAAATTAAAATGTACCATTACACTCAGAGGATCAATATGAAGTTCAATATATGCTAATTTTGAATGAAGTACATGACTGGTGACTGTTCTGTCTTGAGCTTTTGTTTTACAGCACCCGCTTGACCACACCAACAGTTTCTCGCCACCGAAAAGGGGTACTTGCAAAGAATAGAGAGGAATATCATCAAAACTGGGAAAGGTAAGCCCCAAAGGGGGTGATAATGCCATAACTTTCACTTATGGTCAAATTCTCAAAATTTGACCCTGAACTTGAAAAAATTCTTTAAACATTTAGAGACAAAGTGGAGGTTTAGACAAACATAATGTCACAAACCACATAAGGATGGAGCACTTGAATCGATAAGATGGTGAATTGATACGCAGTGAAATGTTGATCATGTTGATTATGTTTATTCCAGTGTGCGGAGCAAGGTTATTATTATTAAAGACAACAAATGAAATAACGAAAACTAGAAGTGGAAAAACATTTGCGTTAACGGAAATAAAATCAAAAAAAGAGAGGAAAACTAACTAAAACTGTAATGAAGGTTCACAAAACTAACTAAAATCAACTGGATTTATAGCAAAATGTGTTTAGTATCATTGATGTGTGCGTGCCCTGCAATAGTCAAGTCAAGGCAGTACGTAAGTCGAGTCGTCTGTGTCGCTGCTCCATCCACGCGCAGAATCATGTCAGGAAAAGTCGGGAGAAAGCGCCAGAGTCCAATTTAGGATTACTTTGAATATGACTGTTTTTTTAGATATAGCAAGAATCTGGTAGTGGAAAGAGACACAATGTCCTCTTGAGACCCAGGGAGGAAGGAAGAAGAAAAAAGGAAAAGTAGTTTCAGTTTTTCTTTTTCTTTTTTCTTTTTAAGATAAATCAAGTGTTGGGACGGTAAAAAAAACACATTACAAAAACAAAATTGTTTTAAACTAATTTTATTTAAATTTTACAACAGGTGCACTACAGTGCACAAGGGGAGTTCATTGATCACGACTGTGAAACTAACAACATTCAAGAGCTATTTAAGAAAATTAAATGCTCCACTGAAATTTTTGTAAGCAGGAGATTAAAACGTATTTATATAATAATATCAAAAAATGTAGATCAGTGATTGCACTGGGCTTTCTATTTCACAAAAGCCAATTCATTTATGATATCTGAGGAAGCATTGTGATTTTTTATTGGGAGACACAAAGGAACATTTGGCACTTCCCACATCTCACATATGTTTTACTGTTGCACCTAATTATTCTACAACTGAAATGCCTTGGACTGTAAATCATCTCAGGCAAGTGGAGTGAACCATATTTTGCTACACTCATCTGATTGGGGTCTCCTTTTCTTGGTTTTCGGAGAGAACTTTTCATTACTGGTATTATTCAGGTCTTGTTCACATGTTTGTCCCAGGTTTCTCAGCCAAGAGGAGCTTGAACTCCAGATACGGGGAGTTCTTTTCGCACATTGAGATCACTGATAACTTTTAACAACGACGTGATCTTGTAGAAACAATTAGGCGTCATGGATTCATTTATAAATGCGACTCTTATTTTTACTTTACTGGAAAACATTTCTGCACTTTACCCATATTTTATTTTTTAACTTAAAATCAAAAATTCCAGATTCTCCTACATATCGGTTTCGGACCAGCTAGGACGACAGATTTCAGGTGGCCCTGTGTCTTTCTCTATTACATCTGCCACTGCATCTTGATAATCTTTGTGTGGCTCCTCCTGGGTTCTCACCCTCTCCTATCTGGCTCACATGACTCTCATCTTCTGAAAAATCTATGTTTGAATTTCGCTCAATTATTCTGTTAAGAATTCTCTCTGCCTTCGTTAAAGAGTTGTCTACTAGGAAAAAGTGAAATAAATATAAGTACAAAGTCCCGACATTCACTAGAGTACACATTAATAAATTAGTCATGTTCTCTGTGAAACTCAATAAGCCTAATTCTTAAAGACCCCTCAAATTATTTACTAGATGTTTATTTTTGAAAATTAATCAAAATCTGATTTTAAAAAAACATTTTAATTGTAAATATCATGCTTACCTTTCTTTCTTCCATAAAATGTGCTGGTGGGTACGCCAGCCATTTTGAAAAGGTGGGAAAAAACAATTGGCAAGGCCATACCCCCACGCATGTGATATAAGGTTAAAGGTACTGTTGTCCTCTCTAAGAAACATCAGGACTTAGAGGAGTGGCAAGTAGAGTATGAGAGCTATAAGCAAAAACGAAATGTGTACTACAGTGCGCAAAAATGAATTACTGGGTCATCAGGGGGTTATGAGGGACATTTGTAAAACTAAAAATCCCACAAACCTTGAAGTGCACTTGAAAAGCTCACACAAGAAGGCTAACCTAGCTTATCTTGAAGAGCTCATCAGGGGGAGCACACTCCCCCTCCTTGAAGAGCTCCCCCACCCAACCCGCATCCCCAGAAAGCAGCTAACCCCAGATAAGGCAGCGTGATGCATCCCGAGACAAAAGGACTGGGACATCTAAATAAATGTGTGAAACAATCGCCTTTAAAAGGTTATCAATTAACTTGAACCAAAATTAGGAACACCTGGTGCAGCAAGAGTTAATAATCTTAATACCCAAGGATAAGCATAAGAGCATGATTGATATAATGGAGCTGGGATTTGGTGACACTTAATTTTTGCAAAACAAAACTAAAACTATAACTGGCACTAATCTAAACTAAGCTGAAAACTAAGGATTTTCAGAAAATAAAAACTAGACTAAACTAGCAAAGAATTGGTAAAAACTAATTACAACTGGTAAAAACTGAAAATCTGGAGTGGAAACTAAATAAAAATAAAAACTAATGAAAATGGCAAAACGATTAAAACCCTGGTGCAGAGATTCGCAAAATCTGACCAGGAAACGTTATAAAATGGATTGTCGGAACAGTCAGCGTTAAAGTCACCTTTGACAGTCCAGACTAAGATGGCGTTGAACATCTACAGGGCGGAAAAGGGTTGGTGTGACCAAGGTGTGGTTTGGCTTGTTGTATGTATATTTTGAGATCATGTGGCTCTGGATGGACCAGTTACCAGGCCATGGAAGGAGGACAGACTCATTAAATGAGGAGAAGGAATTTTCTGGGATTGGAGATCCTCTGGGTGAGTGGTTGACTGAAAGCATTCATAAAATAAAAGCTATCTGTTGATATTGATTGGTAATAGATTGATAATTGGCCACATTTACAGCTGTATTGACTTGTTGTGGACGTAGTCGACTTCAGGTTTAAGCACTCTAATCAACAGGTTGAAAATAGACATATTAAAGGAAGAGTATGCAGCGCCACCCTGTCAGACGCCAGTGACGGTGGGGCTCAGTGATGAATTAGGTGAGTTACATTCATGGCTGACTCATAGCAGAGTTTCCCCTGCTGTGGTCAGTGAAGGAAAAACCAGGGGAAAGTCAAATTTAAGAGAGCCATCTATGAACGTTTATCTGTCAAGTTAAACGGGACGAAAGGGGGTGTTTTATTGTTATTTTAACATGAGGATTATTATTGCATGAGAATCATGCAACAAGCATTGCATTGATCATCATTTATTGAAGTTTTTGATATTATACTAACATTTGTGTTCCAGTGATTGTTATAACCTCAGATTAATCTTCTATTTACAAGTGTTAGGATAATCGTATAATCTTTCTTTGCAGGTGTAACCATGCTCATTTTTATACATATTGCAACTTGTTGCTCATTGTAGAGTTGTGCTCAAGTTAATGAGGGTTAAAAGCTACAGTCAGCGCGAATGTCTGACTGATCTATTGAGGGAAAAGGCTTCGAGCATAGAGGGCCGCACGCACTTACATAACATTGATATCATGTTATTCTTTGTGATTTTTATTCAATTATGTCTTTAAGCTAAGTTTTAAATAGTGGCAGTTGATTAAACGACATTTATTAAAATATTAAATACCTGAGTCAGAACATCACACGCAGATCAACTTATCAATCTGGGAAACCTTGTAGCTGCCTAACCTTTTCTTTTAATGTTCTAGCTCCGTTGATTTGACACATGGGAATGTGTCAAATAAGGGGGGGAAGTTGAGCTTTAACATCAAACAAGGATTATTTGAACATTTTTATAACTTCATTTGTGTCTTTAATAACTTAGGAATGGTAAAGCTTAAGCTAATAGTGGCCCGAGAAGATTCATTAATCATTGAAATGAACTGAATTAATTAGACAAAATGAATAAGTTTCAGATACATCTTGCAATTGTGCTTATGATGAGTTGGCACTTGGTCTTTTGAAGGTCATAAGCTTCGTTCGGCGTGATGGTCCGGACTGATATTGTTATGATCCGGAGTATGCGACTCCGTGTTTGTTTAGTTTATTAGTATTCTGTGGTTTTGGTTACCTTGGGTGTTTATACTCTTCTGTTTCATGGTTCATGTTCCTATGTTCTGTGTCCCCCAGTCTGTGTTAAGTTGGTGTGTTATGTCATTGCGTGTATGTGTTTCCTGTTTTATTGTGAAGGTCTGCGTCTTTTGTGAGTGTTTTAGTTTGTCTCCCTACTCTCGTCACGTGATCACTCCCAGCTGTGTTCCCACCTGCATGTAATCTCCCTGTGTTCTCTGAGTGTATTTAAGTTGTGTCTTCTGTCATAGTAATTGCTGGTTCGTCTGTGTTGTTTCCCCTCGGTCTCCCTGCGTCTTCCCGTATGTATTTCTCCGAACCTCCCTGCATCCTCGTTTCTGGTTTGTCTTATTAGTTTACCCAGTTTAGGTTTCCAGTTTCATGTTTTGTCGCCACCGTTGTTTGTACTTACCCACCTCTGTGAATAAACACTCACCTGCACCAGAGCTGCCGCCTTTTTGGTCCCTTTCTACAATTCCACACGGCTTGCCCCGGCAATCCGTGACAGTACGAACCAGCCACCATGGACCCAGCGGCAGTAAATCCGTCCGAGGAGCTCCGGGACGACGTTACATATAACGTGGAGACTCTCCTCGGGCTGTGGCTTGAGGACCCTCCAGAGGAGCTTCGCCGCGCCGTGGAAAGTCGGCTACAACGGCTCTTTTCCGGCCTGCCATGGCTTCTAACTTCGCTTCCTCCGACCGTGCAGGCTTTTCTACGGCACACACCCCACCTTCTCTCAGCCGCTCCTGCCTCGCTGCCCGACTCGCCGGATGTGATCTTGCCCGGCCCGTCGGAGCTGTCTGCGGGGAGGAAACGCAGATCGCGCCGCCGGCGCGCCACCCCACAGCCGGATGTTCGGACTTCTAATTCCCCGGCTGTGGTGAGTGAGGACTCTGTGTCTTTTCCAGACTTTTTGACTGTTCATTCAGGGGCTGTGTTTTGTGTGGCGGATGTCAACGCGAGCTGCTTATCGCCTGTGCAGCTACCGGCAGCTCAGTTAGCTCCCCCGCAGCCATTCTCAGCTCAGTTAGCTCCCCCGCAGCCAGTGCTCCTCTCAGCTCAGTCTCCGGTGCCACCTTCAGTTCGGTCTCCGGCGCCACCTTCAGTTCGGTCTCCGGTGCCACCCTCAGTTCGGTCTCCGGTGCCACCCTCAGTTCGGTCTCCGGTGCCTCCTTCAGTTCGGTCTCCGGTGCCTCCTTCAGTTCAGTCTCCAGTGCCTCCTTCAGTTCAGTCTCCAGTGCCGCCTGTAGCGCAGGCCCCAGTAGCTCCAGTGCCGCCTGTAGCGCAGGCCCCAGTAGCTCCAGTGCCCCCGCTACCCGTAGCTCTGGCTCCAGCATTACCGGTTCCACTCATTCACTCCATGCAGGGAGAAAATTTAAGGTCCAGTCAGGGAGTTTCTCGCGCTTTAGCTACTTCAGGCACCGTTCTGCACTCCAGAGCTTCCCCAGAGGCTAGGTCTCGGTCCCCAGCTGATTCTGGACCCCTGAAGATTGAGCAGCCCTCAGAGACCAACTCCGTGTCTGTGCTGTCTGAGCAGGGCCAGTGCTCAGTACAGCACCCATTGCCTTCGTGTCTGCCAGAGGACTCCATGCCTGCTGGCTTTGTGATGGCTTCTGCTGGAGGGTCCAAGGGGCCCGTCCAGCCTTCATCTCGTGTCTCCGCTGGAGGGTCCGACGGACCGCTCCGGCCTTTGTTTCCTGTTTCCGCTGGAGGGTCCAAGGGACCGCTCCGGCCTTTGTTTCCTGTTTCCGCTGGAGGGTCCAAGGGACTGCTCCGGCCTTTGTTTCCTGTTTCAGCTGGAGGGCCCGAGGAGCTCGTCCAGCCTCCTGCCTCGTCAGCTGGAGGGCCCGAGGAGCCCGTCCAGCCTCCTGCCTCGTCAGCTGGAGGGCCCGAGGAGCCCGTCCAGCCTCCTGCCTCGTCAGCTGGAGGGCCCGAGGAGCCCATCCAGCCTCCTGCCTCGTCAGCTGGAGGGCCCGAGGAGCCCGTCCAGCCAGCAGCCTCATCATCCTCGCCTGCTGCGGCCTCATCACCAGCTGCGGCCTCATCATCCTCGCCTGCTGCGGCCTCATCACCAGCTGCGGCCTCATCATCCTCGCCTGCTGCGGCCTCATCACCAGCTGCGGCCTCATCACCAGCGCCTGCTGCAGCATCACCAGCGCCTGCTGCAGCTTCATCTTCAGTCTCGTCTGGTCCGGCTTCATCCGAGTCTTCATCCGAGTCTGGAATCTTCGTCCTCGTCTGGTCCGGCCTCATCCGAGTCTTCGTCCTCGTCTGGCCTCCGCCTGTGCTTCGCCTGGTCCGGCTCCGGCCTGTGCTTCGCCTGGTCCGGCTCCGGCCTGTGCTTCGCCTGGTCCGGCCCTGGCCTCTGCAGCCCCGCCTGGTCCGGCCCCGTCATCGCCTGCCTCCCCGCCTGGTCCTGTGCCCACTGGGCCTGGGCCAGAACGCTTGACACTGGAGCGCCGCCGCTGCCTTCCGCGCGGTAGGCCCCCGGACCCTCTTCGCCTGAGTGGCCGCCGCTGCCTTCTGCGCGGCCGGGTAGGGAGAGGAAAAGTGTTCCGGTCCCCGAAGGGACGGGGAGGTGCACGGTCCTTCCCTTGGGCCCTCCCGCTACTCCACTGCCTGTTACGGCCACCAGGCACAAGACGCCGTCCCCGGTACCGTACAGGGATCCAATCCTGGTCCTCATCCAGGTAGACCATTTTGTGTTGTCGTGTTGTGGTGTTTGTATTGTCTTGTCTGTGATGAAGCCTTTATTATCTAATAATAAAGTTTTGTGTGGATGATGCAGCCTTTGGTATTATAGTTTAATAAATTTTGTTTGTTTGTGGTTGAAGAAAAGAACCTGTCCCTCCCGAAGGAGGAACAGGGCGTGCACGGGCCATCAACCCCGATGGTCCGCAGCCTCACATCCCTCTACCTCCATAATTGTTTTTAAATTTGAAAGGTAAGTATTTTCTTTTTTACAGGTTCGTCAAGGTAAGTATTTGTTTTTTTGCAGGTTTTGATTCACCGTGTCCGTTACTTGGTTTGGTATTAATAAAGAATTTTCAATCCCAATTTGTTTTCTGTGTGGTCTTTTAATTTAGTTTTAACGTGTCTCTGATTTGAGCTTTTAAGGAAAACCAATAAAACATGAATTAAAACATGAAATAAAATCCCCCAAAATAACAAACTAAAACAACAAACTAACGTAAAATAGAAAAAATTAAATGAGTATGCCCTTGTCGCGACGTTTCGAAGGTGTTGCTTCTTCCTCAGGCGAGGGCATACTGAAGAGCTCTGTGTTTGAGGCTCCTATTTATACTCTCCCTCTGATCCCGCCTCCTTGGCTTTCTGTGGCTTTCTTATAATATCTTTTTTAGCTTATTGCTTTTTTCCAATTCTGCCAGACTTTTTGGCTCTCATTTTTCCCTTTTTCTTCCTTTCTTCTTTTCCAGTCTTTTCCTCTTTCCCCTTTGACTTTTCCCTTTTCATCATCCTTTTCTTTCCCTCTCCTGTCCTCTGCCCATTACCCTTCCTTTTGGTCTACATCTGTCCTCTTTCTCTTCCGAATTTTGGGCTACTACAATGCCGACTTGGCTTTAATACTACACTCTCAACCCTGCTTGGGGAGGACTCAACCCGACTTGGGGAGTAATTTAGAAAGGAGATGTGACGTTGGGTTAGGCTTTAGGTTTCAGCTGGGGTTAGGATTACTCGGGCTTCAGATCCAGTACTGGGGTAAGGTTTAAGATTTAATTTCCAAAAATGAAGTAGAAATGGGATTATTCAAAATTGTAAAGATTTTAGGGCCAGATTAGATCAGGGGGTATATACAATAGGGCCAAAGTCCAAATTTAGGTTGGGTAATTTGAGATAAACAAATTGGTTAGGGGAAATCAAAGTTGGGAGCACGGTCCCCGAAGGGGGCCGTGCTCCAATGCACAGACCATACCTGCTCCCATCTCAGGCGTCCAGGACCCCCCCAGTGGAGTTAGGGTTTAGGTGATAACAGGCCACCAGGGGCCTGACTGCACTGTCCATCAATGGGGGCCGGGTAGCCTCTGCCCGGCGGTTCCAAAAATTACCCATGTCTAGGGTGTAAGAGCTAGTGGGCTGTCGCGACGTTTCGGCATCGTAGTGCCTTCCTCAGGCGAGCCCAGTCAAATGAGAGGTTTCTTCCTTTATACAGGCTTTTTTGTTACAGGTAAGTATTTCTTTTTCTCTCCTTTAGGTTTTTTCTGCGGTAAGTATTTTCCCTTTTATTTCTTTCCTTTATACAGGCTTTTTTTTAAACAGGTAAGTTTTTTTACAGGCTTTTTCAGAAACAGGTAAGTTTTTTTTCTTTATCTTTAAGTTTTTTCCTTTGCTCTTTTCTTTTTTTTTTTTTTAGGTTTTTTTTTAATTTTTAATTAGCCCCCCTGGTTAGGGTTAGGGGTTAGGGTTTGGGGAAAGAAAGGGGTCCCAGGCAGAAGTCTGGGTCCCCTGATGCACGCTCACTCGACTGGGGTAGGCACTGATGCCCCCGGATCAAAAAATTGCCCATCATTGGGTAGTAGTGGCCATTAGTTGTTCTATTGAGCCCGTCGCGACGTTTCGGCGTTACTTCGCCTTCATCAGGCTGGGCTCAATGAGAGTAGGGACTGGTTTGTCCTCTATTTATACTTTTTCTTTTCTTAGCTTTTCTTTCTGACTTTTTTGTCTTACTTTTTTCTGTTCCTTCTTACTTAGGTTTTTTCTTGGCTTTTTAATTTTTTCTGTACTTAGTTTTTTCTATTTTTACTTTTCTCTTTTCCTCTCAACCCTACTTGGGGAGCTTTCTTACTCTCTCTCTTTTTCTCTTCTCAACCCTACTTGGGGAGCTTTCTTTTCTATCCTTTTTCTTTATGGCACCCCCTATTCCTTAGTCCACTCTGTCATCTTGTTTTTCTGGCACCCCCATCCTTAGTAACCACTCTATTTAGGCTTCTTTTTCTGTTTTTTGTTTTTCCATTTTTTTAGGCTTTTTTTCTGTTTTTTCTGGGGTTGGGACAGGGAGGGGGGGATAGGTTAGGGTTAGGGAAGGAGATGTGGGTAGGGGCATCGCCCACTCCACCGGGACCTGGCTGGTAAGGGTTTGGGGAAAGAAAGGGGTCCCAGGCAGAAGTCTGGGTCCCCTGATGCACGCTCACTCGACTGGGGTAGGCACTGATGCCCCCGGATCAAAAAATTGCCCATCATTGGGTAGTAGTGGCCATTAGTTGTTCTATTGAGCCCGTCGCGACGTTTCGGCGTTACTTCGCCTTCATCAGGCTGGGCTCAATGAGAGTAGGGACTGGTTTGTCCTCTATTTATACTTTTTCTTTTCTTAGCTTTTCTTTCTGACTTTTTTGTCTTACTTTTTTCTGTTCCTTCTTACTTAGGTTTTTTCTTGGCTTTTTAATTTTTTCTGTACTTAGTTTTTTCTATTTTTACTTTTCTCTTTTCCTCTCAACCCTACTTGGGGAGCTTTCTTACTCTCTCTCTTTTTCTCTTCTCAACCCTACTTGGGGAGCTTTCTTTTCTATCCTTTTTCTTTATGGCACCCCCTATTCCTTAGTCCACTCTGTCATCTTGTTTTTCTGGCACCCCCATCCTTAGTAACCACTCTATTTAGGCTTCTTTTTCTGTTTTTTGTTTTTCCATTTTTTTAGGCTTTTTTTCTGTTTTTTCTGGGGTTGGGACAGGGAGGGGGGGATAGGTTAGGGTTAGGGAAGGAGATGTGGGTAGGGGCATCGCCCACTCCACCGGGACCTGGCTGGTAAGGGTTTGGGGAAAGAAAGGGGTCCCAGGCAGAAGTCTGGGTCCCCTGATGCACGCTCACTCGACTGGGGTAGGCACTGATGCCCCCGGATCAAAAAATTGCCCATCATTGGGTAGTAGTGGCCATTAGTTGTTCTATTGAGCCCGTCGCGACGTTTCGGCGTTACTTCGCCTTCATCAGGCTGGGCTCAATGAGAGTAGGGACTGGTTTGTCCTCTATTTATACTTTTTCTTTTCTTAGCTTTTCTTTCTGACTTTTTTGTCTTACTTTTTTCTGTTCCTTCTTACTTAGGTTTTTTCTTGGCTTTTTAATTTTTTCTGTACTTAGTTTTTTCTATTTTTACTTTTCTCTTTTCCTCTCAACCCTACTTGGGGAGCTTTCTTACTCTCTCTCTTTTTCTCTTCTCAACCCTACTTGGGGAGCTTTCTTTTCTATCCTTTTTCTTTATGGCACCCCCTATTCCTTAGTCCACTCTGTCATCTTGTTTTTCTGGCACCCCCATCCTTAGTAACCACTCTATTTAGGCTTCTTTTTCTGTTTTTTGTTTTTCCATTTTTTTAGGCTTTTTTTCTGTTTTTTCTGGGGTTAGGGTTAGGGGTTAGGGTAGGGTTAGGGTTAGGGGTTAGGTAAGGGGAATGAAACTCCTCCCTGCACGAGGAGGGCAGGAGTGGTGCACGGGCCATACCGTGACCCTTCCCGCGGCCCACCACGTTATCGCCACCCCGTCTTCCGTGTCCGTCACTCTCCAGGTCCAAATTCAGGTAAGTACCTTCCTTAATTAGGCTTCCCAGGTAAGTACCATATTTTTAATTGTTTTTTAACCAAATTGTTCTAATTTACATTTTTCTTCCAGGTTTTCAATTGTTTTTAACTGTTTTTACTGTGTTTGTAATAAATTTTCTATTTTCCAATTAGTTTTGTCTCCGTGTTGTTTTTATGAATTCCCAATCTTAGGTTTTTAAATTAGTTTTTTAGGCCCTCAATAAACATGAAAATGAATAAAATTTAAATAAACTTCCCCCAAAAATAACAAACTAAAATAACAAACTAAAACAACAAACAAAACATTTTTAGTGATGCATGGCCTGCGCTAGCTTTCGGCGGTGTTGTGCCTTCTTCAGGCTGTGCTCATGCATCAGTGGCCAGATCAAAATAAAGGAGACTCCTCTCTGCCCCCTCCTTTTATAGCTTTTGGCTCCTCCCCACTGCATAGCAGCCAAAGTGCCGGATATACGTGACTTTCTTTTTCCTTTTTTCCACTGCTTTCTTTTGCTTAACACTATCTTTTTCCTTTCCATTTCTCCTCTCCTACCCCTCCTTTGCCTTGTGTTTCCTTTTTTCTCCTAATTCCTGCGTCCTTTCCTTTGGCTTATACACCCTCCTTTCCTAATTCATTTTTGTTTGTCCGTTTTGTTTATATATATTTTTCCCTTTGTGTGGCCCTTAGAGTTTTTTATTGAGGTTAAGGATAGGGGTTTGCCATGGATGGGGCTAGGGTTAGGGCCAGGATTGTGGCTGTGGTTAGGGTTAGGATCAGAATTTGGGATGGGGATAGTGTTGTTAGGTCCAAATTGGCATAGGGGATAAATTTGGGGTCCAAATTTGGGGTCAGAGGTAATAGGGGGTGGGGGGCAACCAGGCAGGGCCCGTAGGTGGTTTCGGCAGTAGGCCTCGGTCAATCTGGTAAACCAGCGGGTACATGGCAGGCACTGGCCGGTTAGGTAAGGGGAATGAAACTCCTCCCTGCACGAGGAGGGCAGGAGTGGTGCACGGGCCATACCGTGACCCTTCCCGCGGCCCACCACGTTATCGCCACCCCGTCTTCCGTGTCCGTCACTCTCCAGGTCCAAATTCAGGTAAGTACCTTCCTTAATTAGGCTTCCCAGGTAAGTACCATATTTTTAATTGTTTTTTAACCAAATTGTTCTAATTTACATTTTTCTTCCAGGTTTTCAATTGTTTTTAACTGTTTTTACTGTGTTTGTAATAAATTTTCTATTTTCCAATTAGTTTTGTCTCCGTGTTGTTTTTATGAATTCCCAATCTTAGGTTTTTAAATTAGTTTTTTAGGCCCTCAATAAACATGAAAATGAATAAAATTTAAATAAACTTCCCCCAAAAATAACAAACTAAAATAACAAACTAAAACAACAAACAAAACATTTTTAGTGGGTTAGGGGTTAGGGGGGTTAGGGTTAGGTGTTGAGTAAGAAACAGGCCACCAGCAAGCTGGTAAGGGTTAGGGGGGTTAGGGTTAGGGGGGTTAGGGTTAGGGTTAGGGTTAGGGTTAGGGTTAGGGTTGGGGAAAATGAAGCTCCCCCCTGCACGAGGAGGGCGGGAGCAGTGCACGGGCCATACTTTACTGACCCTTCCCAAGACCCACTACGTCTGCCACTCCGTCTTCCGTGTCCGTTACTCTCCGGTTCCGAATCAGGTAAGTACCTTCCTTATTTAGGCTTCCAGGTAAGTACCACATTTTAATTGTTTTTTAATCAAATTGTTCTAATTTTCATTTTTCTTACAGGTTTTCAATTGTTTTTAACTGTTTTTACTGTGTTTGTAATAAATTTTCCATTTACCAAATTATTTTTGTCTCCGTGTTGTTTTTATGAATTCCCAATCTTAGGTTTTTAAATTAGTTTTTTAGGCCATTAATAAACATGAAAATGAATAAAATTTAAATAAACCTCCCCCAAAAACAACAAACTAAAACAACAAACTAAAACAATAAACAAAACATTTTTTATAGTGATGCATGGCCTGCGCTAGCTTTCGGCGGTGTTGTGCCTTCTTCAGGCTGTGCTCATGCATCAGAGGCCAAATTCAAATAAAGGAGACGTCTCTCTGCCCCTCCTTTTATAGGCTTTTTTGACTCCTCCCCACTGCATAGCATCCAAAGTGCCGGATATACGTGACTTTCCGTTTTTCCTTTTTTCCTTTGCTTTCCTTTGCTTAACACTATCAATTTCCTTTTCTTTCTCCTTTCCTACCCTTACTTTGCCTTCTGTTTCCTCTTGCTCCTAATTCCTGCTTCCTTTCCTTTGGCTTACCTACCCTCCTTTCCTAATTATATACATGGCCTTCATTTTTGCTTGGACTTTGTGTCTTGGCCTTTAATTTAAATTTTACTTGGGGTTTCGTTCACTGAGATTAAGGTTAGGGCGTCACCATGGATGGGGCTAGGATTAGGGCTAGGATTGTGGCTGTGGTTAGGGTTAGGATCAGGATTTGGGATGGGGATAGTGGTGTTAGGTCCGAATTGGCATAGGGGTTAAATTTTGGGTCCAGATTTGGGGTCAGAGGTAATTGAGGGTGGGGGGCAACCAAACAGGGCCCGTAAGTGGCTTTGGCAGTAGGCCTTGGTCAATCTGGTAAACCAGCGGGTTCACAGCAGGCACTGGCTGGTTAGGGTTGGGGAAAATGAAGCTCCCCCCTGCACGAGGAGGGCGGGAGCAGTGCACGGGCCATACTTTACTGACCCTTCCCAAGACCCACTACGTCTGCCACTCCGTCTTCCGTGTCCGTTACTCTCCGGTTCCGAATCAGGTAAGTACCTTCCTTATTTAGGCTTCCAGGTAAGTACCACATTTTAATTGTTTTTTAATCAAATTGTTCTAATTTTCATTTTTCTTACAGGTTTTCAATTGTTTTTAACTGTTTTTACTGTGTTTGTAATAAATTTTCCATTTACCAAATTATTTTTGTCTCCGTGTTGTTTTTATGAATTCCCAATCTTAGGTTTTTAAATTAGTTTTTTAGGCCATTAATAAACATGAAAATGAATAAAATTTAAATAAACCTCCCCCAAAAACAACAAACTAAAACAACAAACTAAAACAATAAACAAAACATTTTTTATAGTGATGCATGGCCTGCGCTAGCTTTCGGCGGTGTTGTGCCTTCTTCAGGCTGTGCTCATGCATCAGAGGCCAAATTCAAATAAAGGAGACGTCTCTCTGCCCCTCCTTTTATAGGCTTTTTTGACTCCTCCCCACTGCATAGCATCCAAAGTGCCGGATATACGTGACTTTCCGTTTTTCCTTTTTTCCTTTGCTTTCCTTTGCTTAACACTATCAATTTCCTTTTCTTTCTCCTTTCCTACCCTTACTTTGCCTTCTGTTTCCTCTTGCTCCTAATTCCTGCTTCCTTTCCTTTGGCTTACCTACCCTCCTTTCCTAATTATATACATGGCCTTCATTTTTGCTTGGACTTTGTGTCTTGGCCTTTAATTTAAATTTTACTTGGGGTTTCGTTCACTGAGATTAAGGTTAGGGCGTCACCATGGATGGGGCTAGGATTAGGGCTAGGATTGTGGCTGTGGTTAGGGTTAGGATCAGGATTTGGGATGGGGATAGTGGTGTTAGGTCCGAATTGGCATAGGGGTTAAATTTTGGGTCCAGATTTGGGGTCAGAGGTAATTGAGGGTGGGGGGCAACCAAACAGGGCCCGTAAGTGGCTTTGGCAGTAGGCCTTGGTCAATCTGGTAAACCAGCGGGTTCACAGCAGGCACTGGCTGGTTAGGGTTGGGGAAAATGAAGCTCCCCCCTGCACGAGGAGGGCGGGAGCAGTGCACGGGCCATACTTTACTGACCCTTCCCAAGACCCACTACGTCTGCCACTCCGTCTTCCGTGTCCGTTACTCTCCGGTTCCGAATCAGGTAAGTACCTTCCTTATTTAGGCTTCCAGGTAAGTACCACATTTTAATTGTTTTTTAATCAAATTGTTCTAATTTTCATTTTTCTTACAGGTTTTCAATTGTTTTTAACTGTTTTTACTGTGTTTGTAATAAATTTTCCATTTACCAAATTATTTTTGTCTCCGTGTTGTTTTTATGAATTCCCAATCTTAGGTTTTTAAATTAGTTTTTTAGGCCATTAATAAACATGAAAATGAATAAAATTTAAATAAACCTCCC